>NW_017306577.1:517309-537899 GCF_000935625.1 Nanorana parkeri
CCGGGAACTCAGCACAGGGATGGTGGGAGCCCCTCATAATGGGCACAGCAGGTGTACAGACCCGGGAACTCAGCACAGGGATGGTGGGAGCCCCTCATAATGGACACAGCAGGTGTACAGACTCAGCACAGGGATGGTGGGAGCCCCTCATAATGGGCACAGCAGGTGTACAGACCCAGGAAATCAGCACAGGGATGGTGGGAGCCCCTCATAATAGGCACAGCAGGTGTACAGACCCGGGAACACAGCACAGGGATGGTGGGAACCCCTCATAATGGGCACAGCAGGTGTACGGACCTGGGAACTCAGCACAGAGATCTCTCCAATAGAGTACCTATGAGATAGAAGAAAGGGGCCAGAAATGTGTTTCAAGCCAATATGAGTTTCACAACTTTATTTTTTAACACTCCTATGAACATATTCTTGTTGCAATATCTACAAAAACATTTTTTCACTGCAGTATGAAAGCATAATATGTGTACACATCGGCCCCCGGATGATTAACAGCACAACAGCCACAGAGCAGCCGGTAGCAGGAGTATACTGAGATTTGTAGTTCCTGAAGAGCTGGAGAATTGCAATTTTCCCAGCCGTGTCCATTGTATAAACAGCACAATAAATTATCAAGGAGCTTCCCAGTGTTGACACAGAACTGCCAGCTCAGACAGCGGGGTCTAAGCAAAATTAACATTTTAAGCAGTGCCGGACTAATGGGGTGAGACTGTCAGTGCAGAGAGCATCATTGACTGAGATCTATTCCTCCATCATAGAAGCACAGCAGTGCCTGCTACCAGTCTAGGAGACAACAGATTATACAACAGCCGTGTCCAACAGAGTTTGTCTTTTGGGGAGGATCATGCAGTACTTTTGGTTTTACTGCTCTGCACGTCTGTACAATGTGCATTACCTTTCCTATGGGTCATGTAGGTGGGGCTGGAGGTGGGGGGGGTCTAAATAGTCCATCTGATTTGCATCCAATCAGGTAAAATCTATATCACAGAGGCTTTGGTAAACATAAGGGGGGTACAATCAGACTGGAACTTGTATGGCCAGCATAAGGAAGCAATTTGTACTTGGTCCCATAAGCCAAGTTTAATTAAAATGTAATGTCTGCGGTTTGCATGCGTTTTACATGTTGTGCCATTAAAATCAGCGGTACAGAAATGTCCTCGCCATTACCGCGCTGTTTCTGCAGAAATGCATCCAAAACATGAAAGTGGAAATAAGATTTAACCCTAAAAGCCAAGATGCCCAGGCCAACTGCAACAGCGTCAGTGTATGCCGGTTAACTTGCCATTAACACCATGAGTAATGCACCTGAATTTAATTTTCCTAAATAATTATTTAAATAAGTGTAAGGTTTATTCATTTATTTATTTGATTTAATGTTTTCATCAATACTCCACATGGATTATGCACAATGAGTGCACCTAAAAGGGGGCTGGACGAATCCCAGGAGCCAGGTCACCGATGCTCCTTAAAAATAATAGCTGACACCTAACTTCTGAGGGTTTTCTCTAGTTGTTGTTAATTGATCTGGCACCTAGCAAAAAATCCTGCTGGCTCTTGAATTCCATATTAATCTGTCTACCCCTGACCACCCCTGACCTAAAAAAAAAATGTGTGGCACCTGTCGTGGACATGGCTTTGTTTATAAACAAAGTTATGTGATCATCCTGTCACAGCTGACCTGGTGATCACATGACTGAACACCAAGCTGATTGGTTCCTGATTCTTATAATACAGTGATACCTTGGTTTACAAGTAACTTGGTTTGAGAGCGTTTTGCAAGACAAGCAAACATTTATGAAAAATGTTGCCTTGATATACAAGCAAATGTCTTGCAATAAGAGCAAAATTTTGTAGAAAAGCGCCACCCGAATAAGGCTGTAGCAGTGCGAGCGATGAGTCTGTTTAACGACAATGCAATGTCACATTGGATAGATTCCTTGTTAAGGTTTCACGAAATGAAAAAGATTGCATTGAGTCAAGAGATAGCAGTGATTCCATTAGTGACAGTGAAAGTCGTCCTACACAATAATCCTCCTCTCTCTTGTCCCCCTCACACCGGCCACAAAGGTAACTGTAATTGGTTTATTTTTATTTATATTTTGTACAGTATTATATTACAGTATTGTAATCATTGTTATATGAATATTTTTGGGTTGTGGAACGAATCATCTGAATTTCCATTATTTCCTATGGGGAAGTTCGCTTTGATATACAAGCGCTTTGGATTACAAGCATGCTGCCGGAACGAATTATGCTCGTAAACCAAGGTATTACTGTACCTTTAAATATAATTTACAAAAAAACTGAAAAGAAAAAGCCAGCAAGTCACAATTATCCAACTTTGCCAAACGGAATTCAGGGCCACATTCGGTAGATTGTTGGTGCAGAAATGCATTCATCTCCGATCTATTCCAGATTGAACAGTTCCACCCTGTCTTGTGTAGCTGAAGAGCGACAGACAGATTAGGCAGTCATCTCCATTAGAGATGCACCGATATATCGGCTGCCGAAACATATCGGCCCAAAAATGGCACTTTGGGCTATATGCCCAAAGTGCCATTTTTCTCCCGATACAGCGACGCACCCCAGGTTTCTCTCCTCCCCGCTGGGCGCTGCTCTGTGTCCCAGCGGGGAGGAGAGAAACTGTGACAGCCGGCCGAGCGCTGCGGGAGGAGAACGCTGTGAGCGGACGGTGTCTCTCCTCCCACACCGCTCAGCCTCCTATCACAGTCCGGAAGAGCGGTGTGTGGGTGGAGACAGGCCGCGCTGTCACAGGAGGCGGAGCTCTCCTCCCTGCACCGCCCCACTCAGCCTCCTGTGACAGCGTGTCAGAGAGGAGAGCGGGTACAAGCAGTCGGTGATCAGTGATCGCTGAGTGTTTGTAGATAATTGAGGACATGGTATGGTTACTATATCCTCATTTATGAATGAATGGGAAGTGATCTACATCACCTCCTGTCCATTCATGATTGTGGTTAAACATACTCTGTCCTCATGTCAGCAATGAACAGGAACACTCATAGAGGATTCCTGTTCATTTATAACAGGGGATACAGATGAGAACTCTGTGTTCTCAATCTCTTTTTCTATTGAGACCCCTAATATTTCCCCGAAGCCCCTAAAAGTAAAGTAAAAAATATTTAATAAAAAATGAATTAATAAATAAATATTGAAAAAATTAAAAACTTTATAAAATCAAAATAAAATATTAAAACAATTAACATAAAAACATTTTCGCTTTCGGTTTTGGCCTGACAATTTTTTTAAATTACGTTCTCTTTTCGGTTTTTAAATTTCTATTTCAGTGCACCTCTAATCTCCATGTATCATGAACAGCCACTCCGAGAGTAAGAAGGAAAACATTGTAGCAATGCATTAGTTTCTACTCTAGTTCCCGTCACCTACGCAATCTCGGTGTGCCATCAATCCATTTCAGTCCGGAATAAATATCTTATTGTACGTTCTACCGCTACTATCGCCACTTCTCGCCGCCATTGCCCAGACTTCTTCTGTGTCTTCTGAATTGTTAATGGAGACCATACCTAACCTAGGTTAGATACCGATATCTTGTGACTCCGCCCCATCATTCCTACTCAGGCAATGAACCGCCAGCTGCAGGTGTTTAGTCTCCTCTCACAATACACATACAAAACAAACTTAAAACTTGATGGCGGTTCATGGCCTAGGTATGGGGCAGAGTCACGGGATAGCGGTACATAACCTAGGTTAGATACCGATATCTTGTGACTCCGCCCCATCATCCCTACTCAGGCAATGAACCTCCAGCTGCGGGTGGTTAGTCTCCTCCCACAATACACATACAAAACAAACTTAAAACTTGATGGCGGTTCATGGCCTAGGTATGGGGCAGAGTCACGGGATAGCGGTACCTAACCTAGGTTAGATACCGCTATCTTATGACCCCATCATCCCTACTCAGTCCATGCACCGCCAGTTGCGGGTGTTAGAGCCAACTTGTAAGATCACGAACTGCAAATGCGTCGCTTCTCGATAAGCTTTATTGAGGCAAGTACTGAAGACTCTCCATCTGCTGACTTCCAATGATGGGTTTCATTCCCCTAGGGGGCTTTATCATTCATTAAAGTGTACGTTTACTTAACCCAAGACAATTGGGACAATCTGGCCCCCTCTCCCTCCTGCTATACTTACACTTTGGTGAACACTCCTTCCCCTCCACTGGTATGGGTTTACTATTCATAGCATGCTAAGAAGCGCTTCTCATTCGTGACTGTGCTCAGGTGATTGCGCTGACCAATGAGTGCTTGCACTTTGCAACGGCAGTACGGTGTATGGATAGTACAACCATATCAGCACAGGGGAAGAAGTGTTCAACAAAAGGTAAGTATAGCAGGAGGGGAAGGGGCATGGGTGGTGAGGGAACCAGACCGGAGCAGGTAATTCCAAATTACTTGGGAAAGTGAATTTACCCTTTAAGCCCCAGTAGGGGGCAAAACCCATCAGAGGACATCAGTAGGGCCAAATAATAATAATAATATATTATTATTAATATTAAAAGTAAAGAGGTGCCTTTACTACTTGCCTAAAAAAGCTTTTAGAGAAGAAACAGATTCATGATTGGTGACTTTACAAACTTGTTGTAATCTGTAAATTGGTTTAAACAAAATAACTAATCCAAAAACCTAAAATACTCCTCTTAACACATGGTCATGTGATGCACCGGGTCCTGAGTCTTCTTTCCTCTTCTCCTTCTTCCAGGGTCCGTGAGACATTTTACATTTCTGCAATGGGCCACTTTATTCATCAATAACTTTGTCATCATTTAAAGTGACAGTAAACTCAGGAGATAAATCCTAAAAATGCATTCAAGTCCCTTAACTCTGAACAACAATGTATCTTATTTGTGTATCACTCGGCTGTAAATCCTCCAATCATCTCTGAATTGGTGCTGACACTGTCCTTCCTTCTGGAGGGGGGCGACTTTTGTTCACCGTGGTCCCCGTGTGTGTTGTAAAGTAGTCACCGCTCCAAGCCCACTCCCGGGATGGACTACAATCTCAGGTTTAGTTTACTCATTTGTATTGAGATTGTAGTCCATCCCGGGAGTGAGCTTGGAGCGGTGACTACTCTACAACACACACAGGGACCACGGTGAACAAAAGTCGCCCCCCTCCAGAAGGAAGGACAGTGTCGGCACCAATTCAGAGATGATTGGAGGATCTACAGCCGAGTGATACACAAATAAGATACATTGTTGTTCAGAGTTAAGGGACTTGAATGTATTTTTAGGATTTATCTCCTGAGTTTACTGTCACTTTAAGTAATGATAAAGTTATTGATGAATAAACTTGCCCATTGCAGAAATGTAAAATGTCTCGCGGACACTCGATGAAGGAGAAGAAGAAAGAAGACTCGGGACCCGATGAATCACATGACTATGAGTATTTAAGTATTAACTCCTGAGTTTAGTGTCACTTTAAATATTCCATCCGGAGTTTCCCTTTAAGCAAGTAGTTCGCACAGCTGACGGAAGCTGGTCCGCCGTTCCTCTCCGGCACAAACGTAATTTATTTATAGCGTGTTTGCCGGAGCAGACTGTGTCAGAACAATCTTTACCGGGGCGCAGGCTTCTCGCAAAACTTACCATCTGTTACCCCCGTTTTCTAAGCTCCGTGTCGTGCCAAGGGTACAGATAGAAATGTCACACTTAATGCAGCAAAAAATATGCCGACGTAATCTTCATATGTATTTTTACATTTAATTTTAAATATCAAAATAAAATTTGCATTTTTTTTTTGGGGGGGGGATAAGAACGGGAAGAATACAGCTAGATAACTGCAGACATATACCAATATCTGGTATACAGCATCCAAATATTATTGCAAACTCTTCACCCAACACTGGACAACAGACACCAGAGCAGAGAGGATGATGGAGGTCTTCCAGCCAGGGAATGAGGCAAATCTGACTTGCTGCAGCTTCTAATGTACATTGTGAGAAGCTCCCAGTGTGCAGTGACATCAGAGGAAGTAAAACTAGAGGAAGGGGCGGAGACAAGACCAGTCACCCTGAACAAGGAGAGAGATCAGCAGTGAGCGGTCTTTATTACAGGAGGGGGCGGAGACAAGACCAGTCACCCTGCACAAGGAGAGAGATCAGCAGTGAGCGGTCTTTATTACAGGAGGGGGCGGAGACAAGACCAGTCACCCTGCACAAGGAGAGAGCAGCAGTAACCAGTCTTTATTATAGGAGGGGGCGAAGACAAGACTAGTCACCCTGCACAAGGAGAGAGCAGCAGTAAGCGGTCTGTATTACAGGAGGGGGGCAGAGACAAGACCAGTCACCCTGCAGAAGGTGAGAAATTATCAGTGACTGGTCTTTATTATAGGAGGGGGCGGAGACAAGACCAGTCATCCTGCACAAGGAGAGAAAACAGCAGCGACCAGTCTTTATTACAGCAGGTGGCGGAGACAAGACCAGTCACCCTGCACAAATAGAGAACAGCAGTGACCGGTCTTTATTACAGGAAGTTAGAAGCTTTGCACAGATCTGGAAGAAATACACAAAGCTCACCAAGATTCAAATAAGAATACACATGGCTCTTGTATTTAGGCAAGTGATCCTGCCAGTAACACACTTCCTCTCCTAGAGTGACAACGGCTTCTGATTCTACTGTATGGGAAAGATCACACTCCCCCTCTCCGCTTCTCCATACCAGAGAGAGGAGGGGTTCTGTAGTCCTCAGAGAATAGCAGTGAACATTGTTTCCTGATAACAATGTAACAATGTTCAGCTCACCAGATTTCTGGCGGGATCAATGGATATTTTTGCACTTTTTGAATGGATAAATAACCTTTAAAAGCATCGGGGGTGAAAATAAAGAACCTTGTCAAGTTGTGTCATGTGACCTGAGGAGATGGAGATCCCCTTTAATGCGGACTTCCCACTCCCATCACACAGCGGAATGTCAGCTATTCGCAGCTCGTCATTTTTTTTTTTTGTGCTAAAGCGAAATGTGTGAAAAGCATCAAAGAGGCCCCGCAGCCTTGATTAGATTTCACCCCGGAAAGATGACCCCGTTGTCGTCAGCGTTGTCGGAGTCGCCTCGGGCGCCACTTCATTAAGATATAAGAAAAAAAGTCTTAATTGCCTTCTACGGAATACTGAGAAACTGCAAAAAAAAATCTCTGGCGCGGGCGCGCGTGCGAGAGCGCGCCTTGTAATAAATTGTCAATCTGAAATAACTGGCCCTTGAAATTAATAAGGAAAGGTCACGGTATTAGCGTTAATGAACACATCGGATGTGCGAGTTTCTGAAGCGCGCCGGCTTTCCGCGCCTGTTATACCGACATGTTTCAGAAGTGTACTTAGTCCTGCGCCTTTTTTTTCTTCTTCGTATTCTCGCATTAAAAGCGTCGCATCACCTCGAGTTAAAATCTGACGTTCTCTTTGAACCAACGCTTTATTTGAAGTGGAAATGGGGACCGCGGATCGCCGCTTGACCTTGGAGAACGCGCTCCATTCCACCCCCCTCCTTCAATCTTCAGAGGAGGAGGAATTGTGTCCTCTTACGGGAAGCCGGAGTGAAGAGTGACATGTTTCAGGGAAATTAGTGATCAGCGGCTGGTGCGGGAGGTAAAAAGGCAGACGGCTGCGAATTTCACCTTGTGATTCACGGGACCGGAACAAGGAGCGCGGAGGGCGAGTGCTGCGCCCAACGCGTTTTAAGACGGCCATGTCGGGCTCGTGGGATACAGATGGTCTAATTGTGTAGGATAATTTTTGTCATGAGCTGTGCTATTTCGACAGGACTTTGATGTATTAAAGGAGAACTATGGCGTTAAGGCTTTTCCCCATACTTCTCCTTAGGGTAACAGGAGGACACAAACTAGCGTCCTCCCGTCTCCCTAGGCTCAGTATATAGGGAGCTACAGCTCGCGGTATACTGAGACTGCCGCAGCCGGAGCGGATCCCGACAATTATGTCTGGATCCGCCCAGCTGCGTGACTGACAGCTGGCTCTGCCTATCTAGAGGCAGAGCCAGCTGTACCCACCCCCTCCCCCGTCCGTTCCTCCAGTCAGCGCTGGAGGATCGGAGCGGGGAGGGGGGAATCCAGCCCCTCACCTGTCACGGCAGAGAGCCGTGACAGGATCGAGAGGTGAGCGAACGCCGGTATGTGTTCGCTCACCTCCCGATCTACTGAGCCGACCTGTGACAGTCTCATTGTCACAGGTCGGCTAGAACTATGAGGTGAGTGAAAAGCACTCGCCTCATAGTTCTCCTTTAAAGGACAACTGTATATGTTCTGCATGTTGCCTTATAATGAACACAGCCCAGCACCACCCATCCTCCCCTGAGTGCAGCCCACCGGCTCCGGTACGTACCTTCAAAGCAATAAAACACAAAGGGGCACCAAGCGAAATGATAACAGAGTGCAATTCCCTTTAATGATTTAATGATCACATAGAACATCCAACACGTTTCGGGGCAAATAAACTCACCCTTCATCAGGGCTGCAAAAATAAATAATAATAATAAAAATATATATATATAAGGATGCAGTCCACTGGCAATATCTTCTGTTTCAGGGCCTGGTAGCCCACTTTTATTCAAAGAAAAAAGTTCATACATCCACCTTGGATACCCATAACCTCCATGCAAGGCTTCAAAACAACATAAATTTAGCCTCCTGGCTACCACTTCTGACCCACCGGTCCTCTTTGAAGTGTTGTCCCGCACTTGTACTGGCGGCCCCCCTCAGGCTCATGGCTCTCCTGGCCTCTCCAGTTCTCCCGGCCTCCCTGGCTGTCTTCGTGTGCCTCCAGCACACACACCTGACTCCCCTTTAAATTCTGGGGGAGTCCTCCTGATTCCTAAACACTGTCTGTTCCTATCCCAACAGGAGCTCACCTGACTCCTCACTTACTTCTGGGGGAGTTCTCCTGACCCCCTGAACACCGTCCCTTCCTATCCCAACAGGAGCTTACCTGACTCCTCTCTGACTTCTGGGGGTGTTCTCCTGACCCCCTGAACACCGTCCCTTCCTATCCCAACAGGAGCTCACCTGACTCTTCTCTGACTTCTGGGGGTGTTCTCCTGACCCTCTGAACACCGTCCCTTCCTATCCCAACAGGAGCTCACCTGACTCTTCTCTGACTTCTGGGGGTGTTCTCCTGACCCCCTGAACATCGTCCCTTCCTATCCCAACAGGAGCTCACCTGCCTCCTCTCTGACTTCTGGGGATGTTCTCCTGACCCCCTGAACATCGTCCCTTCCTATCCCAACAGGAGCTCACCTGCCTCCTCTCTGACTTCTGGGGATGTTCTCCTGACCCCCTGAACATCGTCCCTTCCTATCCCAACAGGAGCTCACCTGCCTCCTCTCTGACTTCTGGGGATGTTCTCCTGACCCCCTGAACATCGTCCCTTCCTATCCCAACAGGAGCTCACCTGCCTCCTCTCTGACTTCTGGGGATGTTCTCCTGACCCCCTGAACATCGTCCCTTCCTATCCCAACAGGAGCTCACCTGACTCCTCTCTGACTTCTGGGGGCATTCTCCTGACCCCCTGAACATCGTCCCTTCCTATCCCAACAGGAGCTTACCTGACTCCTCTCTGACTTCTGGGGGCGTTCTCCTGACCCCCTGAACACCGTCCCTTCCTATCCCAACAGGAGCTCACCTGACTCCTCTCTGACTTCTGGGGGCGTTCTTCTGACACCTGAACAAGGTCTGTTCCTATCTCCCAGCAGGAGCTAATTCCCCCTAGCCAGCATCCTTTCCTTAATGGCTATGCACACCTGTGCAATCATCGGGTGCTGGTCACTGCTGGACCCAGGACTGGAGCTTTACCCCCTCCTGAATCACCTTGAAACCTCCCAGTTCCAGGATCCCAAGCAGAATCCATCCAGACAATCCCTCGCTTCCTGACAACTCTCGGTCCATCTGGCTGAACGTCCTGGGTGATCATAACACCCAATTCTACAGCGGGATTGCCACACAATACCACAATACATACAGTATATACAATATATATATATATATATTTATACAGAAGAGGGGGGAAAAGTTATTAGAGTGTCATTTGAGCTCCAATAACTTATTTGGAGTAGAAAGGTGACACTTGAGGTATATTAGACCCACTAATGTCACCTTAAAGAGAACCTGTCACCACTAGTATACTATCACATAGGGGGCTTCCAAGGCCCCTTATGTTCTAGCAATTACGTTAAAAAAATAAAGTAAAAAAAATAAAATAAACTGTAAAAATAAAAAATAAAAAGTCCCCCACCCCTGCGAGGAGCGCACGCATATTAACATAAACACACGTTGGGTGCACCTATATCCGAAGACGGCGATTACGCTACACATGTTAGGTATGGCCACGTGTGCCAGAGTGAGAACAATGATTCCCAGGACAATATTCACGGATATCTCTAAACTGATGACCTGTAGAGGCTTTTGAAGCATCGGACAATTTGGGCTACCGCATTTTGTCGCCGTATCACAGACGCACGCAATTTTTTACCTTGGCATGTTGGGTATCTATTGTCATAACTACTTCTTTATAGTTTATGCAAACATTGGGTATTATATGGTGTTTTTGGGGCACTAAAATTAACGTAAGTGTATTTTGTACCAAGATTTTGGTAAAATTTTTAGTTGCGCAAAACATCGTGCGACGTAAAAACTGGCAACTGCCGCCATTTTATCCTACAGCGTCTCTGCTTTCAGAATACATAGATAATGTTTTGGGGGTTTTAAGTAATTTTCAGGCCTAAAATGTGAAATATTAAAAAAAACAAAACGCCTCGGCGGTGAAAGGTTTCAATACGGTTATTTTTAGGTCTTTGGTGGATTTCGGGTTGCTGTGATTTCTATCCTTGAAAAAAAGCGTTTGGCGGCAACTTTTTTTTTTACAGGAAGGTACAGTACGCCGTTAAGGAGCGATAAATCCTGATGGCCGAAGATCCTGTCAGCCCGACTCACGGAACAGATTGAATTGTGCGGCTGCGGCGGCGCGGCGTGTCAGGAAGAGAATGTCGCTGTTATGTCACTTTCCATAAAGATTAGATGTTCTATCTCCAGGTTGCCTTGTCGCCGGAGGGGAGACGCAGCGCCCGATGACTCGTTATCCGCTATAGGAATCTTTCCTCTTCTATCGACACATTGGCAGTCGTGTCATGCCGAGGGAGGACAACGCTTACTTAAGAAATACCCGGCATAAAAAGAACGCCATAGGACGCATTTCTCGTTACGTGTCAGATTTGTGTTTGCATTTAGATGGCGAGTTTTATTTTTTAACCCCTTAGTGACCAGTGACGTCCATAGTACATCAGTGGCACCGGGCCCGTTTATAAGGGAGAGACGCGTATTGCATCACTTCTGGTCCCATCGCTGTCAGCGCTCGGATCCTGAAGCCCAGCAATTAGCTATTGAAGTGCGATCTGCACTTCAATAGCTTATTTAGAGTGTAAAGGTGACACTAGGGGTCTTCTGGACCCCCAGAACACAATTAAATACAGAGTGAGTGACATAGCGAAAGGAAATCTTTCCCATTTTCTTGTTTTTCTCTCCTTTATCTTACCTTTTGTTTTTTTTACATGTGGTATTTTTTTACACAGTTGTATTTTTATTAATGAAATAATATGAATTCTTATAAATACAAAAATTTGTAATCAGAGTATCAATATTCTGTTTAAAAAAATATATATTATGATTGCATATTGTATGCAGCAGTATATAGACGGACTTCCCATATACCAGATCAGAAGCAGAATCATTTTATGATATTGGCAACTATGTATCACACATCTCACCGATGGCGCTTATCTAATATGTATATATATATTTTTAAAAAGAAAATGCATTAAAAAAAGTTTCAATGTGAAGAAAATGTGTACAAGTGAAGGAGAAAAAAAAAAAAAATCTGTATCTTCCTCACAAGCTAATTACAGTATCATGTTTAATTCTTCATGCACATTATAAACTGTTGCTTAGCAACCTGAAAGTTTCGAGAACCTTTAAGAGCAACACAATGTTCCGTTATATTCTTTACTGGCTTATGTTCCTTGGAGCGAATAGTCAGGAGGTGTGAGGGCCGACCCCCCTCCATTCTATGAGTTAGCTGAACCGGAATTCCCAGCATGCACAGCCAGGGTAGCAGCAGCTATTGTCCCTATGCCGGGGCCCGGTCGTGACCTGCGAATCGTCCCTTTAGCACTGGCCGCAGGAATGCAATTATCGTCAGCGGGAGAAATCCTTTCATGGAGGTTGGCGGCATTGTGGAGGACTCTGGATTATTGCCTCCTTGTTATGTGTTTTATTTTCTTTCCTCCAAAATACAAAGCTTTTAGTAATAATATATATATATATATATAATATCACCCTAAATAGGACCTGTCACTACCAATCTGCTATCACATGGGGTAAAGTAAAAAAAAAAACCTTGGCATGTTGGGTATCTACTCGTCATAACTTCATCTTTTATATTTTACAAAAATGGGCATTATATTGTGTTTTTAGGCACTAAAATTAACTTGAAAAAACTGCACTATAGTATATACAGTATATAGATAGTTATAGATAGATATGTATAGATATATATTAGGGATGCACCGATACCGTTAGTACAAGTACCGATATATATTTTTTCCAGTACTCGCCGATACCAATTACTGAGTACCGCATGTCCCATTCAGGAAGCCAGGTGGCGTGTAATGACTCGCCACCCGGCTTTCCGATCAACAAAAAAGCCGTCCCATGCTTCTCGTCACTATGTGACGAGAAAGCATGGAGCCGGCTTGCTGGCCAATCAGGAAGCAGGGTGCCGCGTCATCCTGAGATGACGAGGGAGCATGAAGCCGGCTTCCCGGACAATCAGAATGACGGGCACTGCGTCATTACACGGCACCCGGCTTCCTGATTGGTCAGCTTACCGACCATTCAGGAGGCTGGGCAGCGCGTCATTACACACTTGGCTCTCTTGTCAATTGTCTCATCACAAGTGACGAGAGAGCCTGGAGCCGCTTCCTGGCCAATCAGGAAACCGGGCAGCGTGTAATGACGTGCTGCCCGGCTTCCTGATACTGGAAGTATCGGGCTAGGCATCGGAGCATTTGGCCGAGTACGAGTACCCGCCCAAATACTCGGCATCGGCACCGATATTGATACTAGTATCGGTGCATCCCTAATATATATAGTAATATACACTGAGTGGCCAGATTATTATGACCACCCCATCAGTACTTGGTTGGGCCGCCTCGTGACTCCACGAGATGATGAAAGGTGATGCGAGGAATCTGACACGGCACTGTTGCCCTTCTGTTGTCTTGTACCAGTCTTGCCCCTCCCCCGTTCTGCCCTAACATTGACTAGTCGCTGACGGCCACAATTCGCACGTTCAGACCCAGATTTTCGGCTGACAGTCCGGTCTTTAAACACTTTAACACTTTAACATTTAACGAATTCTGCTGTTTTGCTGATACTCGCTCCATGGCTCCGAGCGCCAACAATCATCCCGCGTTCAAAGGCTGTTACATCGCGTATCTTCAGAAACAGATACACCCCGTATCTTCAGAAACAAATCACTTCTACTGTCGTGGTAACCAACCCGCTTCCCTATTTATAATGGTCTGGCCCTCTAGCAACTTCAGCGCCAAATTATAGCTCATTTGCCTACAAACGTCAGGTGGTCATAATAATCTGGCCACTCAGTGTATATTACTATATACTATATATAGTATATATACACTGTATACTGTATATCATATATTACATGCAAAACAAAAAGAGAACCATCATACATAGAGCCCAACAAATACCGAGCATCAGGTCGCTCATGACAAATCAAAAGATATGACCTGGTACCTTACCGGTCTGAGTCACTCCCCCTGACTTGTAATATACATAAACCCCCCCCCATAAACCTTCTCTTATTTGCTCCCTTTTGGGCCTTTAAATATACCAGTTTTATGTCTATTTGATGCTTGCAAAACAATAGACACGTAAGCTGCGGAAAAATTCAGTTTGGTTCGGATATTTAATTATTTCAGAATTTGGGATTCGGATCCAAAATTCAATTCGGTTCGGGTTGCGGATTCAGACGAAATCCGAATTTTCGTTAGTTTCGGATAAGTTTACGAATATTCGCTGCGAGTAAAACAAAAAACCATATACAGATATTACTACTAAAGCTGAGGCTCCCAGACATGAATGGCATTCAGGATCCAAATTTCCGAATCACTATGTGTCCGAATCCGAATTTATGTTTCCGAATTTCGTTCAAGAACTAATCTGAATCGGACATGTGACTTTTCTGGCCAATCAGATGTGCTTTACGGTTCAATGCATCTGAGAATCCCAGACCCGAATGGCATTCGGGATCCAAATTTCTGAATTGCATTCGGGAGCTCCCGAATGCCAATCAGGTCTGGAAGCCTCAGATTTAGTAATATATGTATAGGGCAACCAGAACCGAATGGCATTCGGGTTATGAATTTCTGAATTGCATTCGGGGGCTCCTGAATGCCAGAATGTTCGTTCTGTGCGCATAGAAGCAAAAACAAGCGTTCTTAGTTTATGCTCTTTAAAGGAGAACTATGGGGTCAGGGCTTTTCCCCATAGTTCTCCTTAGGGTAACGGGAGGACACAAACTAGCGTCGTCCCGTCACCCTAGGCTCAGCATACCGCAAGCTACAGCTCGCAGTATACTGAGACGCCGCAGCCGGAGCGGATCCCGACATCTAGAGGCAGAGCCAGCTGTACTCGCCCCCTCCCCCGTCCGATCTGCCAGTCAGCGCTGGCGGATCGGAGCGGGGAGGGGGGAATCCAGCGCCTCCCCTGTCACGGCAGAGAGCCGTGACAGGATCGAGAAGTGAGCGAACGCCGGTATGTGTTCGTTCACCTCCCGATCTACTGAGCCGACCTGTGACAGTCTCATTGTCACAGGTCGGCTAGAACTATGAGGCGAGTGAAAAGCACCCCCCTCATAGTTCTCCTTTAAGGGTCGAATTAAATGTAACATAATACCACAATATGGCCACTAGATGGTGATGAAGAGCATAGAACATAAATACTTTTTTTTCCTATGCTCCATCTAGTGGCCATAATCTGGTATTTTCCAAATGTTACATTCAACCTAAAAAGAAATATACTCAGAATGTTAGTTTTTTATCTCTATTCTTACAGAATGAATGTTCACAGAGATTCACCAGATGAATGGCTCTGCAAATTGTTTATAAATAGAAGAACCCACAAACCTTTAATGGCAATAAAGCCAAATACACTGAATTATGTTTATGAGACTCTTCTGTGCTACACAGTGTGGGCCGTCATGCCGCAGACAGCAATGCATGTTGGGACTTCTGGACTCTAATGGCCCTATAAACCAATTCAGAGATAATATAGGCACACTTCTATCACAGATCACCCACGCTGCTTCAAAGCACCATCAGGAACACTGGGCTGTTTAATCCTCGGCATTCTCATCCAGTACAGCGGCATCACCAGGAGCTCCTGTCAGCTGCTGACAGGCAAAAATACATTTCTCCCGGCGGATCCCAGGACATCTATCACGCAGACTACAGGTGCAACGTCCTATAAAACCCGAATGCTTCACAACCGGAGAACATCACAAACTCAGGTGCTGTACAGTCAGCATATATTCCAGCATGAGAATAACTATGTATGACAATAAAGACCGTCTGGTGTATATAGAAAGTGAATAGTTGGGGTGATAAATGACTCGGGATGCTTCTGAACCCACAAAACAAAGAGGGATTCAGAGCATGCAGTGTAATGTGCAGATTGTGGCCATGTTGGTGGTGTTACAGATACATTTTAATAGAGTGTAAGCTCTTCTACCTTCTGTATCCTCCCCTATATCCTAATAGAGTGTAAGCTCTTCTACCTTCTGTATCCTCCCTTATACCCTAATAGAGTGTAAGCTCTTCTACCTTCTGTATCCTCCCTTATATCCTAATAGATTGTAAGCTCTTCTACCATCTGTATCCTCCCCTATACCCATCTGTACCTCTGCTATATATACTAATAGATTGTTGCTTAGAAAGAAGCACTGCAGACAAACAAATTTGACGTGTCCATGAATGAGGAATTGCCCGGCTTCATTGCTGATATTTTGTCTCAGAATGGAGCTTTCCCCTTCTCTTCACAATTATTGGTTCACTCAAGACTCCTTGCCCTGAGCTCTACACTTCCTCCTCTTCCCCCATGTGTCTGTTACATTCTATCATTTTCAGCATGTAGCCCAAGAACAGACAATTCTCTTCCTCCCTACATGCCATTGGCTGGATAGTGTGTCACTCATAAGCAATAAACTCAGCAAGCCACCCCCTTTTCTCCCCATTCTTCCCCCTAGGCTCTGCTACATTTTAATATTGTTGGAGGCAAAGCTGTAATACAATGAAACCAATGACTGACAGGTATGGATAGCCACAGAAGAACTGATTATAAAGACAAATCCAAGCAAAACGCACCGCTATAGATACATTATAAACCCTTATCAGTCAACATGTAGCAGCCTTCATATGGCGCCTTCCATAGTCCCTTATGCCCCCCTTCTCCCAAAACAAGAGGACAATTACCTTTCTTTTTGGATTCTTTCTTTGCGCTGGTTTTCACAGCCACTTGAAGTTCTGTCTCCGTTGACATCCTATTAAATCCTTAGGCCTCTTCACACAGATTCAGTGTCTCAGCGAGTCTCATCTAGAAGTCTCCTCCAAAAGAACAACTCGGCCCTTCAGATGAGATTGCCCAAGTCACATCGCTCACTCATGTCTGTCGAGAGCTGCAAGAGAAATGACAAACAGACATATTGGAGGCGCTTAAAAGGACACTTGTCGCAGTGACAAAGGATCGAGAATACTTCAGGGAGAGCGGCTGGAGGTCGGCACAACCTTTCTTTAGTGCTCAAGAATGGAGAAGCTGGAGTTTATCCTTCTATGTGAGCTTTGAGTAGGTTTTCTACACCACCGGGGGGCAAAATATAATTCCACATGACCATGTTTCTTTAAACTGTATATAGATTACAAGTGCATTCAAAATACACTAACAATGTATTACTTCTGTTGGGACCTCCTTTAAAGTGGATTGTCCCTAGTCTAAGTTAGGGGTTCCTTTTTTAAACAATTGGCAGAGCCATTCGCCCTGTAAATCTCTGTGAACGTTCATTCTATGCACAAAAAAGAGGCAAAAACAAACATTCTTAGTATACTTTCAGGTTGAATGTAGTGAGTTATAATACCACATGATGGTCACTAGATGGAGCTGAGGAGCATAGGCAATAAGTATGTATGTTCCTTAGCTCCATCTAGTGGCCATAATGTGGATTTACAACTCAATGCATTACATTACATATTTCCTATGCTCCTCAGCTGCATTTAGTGGCCATAATGCAGTGTTAAATTACATTACATTTGCTGTGAAAAGAAAATACATTAAGAACGTTAGTTATTGCCACTATTGGAACAGAATTAATGTTCACAAAGATTCACAGGCCAAAGTTGATGAATAGACCCCTTAGTTTTTTTACAGCAAGGCTTTAGCCAACCTGAGCATTGTGCTGGTTTCTTCTGAACCCAAGGACATTGCTCATGTTGAATGCTCTCCAGTGGATAGGGTAAGAAGATACAATGTATAACCATATAAACAATATACAAACATTTGGAAAGACTAGAAGGATCCTTTCTCTCCTAGGCTTTGTATGGAGAAGTAGTGGTGGAAGATTCCTGCCTCCCAGGGTGATGCCTGAGTAGGATTTAGCTGCAGCTTCCTAGACTTTTTTGCCTTTAGGAGGAAGCCAGAGCCAAGAAAGGGGGTTTGTTCTCCTAGGTACCCATTTGGGCTTAGAGTGTCCTAAACTGGCCTGGGGCAGAGGCTGAAGATGCTGAAAGGTAGGCGCCCACCCGGGCCGACAGAACCTACATTAGTCTGACAGCCTATCTGTGGCAGAGGTGAAATAATGATGGAAGATAGAAGACAGGATGGGCCCAAAGACTTTTTGTTGCTGATGTTCGGTATTCTCTACCCTAACCCTCTCTCCCCAAGACAACTGAACCAATACATTGGAAGAAAGAAGGTTGAAGGATCTGAAGTCTGTCTGTCGCCTTAGTTGGGTCAGTGAGTGCCTTGGGTGCCCTTCCAGGGTCAGTAACCCTTGGGAAGGCAGGAGAGTCCATAAAGATCCAGTAGCTCCTATAGGAGTCATTGCTACACTACGTTTTTTAAAGGGTAATTTTACCCAAGTTGCAGTCTTATCACTGGGGTAGAGGAAACTGAGGAAATGCTTCTTCGTGCCTGCAGCATACTGATCACTGGGGGAGGGGAGACTGAGGAAATGCTTCTTCCTGCCTGCAGAAGACTGATCACTGGGGGAGGGAAGACTGAGGAAATGCTTCTTCCTGCCCGCAGAAGACTGATAACGGTATCTCAGCATAGGCAATGTCACTGGACTTGGAGCTCAGCGGTGGTCTTTTAATGATAAACAGAAGAGCCTTTCATAATAAATGATACTGAGTCTGTAGCTGTATATTGTGACATGTCAGGAATGTATCCCTACCGACACATAGTTACTGAAAGGTCCACTATAATAACTTACTTAGATGAGGAATTTAGGCAATAAATGTATCACTACCAGTTTAAACCTCCTGCACTAGATGTCAGGAAAGAATGCTTTGTTTTGTTCGTTTGACCCGACGTTCTTATGTTCTTAGCTGCTGCTGAAATCCAAATAAGCACAACGAAAGTGAATTGTCCTAATGAGAGGGACAGACGTAGCGCATATCCATTTCCCACAGCACACAAATGTTACAGCCCATTGGGTGTCAGCAGTCAGGAATGGAATTGCATTATCAGCGCAGACTTCCTCATCTCGTCCTCTTTACTATCAGATACTCATTTAAGAAAAAGAAAATCATGCTTCAGCCACTTGCAGTAGATCATTTGCAAAGCCGCGCATCAGGGAGACAATATGTTGATACTGATAACGATAAAGATCCCGTTCTCCGCCTAACCGGGGAAATAAATGTAAGAATATCCTGTTTTGCCTGGAAAGATAAACACCAATGTGATTACCAGGGGTGCCATATACAGAAGCAGCAGATGAGGAATGAAAAGCACAGATCGGTCCTCTATGGGACTGCCAGCAGAGTGACACATTCGGATGATTCTCAATATACACTGTATGGACTGTATGGCCAAAATAAGTAGAGACACCTGACCATCAGCAGTGCAATATGTGGCCAAAAACATGTAGGCACCTGACCATTAGACCTACAATATGCAGTCAAAATGTAAGTAGAAACGTGACCATCACATCTATAATACATGGCCAAAAGCATGTGAACACCTGATCATCTCACCTACAATACATGGCCAAAAGCATGTGAACACCTGATCATTACACCTACAATACATGGCCAAAAGCATGTGAACACCTGATCATCACACCTACAATACATGGCCAAAAGTATGTGAACACCTGATCATCTCACCTACAATACATGGCCAAAAGTATGTGGACACCTGATCATTACACCTACAATACATGGCCAAAAGTATGTGGACACCTGACCATTACACCTACAATACATGGCCAAAAGTATGTGGACAACTGACCATTACACCTACAATACATGGCCAAAAGCATGTTAACACCTGATCATTACACCTACAATACATGGCCAAAAGCATGTGGACCCCTGACCATTACACCTACAATACATGGCCAAAAGCATGTGGACACCTGATCATCACACCTACAATGCATGGCCAAAAGCATGTGGACCCCTGACCATCACACCTACAATACATGGCCAAAAGCATGTGAACACCTGATCATTACACCTACAATACATGGCCAAAAGCATGTGGACACCTGATCATCACACCTACAATGCATGGCCAAAAGCATGTGGACCGCTGACCATCACATCTACAATACATGGCCAAAAGCATGTGAACACCTGATCATTACACCTACAATACATGGCCAAAAGCATGTGAACACCTGACCATCACACCTACAATACATGGCCAAAAGCATGTGAACACCTGATCATTACACCTACAATACATGGCCAAAAGCATGTGAACACCTGATCATTACACCTACAATACATAGCCAAAATTCTGTGGACATCTGACCATTATAGTGACACTTCCAGGACAAAGGTATGTGGACAATCTCCTACCAATTGAGTTCAGGCACCTGATCATCACACCTACAATACATGGCCAAAAGCATGTGAACACCTGATCATCACACCTACAATACATGGCCAAAAGCATGTGAACACCTGATCATTACACCTACAATACATGGCCAAAAGCATGTGAACACCTGATCATTACACCTACAATACATGGCCAAAAGTATGTGGACACCTGACCATTACACCTATAATACATGGCCAAAAGCATGTGGACCCCTGACCATTACACCTGCAATACATGGCCAAAAGCATGTGGACCCCTGACCATCACACCTACAATACATGGCCAAAAGCATGTGAACACCTGATCATTACACCTACAATACATGGCCAAAAGCATGTGAACACCTGATCATTACACCTACAATA
>NW_017306577.1:538918-550010 GCF_000935625.1 Nanorana parkeri
CCTAATAGAGTGTAAGCTCTTCTACCTTCTGTATCCTCCCTTATACCCTAATAGAGTGTAAGCTCTTCTACCTTCTGTATCCTCCCTTATATCCTAATAGATTGTAAGCTCTTCTACCTTCTGTATCCTCCCTTATATCCTAATAGATTGTAAGCTCTTCTACCATCTGTATCCTCCCCTATACCCATCTGTACCTCTGCTATATATACTAATAGATTGTTGCTTAGAAAGAAGCACTGCAGACAAACAAATTTGACGTGTCCATGAATGAGGAATTGCCCGGCTTCATTGCTGATATTTTGTCTCAGAATGGAGCTTTCCCCTTCTCTTCACAATTATTGGTTCACTCAAGACTCCTTGCCCTGAGCTCTACACTTCCTCCTCTTCCCCCATGTGTCTGTTACATTCTATCATTTTCAGCATGTAGCCCAAGAACAGACAATTCTCTTCCTCCCTACATGCCATTGGCTGGATAGTGTGTCACTCATAAGCAATAAACTCAGCAAGCCACCCCCTTTTCTCCCCATTCTTCCCCCTAGGCTCTGCTACATTTTAATATTGTTGGAGGCAAAGCTGTAATACAATGAAACCAATGACTGACAGGTATGGATAGCCACAGAAGAACTGATTATAAAGACAAATCCAAGCAAAACGCACCGCTATAGATACATTATAAACCCTTATCAGTCAACATGTAGCAGCCTTCATATGGCGCCTTCCATAGTCCCTTATGCCCCCCTTCTCCCAAAACAAGAGGACAATTACCTTTCTTTTTGGATTCTTTCTTTGCGCTGGTTTTCACAGCCACTTGAAGTTCTGTCTCCGTTGACATCCTATTAAATCCTTAGGCCTCTTCACACAGATTCAGTGTCTCAGCGAGTCTCATCTAGAAGTCTCCTCCAAAAGAACAACTCGGCCCTTCAGATGAGATTGCCCAAGTCACATCGCTCACTCATGTCTGTCGAGAGCTGCAAGAGAAATGACAAACAGACATATTGGAGGCGCTTAAAAGGACACTTGTCGCAGTGACAAAGGATCGAGAATACTTCAGGGAGAGCGGCTGGAGGTCGGCACAACCTTTCTTTAGTGCTCAAGAATGGAGAAGCTGGAGTTTATCCTTCTATGTGAGCTTTGAGTAGGTTTTCTACACCACCGGGGGGCAAAATATAATTCCACATGACCATGTTTCTTTAAACTGTATATAGATTACAAGTGCATTCAAAATACACTAACAATGTATTACTTCTGTTGGGACCTCCTTTAAAGTGGATTGTCCCTAGTCTAAGTTAGGGGTTCCTTTTTTAAACAATTGGCAGAGCCATTCGCCCTGTAAATCTCTGTGAACGTTCATTCTATGCACAAAAAAGAGGCAAAAACAAACATTCTTAGTATACTTTCAGGTTGAATGTAGTGAGTTATAATACCACATGATGGTCACTAGATGGAGCTGAGGAGCATAGGCAATAAGTATGTATGTTCCTTAGCTCCATCTAGTGGCCATAATGTGGATTTACAACTCAATGCATTACATTACATATTTCCTATGCTCCTCAGCTGCATTTAGTGGCCATAATGCAGTGTTAAATTACATTACATTTGCTGTGAAAAGAAAATACATTAAGAACGTTAGTTATTGCCACTATTGGAACAGAATTAATGTTCACAAAGATTCACAGGCCAAAGTTGATGAATAGACCCCTTAGTTTTTTTACAGCAAGGCTTTAGCCAACCTGAGCATTGTGCTGGTTTCTTCTGAACCCAAGGACATTGCTCATGTTGAATGCTCTCCAGTGGATAGGGTAAGAAGATACAATGTATAACCATATAAACAATATACAAACATTTGGAAAGACTAGAAGGATCCTTTCTCTCCTAGGCTTTGTATGGAGAAGTAGTGGTGGAAGATTCCTGCCTCCCAGGGTGATGCCTGAGTAGGATTTAGCTGCAGCTTCCTAGACTTTTTTGCCTTTAGGAGGAAGCCAGAGCCAAGAAAGGGGGTTTGTTCTCCTAGGTACCCATTTGGGCTTAGAGTGTCCTAAACTGGCCTGGGGCAGAGGCTGAAGATGCTGAAAGGTAGGCGCCCACCCGGGCCGACAGAACCTACATTAGTCTGACAGCCTATCTGTGGCAGAGGTGAAATAATGATGGAAGATAGAAGACAGGATGGGCCCAAAGACTTTTTGTTGCTGATGTTCGGTATTCTCTACCCTAACCCTCTCTCCCCAAGACAACTGAACCAATACATTGGAAGAAAGAAGGTTGAAGGATCTGAAGTCTGTCTGTCGCCTTAGTTGGGTCAGTGAGTGCCTTGGGTGCCCTTCCAGGGTCAGTAACCCTTGGGAAGGCAGGAGAGTCCATAAAGATCCAGTAGCTCCTATAGGAGTCATTGCTACACTACGTTTTTTAAAGGGTAATTTTACCCAAGTTGCAGTCTTATCACTGGGGTAGAGGAAACTGAGGAAATGCTTCTTCGTGCCTGCAGCATACTGATCACTGGGGGAGGGGAGACTGAGGAAATGCTTCTTCCTGCCTGCAGAAGACTGATCACTGGGGGAGGGAAGACTGAGGAAATGCTTCTTCCTGCCCGCAGAAGACTGATAACGGTATCTCAGCATAGGCAATGTCACTGGACTTGGAGCTCAGCGGTGGTCTTTTAATGATAAACAGAAGAGCCTTTCATAATAAATGATACTGAGTCTGTAGCTGTATATTGTGACATGTCAGGAATGTATCCCTACCGACACATAGTTACTGAAAGGTCCACTATAATAACTTACTTAGATGAGGAATTTAGGCAATAAATGTATCACTACCAGTTTAAACCTCCTGCACTAGATGTCAGGAAAGAATGCTTTGTTTTGTTCGTTTGACCCGACGTTCTTATGTTCTTAGCTGCTGCTGAAATCCAAATAAGCACAACGAAAGTGAATTGTCCTAATGAGAGGGACAGACGTAGCGCATATCCATTTCCCACAGCACACAAATGTTACAGCCCATTGGGTGTCAGCAGTCAGGAATGGAATTGCATTATCAGCGCAGACTTCCTCATCTCGTCCTCTTTACTATCAGATACTCATTTAAGAAAAAGAAAATCATGCTTCAGCCACTTGCAGTAGATCATTTGCAAAGCCGCGCATCAGGGAGACAATATGTTGATACTGATAACGATAAAGATCCCGTTCTCCGCCTAACCGGGGAAATAAATGTAAGAATATCCTGTTTTGCCTGGAAAGATAAACACCAATGTGATTACCAGGGGTGCCATATACAGAAGCAGCAGATGAGGAATGAAAAGCACAGATCGGTCCTCTATGGGACTGCCAGCAGAGTGACACATTCGGATGATTCTCAATATACACTGTATGGACTGTATGGCCAAAATAAGTAGAGACACCTGACCATCAGCAGTGCAATATGTGGCCAAAAACATGTAGGCACCTGACCATTAGACCTACAATATGCAGTCAAAATGTAAGTAGAAACGTGACCATCACATCTATAATACATGGCCAAAAGCATGTGAACACCTGATCATCTCACCTACAATACATGGCCAAAAGCATGTGAACACCTGATCATTACACCTACAATACATGGCCAAAAGCATGTGAACACCTGATCATCACACCTACAATACATGGCCAAAAGTATGTGAACACCTGATCATCTCACCTACAATACATGGCCAAAAGTATGTGGACACCTGATCATTACACCTACAATACATGGCCAAAAGTATGTGGACACCTGACCATTACACCTACAATACATGGCCAAAAGTATGTGGACAACTGACCATTACACCTACAATACGTGGCCAAAAGCATGTCGAAAGCATGTGAACACCTGATCATCACACCTACAATACATGGCCAAAAGTATGTGAACACCTGATCATCTCACCTACAATACATGGCCAAAAGTATGTGGACACCTGATCATTACACCTACAATACATGGCCAAAAGTATGTGGACACCTGACCATTACACCTACAATACATGGCCAAAAGTATGTGGACAACTGACCATTACACCTACAATACATGGCCAAAAGCATGTTAACACCTGATCATTACACCTACAATACATGGCCAAAAGCATGTGGACCCCTGACCATTACACCTACAATACATGGCCAAAAGCATGTGGACACCTGATCATCACACCTACAATACATGGCCAAAAGCATGTGTCATCACACCTACAATGCATGGCCAAAAGCATGTGGACCCCTGACCATCACACCTACAATACATGGCCAAAAGCATGTGAACACCTGACCATCACACCGATAATACATGGCCAAAAGCATGTGAACACCTGATCATCACACCTACAATATATGGCCAAAAGTAGGTGGACACCTGATCATCACACCTACAATACATGGCCAAAAGCATGTAGACACCTGATCATCACACCTACAATATATGGCCAAAAGCATGTGAACACCTGACCATTACACCTACAATACGTAGCCAAAAGCATGTGAACACCTGACCATCACACCTACAATACAGGGCCAAAATTCTGTGGACATCTGACCATTATAGTGACACTTCCAGGACAAAGGTATGTGGACAATCTCCTACCAATTGAGTTCAGGCACCTGATCATCACACCTACAATACATGGCCAAAAGCATGTGAACACCTGATCATCACACCTACAATACATGGCCAAAAGCATGTGAACACCTGATCATTACACCTACAATACATGGCCAAAAGTATGTGGACACCTGACCATTACACCTATAATACATGGCCAAAAGCATGTGGACCCCTGACCATTACACCTGCAATACATGGCCAAAAGCATGTGGACCCCTGACCATCACACCTACACTATATGGTCAATAGTATGTGGATCCCTGACCATCACACCTACACTATATGGCCAATAGTATGTGGACCCCTGACCATTACACCTGCAATACATGGCCAAAAGCATGTGAACACCTGATCATTACACCTACAATACATAGCCAAAATTCTGTGGACATCTGACCATTATAGTGACACTTCCAGGACAAAGGTATGTGGACAATCCCCTACCAATTGAGTTCAGGCATTTGCAGTGAAGGGTGTTATTGCTACAGCATACACGGACATATGCCTCCAAAAGCCATTTTCTGGTTCACCGGGACTGTGTAAAAAATTTTGAGGCACCCCCTGAGGTAGCAGAAGGCACACCAGAGTGCGGCGGCACCATGGCTGAGAAAGGCTGCTCTAACCCCTTGTGTCTGGTACCCTGGGCTGGTATCCCAGAAAAGAGGCCTTCAGCCTAAAATGGCAGCTAAAACCGAACAATTGACTAGAAAGTACTAGACATGTTCAACTCATTATTTGTGCATCATTTGAGTTAATTATAATTTGCCATTTTTTTTTGACACCCAAATTAACCAACTGAGCCCCAAAATCCACCACTATCTGGATTATTCCATCTTCCAGTGAGAACTCCATCTTCCAGTGACTTCTGCCGTATTTATAACATCATATTTGATCTTTTGTCATCTGCAGTAGCCTAATCATTTATATAAATTCCCTCTATGGGGGCTTCCATGCTTGGTCTCCCAAAGCCAACCACTGATCTCTGCACTCTTTCTTCAAAGTTGATATACATGTGTTGTAGAATAACCCAGACCACTGTCTTGTGGGGTGAAAACATAGCACATTTCAATGACATATTTATACCATGTTGACCATTTATGAAAAAAAAGCCTCATAATGTATGACATCACACTCATTAATACCAGCCAAACCAACTCATGGAACCTTCTAGACATTCAAACGTCTGAGAATTTCCAGGAGACAGTTGCATTATTTAGCCATAACAAGCTTACTTGGAGCAAGATAACCCAGAATCTCTCTTGCTTGTTCCCACATAACAAACTACTTTCCAATGTCCACACATTCTTGGTTTATTAACTCTCTGTAAGGTTGGAGGAGCTGAAAGGAACAAGACCATAACCATCAGACCTGTATTCTGACTCAAGCCATGGTTAAAATTCCCCTAACATCACTCCCTCTGTTTCCTATTAGCAGCGAAACCATATAATCATTACCAATGCCACTTTTACGGGTTACTCAGATACTGATTTGACAGAATGCATGTTTTAAAACAACACCAGCAGGAGCAATGCATAAAATGAATATTAAAACTACAATAGCAACTGTTGTCTTAAGAAATGATCCCAACATGTTACTCAACCAAGTTCCTACTGAACCCATCCATGAAAATGCATCCCACACACTCTAACCCAGGTGTCTATATGTTTTTCTTCTAACTGCCCTCTTATGAGATTCATAATCTGAAGCAAATGTTCAACACCTACTGCCTGACACAGTTTACAGACTTCACCCTCAGCTACCAAGGAAAAATGGTTATCTGATCCATGGTATGGATTCCCCATCCTGTCTATCTCCCCAGCATTAATATCAATCCCCATAACCATCTCTCCCCATCTATAATAATACCTCCAAGAGGCAAGGTGTCTAAATACTCTGACAACAAGCTACCCCCAGTCCACATGCTCCAATAGCCATGTAGTACAGTTAGTGGGAAACTTAGGGGGTTATTCACTATTGAGCCGAAGGATACAGCCGTAGCTTCGGCTCTCATCGGCATTCACAATAGCCTGTACAGCATCTGAAGGCAACTGAGCAGCTCAGCCAAGCTCGGCTTGACTGAGTCAAAGTGACAGCCGAAGCGGGGCGAACGGCCTGCCGAAGGCCGGCCGTTCTCCCCGCAAATGACAACTGCGCGGAGCCAGCCATGATCTCACGGCTCGCTCCGCCCAGTTGTAATGACAGATCAGCATACCCAAATGACCGGGGGGGCGACTGATCTGTTATTGAACAATAACAACCGGGCGGAGCCGGCCATGACATCACAGCCAGCTCCATCCAGTTGTTATTCATTGGCCGGGATCTGCTAGAAGACTCTAGCAGGTGCCGGCCAATAGGAAACAGTTGGGCAGAGCTAGCTGTCACTACTAGCTCCGCCCAGTTGTTTTTCTTTTGCCGGCATCTATGCCGGCAATTTTTAAAAATGATTTACATCTTTTTTTCTTTAAGCTATTTTAATTAGTTTTTAATTTTTCAACTTTTCTTTTTCTATTTTTTTTCTTTATTTCACTGATTTTTCTATTCTGCTCGGTACTATGGAGGTACCACGCTCAGCGGCATTCGGCTATTCACTCACTGCCATTCGGGCCTATGAGAATAGGGGCGAAAGGCAGCGAGTGAGCTGCCGGAGTTTCGGCTCAGCCAATCCAGATGTTGGATTGGCTGAGTCGAACTCCTTCTGCACTTCGGCTCAGCCTTCGGCAGCTTTGTGAATAACCCTCTTAGTGAATAAATTAGATGTTGACTTAGTTGCAAAATCATCCCACAGTAAATGATATTAGTTCACCTGCGTCCAGAAATTCATTCACATGGGAATTTCTGTAGGAGGCTGCACACATTCACAGACACAAAACGTTTACAGAAGAGAAACATTTGTCACAGCACAAGAGAGATTGAGACAATGGTCCTGAACATGGCAGGAGCGGAGGGACTAAAAGCTTACCTAACCTGGTCAACTGTCCATCCCATCCTCCAAATTGGCCCTTTCTGTCTGGTCAGCAAATCAATCTCTTGTAGGAGAACCTTAACTACTGTCTTGCACGGTGAAGATATAATAGTCTACTGAATGTGTATATGTGGCACTTTGACACCAAAAGCAAAGGGCTAGATTGTTTTGAGGATTTATTTATACTATTTCGACCAGTTATGCAAAAAAACAGAGCAACATGTGACCTACCCCTCATTAGTATCAGCCAAACCAACTTATGGAGCCTTGTGGAAGACGTCCAAACTGCTGGGAATTTGCAGAAGACATTCTCATGATTTAGCCAAAACAAGCTCACTTGGAAGATAACTCAGAGACTCCCAGTGTCTCTCTTGCGTGTTCCCACATAAACTATCCCTTTCCAATGTCCAAACATTCATGGTTTATTAACTCTCTACAACGTTGAAGGAGTTGAGGAGCTGAAGAAGACCGTAACCACCATGGCCTGACTGAAGCCATGCTCGAGATTCCCCCAACACATTTTATCATGTGATTGTACAATCTCTTTAGATCTACCAGTCACAATGTAACAAAAAGACCTAAAATGAAATAGAATGTTTATATAGGCCATCACATTGCATTAGACTTGTGCGCCGTCAAAAAATTAGTTCCGTTTCGGAATATCCGGTATTTCGTAATTCGTGTCCGAAACTCAATTCGGATTCGTACGAAATACGAATTTTCGTTAGTTTCGGCACATTTTCGTAACTTTACAAACATTCGTTATGATGAAGTTAAAAAGTAAAAATACCTTTGTTAATATTAGAGCCGATGTGGTAGTTGTTTTTTTATCCGAAATACGAATTCCATTAACGGATTCCGGATCCGAATTTCGTATTTTGGATACAAAAAAACTACCATCAACTCCAATATAAATGTACTTTGCTTTTCAACTTCAATATACCGAATGTTCGTAACGGAATTTCGTATTTCCTGCCTGTGTATTGTAATGCAACCCTCAGCAGCAGCAGCGGATCCGTATTTCGGATTGAAAAAAAAATCTTGTCATGTTGTTCAACCTCATTTACAGGGGTAATATTAGTTCCCGTTTCAAAGAAATTCGGATCCGAAATTCGTTAACGGACTTTCTTATTTCGGATATAATTCGGAAACTGCAATTCGGATTTCGGATGCTTCCGAATTTACGAATTTCAGGAAAATTCGTACGAATTTCGATTTGTAACTAAACGAATCGCACATGTCTACATTGCATAGCTTGGGTACATCAAAGGACATTGCGCTATCAGACTGTAACCTGAATGCCAAGCTTTAGATTTACCAAAATGATGTAATGTGAGGGTCTACTTCAATCTATTACTTTTTTCATTGAGTCAGGCCAAAATATTAATTTGTTTGTTAATCTAAGAAGACTTATGATCGGGCAGCACGGTGGCTTAGTGGTTAGCACTTTGGCCTTACAGTGCTGAAGTTCCTCGGTTCAGCCAGGACACTAGTAGCGTGTATTTTGCATAGCGGCGTCACAAGGGGGGTGCGGGGGATGTGGCCCGCACCCGGGTGACACCATTGGAGGGGTTGACTTTATGTTTGCCTGAAGGAGCCACTTGGTTCCGAAACGTCGCTATAAATGTGACACTATCCCAGTCAATAAAAGGTTACAGTGCGAGTGACCATTTATCGATTTTGTACTATTGGCGGAGGCATCTGTGGTCGCATCGGCACCCGCCCGAGTTTTGGTTTGGGTTGTGGTGGGATATACCTTGGACTTGCCATTGGAGGGTTGACACCAAAATGACTGAGAGTTATTTTGGTGTTACCCCCCTCTAAAAAGTCGGGCACTCAGTCATGGACCGAAAGCCCGACAGTGACAAGAGAGAGGAGGGGACCCGGCGACATACCTCATCCCGCTGGGTGAACATCCCCTCCTCTCTCTGCCGGTTTCCATCACAAAGATGGCCACCAGCAGGCGTCAAGTAGATGACTGTGCGTGCGCGATGATGTCATCGTGCGCGCGTGGTGACATCACTGCGGGTGCCACCCGGTCTCCGCTTCTGGTGTCACCCAGCCTCGGGACGCCCCTGATTTTGCATGTTCTCCATGTGTTTGTGTGGGTTCCCTTCCACACTCCAAAGACATTCTGGTATGTTAATTGGCCCACTATGCAGGTGAGATAGGGACTTTAGATTGTAAGCTCCTGGAGGCAGGGACTGATGTGCCTGTACAGTATGTGCTATATAAATGAGAGCGAATGGAAAGGGAATCCAACCACGCCGATGTGGTTGGATTCCCCATTCTATCTCAGTTTGCTGGCCCTTTAAGGTGGTACGGCTCATTCAGCAGTCAAGCTCATAAAACAGAGAACTACAGAGCATGAATTATAGAAGTCGCAACAAAACTGACAGCAAATTACTTTTTCTTTGGCTGGCAAAGGCAACAACACAAACGGCGCGAGATCCTGCCGCGGTATAGATATATCGGAAGAAAATTGAAGATGGGAAGATTGAGGATTGTGACAGTTCTAATAAATGATGTTTCTGTTTCCCGGGATGGGATTGTAACGCTGAGCAATGTCTCATCAGCCAGGTGATTTGTTTCATACATATTCTCCCCCCGGGGTGGATGTTGGAGATTTGTAGTCGGAGTCAGATGGAAGAGTTTAGACTTGGAGCAGGAAGAGCTGCGGGAAGCGTTGTCACTGCAGCACCTTTCCTGTTGTTTACTGCTCCAGCCATACATAATGTATTCAAGGGGCTGGTTGCTTTAGCTTTGGATACAGCCAATCTCGGCAAAGATAAGCAGCGGGATTCAAAGGAGACTTGTAAACCAAAGCAGTCTGTGTGTACAGGGAAGTCCATATCATCTATTCCTGCATGCTGAAACAATGTATAATAGACATATATTGTCTTAAAGGAGAACTATGAGGGGGAGTGCTTTTCACTCACCTCATAGTTCTAGCCGACCTGTGACAATGAGACTGTCACAGGTCGGCTCAGTAGATCGGGAGGTGAGCGAACACATACCGGCGTTCGCTCACCTCTCCATCCTGTCACAGCTCTCTGCCGTGACAGTGGAGGGGCTGGATTCCCCCCTCCCCGCTCCGATCCGCCAGCGCTGACTGGCGTTCCGGGGGATGGGGGAGGGGATAGCTGGCACTGCCTCTAGATAGGCAGAGCCAGCTGTCAGTCACGCAGCTGGGCGGATCCCGGGACAATTGTCGGGATCCGCTTCAGCTGCGGCGTCTCAGTATACCGCGAGCTGTAGCCTAGGGTGACGGGAGGACGCTAGTTTGTGTCCTCCCGTTACCCTAAGGAGAACTATGGGGAAAAGCCCTAACCCCATAGTTCTCCTTTAAATTGTATTGTAACTGTAATGCCTCGTTCACACCACTGCATATGGTGTGAACGAGGCTTAATATCGATCTTATATTGTAAAGCGCTGCACAAATTACTGGCAGTATATAAATCCTGTATTATAATAATAATAATAATAATAATAATAATAAATAAAACCTTTTTTTCT
>NW_017306577.1:550418-552594 GCF_000935625.1 Nanorana parkeri
TTTTTTTTTTGGTCCGGGAACAAACTGTTCTGGTCTGAACATCGGATCCGGATATGGTGTCAACAAACCCTAAAGGGTAAGGAGTTAATTAAGACTGATTAGGGTAAACTAAGGGTTAAATAAGAATATATTTAATTTAATTATTTATTTTTATTAGGTTGCTTTAACTGACATTGTATGCAGATCAAAACTCATCCGCTTGATCTGCAGATAAATAAAACAGAGCAATGGCACCTAAACAGTGTTTATAAACCATGTGTCAGATGGTCCCTTTTTGACAGCACAGCTTCTACAACTTCTCTGTTCACACAGCAACTCCTGGCTGTCATTTTGACAGCTGGGAATTACCGGCAAGTGTGAGTGAGGCGCGACAGTGGGGAAGAAGCAGAGGATGTACTACCCACCCCCTGTGTATTTCGATTAAGTATTTTGTCCACAACTGGTTACAGTTTACTGTATATAATTGCACATTTTTGTGGGAAAGGAGAGAGAATGGTTAAAACTTCTACAACGGCAAAAAGTTTTTGCTTGACTGGTTAAAACTTACATAGTTACATACAGTAGTTACATAGGGGTCTATTCACAAAGCTGCCGAAGGATCTGACCCTTCGGCCGATCCTTCGGCTGGCTTCGGTTCCAGGACCCCTTCGGTTCAGGAGAACCGAGGGGGTGCTGTACGGGCTATTCACAATAGCACGTACAGCTCCCGATCACGGCCGAGCAGCTCAGTCGAGCGCTGAGCCGTGCTGAAAGCCGAAGCTGGCCGAGCGGCCGGCCATTGGCCGGCCGTAAGCCTGCTTCTGACAGCTGGGCGGAGCCAGCCGTGATCTTACGGCTGGCTCCGGCCACTTTCAGAGAGATCAGCGTCCCTGGTTGCTAACCAGGGACACTGATCTCCAAACATCTAACTCTCCCTGGCGGCCCGGGAGTCTCCTGCTCCCGGCCGCCAAGGAGAGAAACACTGCTGTGTCTTTTTTTCTTTATTCTGACACGAGCGATGTCAGAATAGAAAAAAAAAAAAAAAAGAAAAATTCCCATTCAAAAGCATTGGGACATTACTATTGGCTATTTCAATTTCAATAGCCAATAGTAAACTAGCATTGTACCCGCCCTCTTTTTCAGTTCCCCATCAGGTCCATGAGCAGAGGGCGGGTACAATGCTAGTTTACTATTGGCTATTGCAAATTGAAATAGCCAATAGTAAACTCCCAATGCTTTTGAATGGGAATTCGTGTTTTTTTTTTTTCTGTTTTCTGACATGCTCGTGTCAGAATAAAGAAAAAAAAAGACACAGCGGGGTTTCTCTTCTTGGCGGCCGGGAGCGGGGGGCTCCCAGAGTGCCCGGGAAATTTTTTTTATTTTAATTTTTTTACAGCAGCAGAGCCGCCGGACAATAGGAAACTATTGGGCGGAGCTAGCTGTCACTGCTAGCTCTGCACAATCGTTTTCTATTAACTTTTTTCTACTTTTTTCACTCTTTTTCTGTTCTGCTCGGTGCCTCTGAGGGACCGAGCAGAACAGCCGAGCCAAATGCCGCTCGGCGGCATTCGGCTATTCTCTCACTGCTGTTCGGGATCTTTCAGAATAGCCCGAACAGCAGTGAGAAGCCTGACGGAGGTTCGGCTCAGCCGATCCAGATGTTGGATCGGCTGAGTCGAACTCCTTCTGCACTTCGGGTCAGCCGACCCGAATCCACACGAAGCAAGCCGATGTACGGCTGAAATCAGCCGTACCAGCCTGAAGTGAATAGCCGAACAGTGTTCGGCTCACTTCACTTCTGATCGGTCATTCACTCGGCTGCCCTCGGCAGCTTTGTGAATAGACCCCTTAGTTACACACTCTGTGATGAAGAAGGGGCATCCATCCATGGAAATATGTATCTGCCATCTAATAAGAGACTTTATATATGAATCTAAATGCGTTTAATTGAGGTTGTTTTTTTTGTTCTTCCCCTGGAACGAGCTAAAATTCCTCTTTGTCGATTATTTTCACTCGAAGGGTCAATAAACCAATTAGAAGTTTTATGCAAAATATTTATTTTTTAAAATGACAATAAAAAATGTAAAAGTTTGTAGAGTTATAACTGTAAACTTGTGTAGCTGTCCACATCAGTACGCGGGTCCTTTTCCCTAGCAGTGTGATATCCGCTAAATTGATTTCACTGTCTGCAAAAATT
>NW_017306577.1:552823-556962 GCF_000935625.1 Nanorana parkeri
TTCATTATACTCTTTGCGTTTTTTTTGTCTCTTTTTTTGGTGTATTTTTATTTTACTTTTTTTAGCATTGTCAATGGGGCATGAAGTGATGAGCAATTCAAAACTGGTTTGTGGTTACCAGAACAGCACTAGGGGGGAAACCTTTCCAATGGGAAAATCTGTTCGCTCACTTCCTATTATTCTCTGAGAAAGGAAGTCAAGGAAAATCTCCCCAGGACATAGACAACACAAAAAACAAAACAGAAGTTTTTTTTCAGAAACAGAAGACCATAGCATACAGGGGTACAGGTACCCTTAAAAAAAAGATCACACAGGGACTCATCCACACGCATACACATGTCTAATCCCATATATACACGCAATAGATTGAACTTGATGGACCTGTGTCTTTATTCAACCTCAAATACTAAGTGTGTTTAGTATTTAAAGAGCAGGAAAATGCGGCAGACAGCGGCGAGGAGAGAGCGGCGAGGAGAGAGAGGCGAGGAGAGGCGAGGAGAGAGCGGCGAGGAGAGGCGAGGAGAGAGCGGCGAGGAGAGAGAGGCGAGGAGAGAGAGGCGAGGAGAGGCGAGGAGAGGCGAGGAGAGGCGAGGAGAGGCGAGGAGAGAGCGGCGAGGAGAGGCGAGGAGAGAGCGGCGAGGAGAGAGCGGGCCGCCTGCAAACCGAGACAAATCGCCTCTCACCTCTTTGGCATTTATTTGGCAATTACAGGCAGAGCTTTCTATTTATTCTGTAGGCTGAACTCGATGGACTCCAAGGTCTGTGTACAACCTCACTATGTAATAACAGAAAAAAAAGGGGGACTCTGATGTAAAGGGGGGACTCTGATGTAAAGGGGGGACTCTGATGTTAAGAGGGGACTCCTGATGTAAAGGATGACTCTGATGTAAAGGAGGACTCTGATGTAAAGGGGGACTCTGATGTAAAGGGGGGACTCTGATGTAAAAGGGGATTCTGATGTAAAGAGGGGACTCCTGATGTAAAGAGGTGACTCTGATGTAAAGGCGGGTGACACTGATGGGGGACACTGATGTAAAACTGGGTGGCTCGGATGTGAATAGGGATTATCCCGGTCTCATTTTCCCATTGATGGTAAGTAACAATTACTTTTTTTACATTTTACCCCGGGGTGCCTCCAGATTTTGCATACATTTGAAGGGCGCTGTGACTGGAAACAGGTTCATAAACGCCGCTCTGGGATGTATTTATTAGGTATAAAGGGGTTGATTTCAGTCTGTAGTAGCAGATGTTGCTTACTATACAGAGCGGAACGTCTGAACAGTGCCCATCCCCATAGGTCCAACTTCAGCCCTCCTAGGCTGGTAATGTCACCGTTTAGTTTTTGTAGATTGCCTCCACAATGGGGGCCCCCGTCCCACCCGTGGGCCCCCCCTCCCACCCCAGACCCCAGAGCAGCTGCTTAGTCTGCTATGGCCTTTCCCTATATCCACTGGTGCTGTGGCAGCCAGACAGTCGCTGCGAAAGAGCCAAGGAAATTAGCAATGAATTTCAGCATCATGGTGCCGGGCATGTCGAGGTGTCCGCTCCTCTCAGCAGAGATATTAGCCGTCTGGCATTTCACTACCCCGATCAGAAGATGCCAACCATTTGGTGGCAGTGAGTATAGGCAGACAGGGCCAGCGATGGCGGGCCGGTGCTCTGAGCCCTATAGGGTGTGTATGTTCAATCAGTGCTGTACATTGTGTAACATCAAGTCACAGAAATGCAGAACAAATGGCTGTTTACTGCCGGCTGACGTTACATTTGGATGTGAGGTTTGGAGGGGAATTAAACGGACCACAAAGCTTTGGGCCGGCACCAGTACATGAAGGTGATAAAATCCTGCCGCTGCTGCAGGCAGTATTCATAGACTGGGCTTAACAGGAACCTTACAACTGAGACATAAGACACAAATGAATGCAGCTCATTACTCAACAATAATGAGATAGCTCATCAGCCTGCTACTTCATTGGCCAGTCCATGGCTAGGGGACGGATGAGACCTGTAAGTATTACTGAACTGTAACAGAGGAAAATCAAGTCTCCTGTCCAACGGGACCGGAGAGCTGTGTACATCGTAGGGCTGAAGAAATACAAATCCTTTGGCCAATAAAATAGTTTTAAATAGTTCAAAAAAAAAGTAAAATAATAAAAATATAATTAAAAAATATTTACAAGTATATTTAAAAGTATAACAAAAATGTATATCTTTATTAGTAGCAAATAACTAATCCCTGGTGACTGGTTCTGGTGACTTGTTCCATGTTTGAATCCATAATTCTACCTATCATGTTTAAGCCCTGAAGAAGGGGGAGGTGTTTGCCCTCTTTGAAATGCGTCGGCAGTCCTGTATTGTCTTTTATTAACCCATTTTTGGACTCTCGTATTGTCTTCTATGACTATTTATATTTCTCCCTCATTTTCCATTCTTCCCTCTCCTAAATCCCCTTCTATTAGCCGCCAGTGGACAAATGAAGACCAATCAGGACGTATAACCCGAAGAAGTTTAAAACCCCCCCCAAAAAGCCTGCCCACATAGAGGCCGCCCTGACACCATTAGCGCGAGGCGACAGCACGCGGCTATTGTAGGCGCTGCTCCATAATGAATTGGTGATTTAATTTGTGATGTAATGAGGGGAACAGAAGGGACCCGATGATTGTTTTCAATTACGCTTTTGCGCTGCGAGTTAATTACTGTTTAATGTCTCACAAATCCGGAAAGCCTGGCAACAAAATGACCCGCGAGAGGGTCCGTGGCGCAGCGCTCATCGGGCGGTTCTTGTGTCCTGTAGTAACACGTCAACTCAAGAAGATACAAAGTATTTATTTTATTGTGTCTGGAGAAAAACAAAACAGGAAATGTCTATAAAACGCGCACAATTCCTCATATTCTGTCCCTTTAATAAGAGCTACAAGTGCAAAATCTATCTGGTGGCCCGCCAGAAGTCCAGGGAGCGCCTAACTTCCTGCAGTGAGGTGACAACACTGGCCTTGGTGTGTTCAAATCCCAATCAGCGTTGAGTTTCCCCTGGCTGGCCTACAAAACACATCCCCAGAAGCAGGGGGAGGGTGTTCTGTAGTCAGACAGGGGAGAACTGGGAAGGGCTGACAACACTGCTTAGGATTTCAGTGCAGCAGAGTCACCTCCCACCACCACGCACACACTAAATTTGCCCCACCCCTTCCTGTTTTATAGCACACGATGTATCCAGCTTGTGACATGTTCCGCTATTAGCAAAGCAGGAAAGCTGGGGGCTCAGGTGGGCTCTGCCGAGTCTCAGGTAGACTGTGCAGGATCAGTGGTAGGCTCTGCGGGGTCTCAGGTGGGCTTTGAAGGGTCTCTGGTGGGTACTGCAGGATCTCAGGAGTGCTCTGCAGGGTCTGTGGTGGGCTCTGCAGGCTGTAGAGCCTACCACAGATCCTGCACAGCCCCCCTGAGACCCTGCAGAGCCAACCATAGACCATGCAGAGCCCACCACAGATACTGCACAGCCCCCCTGAGACCCGGCAGAGCCCACCACAGATCCTGCACAGTCTACCTGAGACCCGGCAGAGCCCACCACAGATCCTGCACAGGCCACCTGAGACCCTGCGGAGCCCGCCATAGACCATGCATAGCCCACTATAGACCCTGCAGAGCCAACCACAGATCCTGCACAGCAGACTGCAGGGTCTCGGGAGGGGGTGCTGTGCAGGATCTGTGGTTGGGTCTCAGGGGATCTGGACCCGCTCCCTCCTGCTGCTGATCATCCTCCTCGCCTCCATCTCCATCTCCTTCCCCTGCTCGATTAGGCAGCCGAGGCTGCCGAATTCTGTGCAGCCCGGCTTGCCTGACTGTTTTGAGGGCGGCATATTTGCCGCCCCCCTGGAAAGTGCCCCCAAGGCACACGCCTTGTTTGCCTTGTGGCAGATATGTCCCTGCTTGTAGTATGTCTGCAGTCGCTGACCATCTCTTGTAGCATGCCTATAGGCTCTGATTCTCTGCTGTTGCATGTCCGCAGTCTCTGATCATCTCTTGTAGCACGATTACAGGCTATGACCATCCCCTATCTGCAGGCTCTGATAGCATTCTGCAGCATTACATTCACCAAATGTAATGTTGGTGATGTCACGGGCCCCACTCGAGGCCCCCCTATAAAG
>NW_017306577.1:556979-565968 GCF_000935625.1 Nanorana parkeri
GCAGTCTCTCTGTCACCGCGTGTAAAGCTCACCAGCCGAGGAGTTTGCTGTGCAGTTTCCAGTGACAGTCAATCTGTTCCCGGGCTCTCCCCCCACCTCCCCCCCATGCAGGTCAGTCCACATAACGGTTCGATGTCTACCAAGTGATGCATTAACCGTCCGCATGGTCCCCGGGCTGAAATCAGCGCTCGCTCTGTGCACAGCTCTGACCGATGATACATCAGATGGCGAGAGAACAACCGATAAAAATACGGTGGCAACTAAATATCATGCGGCAGCTCGCTGATCGAGTCAATGTTCTGTATAATGTCATATCGCATTGCGCTGTCAGGGGAAGCCGTTTATCAGCCGCAGATGTCAACTAATGTAGCGGCTTCCGCTATGCGGCGCAGATTATCTTCCCGCCTCCGATACATTCAGAGGAAGCTTATTACAAAGAAATGATTATTATTAGCACCGGGATTATTATAATGAATCTACACCTATAATCCACCATATGGGACATGCCAATGTGTTTTATAATAGACATGTGCCATTCGTTTCGTTTCGATTTAAAATTCGGACACATTTGAATTTCTGAATCCCTTACGCGTCCGAATCCGAATTTCAGATCCCGTCCGAATTTTGTTCAAAAACTAAACTGAATCGGACATGTGACTTTTCTGGCCAATCAGATGTGTTTTTCCAGTGAATGCATCCGAATGGGTCTGAACACAAATTTTCATTACGGCAACATGGGAGCCATCTGATTGGCCATAAAAGTCACATGACGTAACGAAAATTTACGTTCAGTATATACATATAATACTAAAGCTGAGGCTCTCAGACCCGAATGGCATTTGGGATACGAATTTCCGAATTGCATTCAGGAGCTCCCAAATGCCATTCAGGTCTGGGAGCCTCAGCTTTAGTAATATATCTATATGGCTCCCAGACCCGAATGCAATTCGGGAGCTCACCCATGCAATTCGGAAATTCGGAACCCGGAATGCCATTCAGGTCTGAGAGCCTCAGCTTTAGTATTATATGCAGGGGCGTCCCGAGGCTGGGTGACACCCGGAGCGGAGACCGGGTGACACCCCGCCGTGAAGTCATCGCGCATGCCTATTGACACTTATTGACGCCTGCCGGTGCCATCTCGGTGATGGATGTTGTCAGAGAGATGAGGTATGCCACCGGGTCCCGTCCTCTCCTGAGGCTGTTGGGCTCTCGGTCCGTGACAGAGTGCCCGACTTTTCATAGGGGGTGACACCAAAATGACTGTCAGTGGCATTAATCATTCACTGTGCTGCTATTGAGGTTGGAGGATAGCCGCGATGTCCCCGCTGTATTAACTCATGCATAGAAAATGGATCGCAATCCGAGATGTTGTGTTGTTATCATAACTGTGAATAATATGATTTTCCTAAGTACAGCAGGAAAAGGGGGAGTTACTTCATCCTTCCCCCCATATATTTCGTGCAAACACAGTTTAACCAATCACAAACCTTCGCAATTCCGCCTGCGTGTAAGATATAAAAATGACATAAGCAAAGGATGGCTTTAGGGAAACCCTCATGAGATGCACACAGCTGAAGTTACGTGCAAGTAGCGCTCTTGCCTCCCCAGTACATTTATTGGTTAACTAGGAGGCCCATCACAATGTAGGGCCTACAGGGTGGGGCTGTCCTCAGACTATAAAGAAACAGTTTACTCCCAGAATTGGTTTTGACATCTCTATTGATATCGGTACCCCCTTTGTTTTATGTAGACCAGAGGAACTTGACTGGCCGGCACAGAGTCCTGACCTCAACCCGATAGAACACCTTTGGGATGAATTAGAGCGGGGACTGCGAGCCCCTCCCCCAACATCAGTACCCGACCTCAACCCGATAGAACCCCTTTTGGGAGGAATTAGAGCGGAGACTGCGAGCCCGGCCTTCTCCCCCAACATCAGTACCTGACCTCACAAATGGTCCAACATCCCCATAGACACACTCCTAAACCTTGTGGACGCCTTCCCAGAAGAGTTCAAGCTGTTATAGCCGCAAAGGGTGGAGCCAACCCAATACTGAACCCTACGGACTAAGACTGGGATGTCATTAGAGTTCATGTGCATGTAAAGGCGTTCCAATACTTCTGGTAATATAGTGTGTGTACAGTTCTGTTTGTGTCCACATTGTAGAGCTTTTTTATAACTTCCTGTCACTGTGACACCCCGTCATTTGAACAGTAACTGAAAGTAAATACTGTGACTCAGAAAGCATTCAAGCTTGACACAGGTCCTGACTCTTTCCCCCATTTCTATACAACATAAGATAAGGTTTGGTCCAGAGTTCCACTTTAAACAACCTAACTGGCAACATGTTGAAACCAATGCAGACAAGGCGATCAAATCGCCGATTGCACAAGATCGAAATCTCCTCCTGTAAGCCGCATAGAGAAATTAGCTCCCAATAAGTCTGATGAGACTGCAAAATGTGGAAAAAAGAGTCAAGCACAGTCACCGTACAAGAAGCAGAGCCTGCACATCTACTTAGCTAATATGGCTGCTGTCTTGCATGAATAGTCACATTATAACATCACAGAGAAGCAAGGCCAATAAACATTACCTCATTCTCTGATAAGGATAGGTAAGTTCTTCATGTTTACCTGTATAGCAAGAAAACTCTAGAGATGCATCACAGCAGCGCTGACAGTAAAATGCAGTTGTGGGCGGAATGCGTGTTCTCACGGGATGGGGTGTATGCTGGCAGCCTGCAGCATTGCTCAGGTGTCATCTGTGCTACACGGCGGGGCGACAACTTTCTGGTCAAAGAGGAAGGAGAAGGGCAAAGTGCAGGCACTCACACTGAGCGGTAATTACAGGTGTCAGCTGATCGGGGTCAGGAACCCAGACGGCGGAAGAAATATTATGCTGCAAGAATGAATGACAACATACTCACCATTGCACCTTCCTTACTGTAAATCGTAGCGCCGTGTATCATAAACAATTTATTTCATACAATTCTATTTTCACTTTTTTTTTATCCGTTCTTCCCTCTCAGTGCTAAGCTCCCCTCTGATCAATGTTACTTTGTATCTCTCTATCTCCCTCTGATCAATGTTTATAAACAATGTTACTTTGCATCTCTCTATCTCCCTCTGATCAATGTTACTTTGCATCTCTCTATCTCCCTCTGATCAATGTTTATCAACAATGTTACTTTGTATCTCTCTATCTCCCTCTGATCAATGTTTATAAACAATGTTACTTTGTATCTCTCTATCTCCCTCTGATCAATGTTTATAAACAATGTTACTTTGTATCTCTCTATCTCCCCTCTGATCAATGTTTATAAACAATGTTACTTTGTATTTCTATCTCACTCTGATCAATGTTTATAAACAATGTTACTTTGTATCTCTCTATCTCCCTCTGATCAATGTTTATAAACAATGTTACTTTGTATCTCTCTATCTCCCTCTGATCAATGTTTATAAACAATGTTACTTTGTATCTCTATCTCCCCTCTGGATCAATGTTTATAAACAATGTTACTTTGTATCTCGCTATCTCCCCTCTGATAAATGTTTATAAACAATGTTACTTTGTATCCATCTCTCTGAACAATGGTTATAAACACTGTCAATCTTTTTTTTTTTTTTCCGAAGCAGCTTCTACAGTTACTGCATTCACGCAGTAGTTCCTGGCTGTCATATTGACAGTCAAGAGTTGTTGGCAACTGCAAAGGGGAAGGGGGGCTGGGAATCAGCAGGGGGGTAGTACATGTGTACCTCCTTAAATTTTTTGGACATATGTAGCATATGTGACCAAGCTGTACTAAATAGCCCCAGCAGAGAAAAGTCAGGCCACCAGGAGAAGCTCTGCTGTCTGTCAGGGTACAACGTGTACATAAATATTATTAATGATATATACATTTTTGAACTGTTAGCTGTTTGCCTGGAGTTCAGCTTTAGAAACCACACAGATCAGAAAGATGCACAAAAAATAATGGATATAAAAAAAAAAAACAATTGAGCTTGAAGGCAGTTAATTAATGGAGTCACCTTACTTTGTCATTATCTGTTTTCCTGCTGAGGGATCGGCCTTGCTAGACCTCCGCATTGCTTATCGAGCATCATGCAAGCAAATAAATAAATAAAGTGCCAGCTCGGCAAATTATCACTAGTAGGAATGAAAGATCGTGCTGAGCTGGCAATCCTCCTCTTGGCTTCTCTCCGCGGTTCGTGAACCTTGGTGTTAATCCGCTGAAATTTGTTAAGAAAATCTCTAAAAGGCGATAGTCCCTATAAGCTGCACCGTAGCCAAATTGGACAGGCGATGGCGATCATTTACACATGACGGGGGCACCTTTGCGGACAATAAAGCAAGCCAAGGCGGGCGATTGTCATTAGCGGGAGCGGCTCTAATCCTATAAACGATGCCGGGTTGTAGATGAGAACAAAATAAAGATTTGAAATGCTGATTGCTGATATGAGGGGAAAAGGTTGGCGGTTAAACGGATCATATCGACCATGTAAATGGCTGATTTTTTTGTTCTATTTCATGTTTTTTCATTGTATTTTATATACCTCTTTATGGCAGATGGGAGGAGCTATGAACTGAGGACAGAAGCCTCACTTCTGGGGTCTCTAAAGAGATTAAAAACTTATATTAAAAGTAGATATTTGTAAATAATGTGTTATTTCAACTTAAAGTGGACCTTTCATAAACATTACAAGTCTGCAATATATTCCTGACATGTCACACTATTATGCAGCAATATGTTTTTCAAAATGACTCCACCTCCTCCTGTCTCCAAACCCTCCCTGTTTTTATATTATTTTAAATGCTGATTAAATCACTTACAATATGATTCCTAATGTTAACAATTTGTAGCTTCCTGGAGAATCAGCTGATCCCCTCAGCACTGGCCCTGATATTCTATGGTGTCTCCTTTTCCATGCTGGGTCTATGGAGCAACCCTGTGTGTGCTAGTAAGCTGTGTGTTTCCTTTCTTAATGCAGGGTCCTATGGAGCCACCCATGTGTGTGCTAGTAAGCTGTGTGTGGTTCCTTTTCCATGCACGGTCCCATGGAGCCATCCATGTATGTGCTAGTAAGCTGCGTGTGGTTCCTTTCTCTTGCACGGTCCTATGGAGTCACCACTGTGTGTGCTAGTAAGCTGTGTGTGGTTCCTTTTCAATGCAGGGTCCTAAGGAGCCACCCATGTGCGTGCTAGTAAGCCGTGTGTAGTTCCTTTTCCATGCACCATCCTATGGAGCCACCCTTGAGTGTGCTAGAAGGCTGTGTGTTTTTCCTTTTCCATGCAGGATTCTAAGGAGCCACCCATGTGTGTGCAAGTAAGCTGTGTGTGGTTCCTTGCTCTTGCACGGTCCTATGGATCCACCTTTGTCTGTGACAGTAAGCTATGCGTGTCTCCACAAACACAGCAAGGTAAGCCAGTTCCTTGATCCATGCTCCCCGGCGTCCCTTCTCGAAGCTAGTAGATGAAGGGCTATTGGAGACTGCTCTGTCCCTTGTGATCTTGTACTGGACAGGAAGTTCAGGGAAGCCGAGCTGAGACAGTTGGAGCTGTTTGGAAACATGATGACTGTAAGTGCTTGGACAAAAAATGTAAAGAAATTCTTTGCTGGGCAATGTATAATTGCTGGATCTGGACTCTTTAATGAAAAAAGTTTGAGGATTTAATGTTACTTTTAAGAAGGACAAAGTTTCTACCAAGCAGAAATGTATAAAATTGCTCTAAAACAGGGGCAGGTAAACTCCGGCCCTCTAGCTGTGCTGAAACTACAAACCCCATTAAGCTCCTGCCCCTGGCAGTCATGCCTATGACTGTCTTGACAAAGTCTTGCAATGCCTCATGGGATTTGTAGGTGCCCCTGGAGGGCCGGAGCTTGCCTTCCCCTGCTCTAGCCTTTTAGGGGTGTACAGTTGTGAGAGCTGAACTGGTTTAAGAATTTGGCAGTTGCGTCAAATCAACAGCACCCACCCAACTGATATGCCTCGTATGCAAGTGTACAGTTTTCTGGGCGTTACTCCGGAGGTCACTTTAAGTCTAAGCCCTCCCTTGACAGTCGGAAAGTCAGACCGTCCTTGCCGTTACGGCCAAATAATCTATTTTTATCGTCGCACCAAAAAAAAAGCTTTAAAAAAGGGTGATTTGTGCTGGGATTCCAGAAACGGCTCCCAGCGAGGGCGCCTGCATTTTAGGGGAGGTAAATGCGCGTTCGGGCTCCTCGATCAATAAACAGGGAGCCACGTACAGCACTTAAAGTTGTACTCGCTGGAGTCTGGAGCCACCGTGGAGATTTACGGCACGGTGACTGAACTAAAATTCAGCAGCTTTCCCCTAAACTGCCTTTTAAAAACCACATTCAGATCGCGATCTTTACGGCCAAGCAAACCCGCCAATGTCTGTTTACTGCACAACAACATGGATGAATGATGCACACACTTAAACAGGAAGTAGACAACAAGCCGCAATAAAGATCACCTGGCCAACGGGCTGTTAACAGTAGTTTTGGGGCTTGCCACTTGTCTCTGGGTATAAAGGAAACTTTTCACAAGAAAATGATAAGGTTATTGTTGACCTCTTGTAGACATGATCGTCTGGCCAATCTTCTGGCCTCATGTAGGGATTGCTGCAGATACTGGGGCTTTACAAGTGTACCTTTCACGTCCAAACAAACAATTTAAAACCCCATACCAGGAGCAAATTACTTTTCTTTTGAAGTCGAATTGCCATAGCAGCCATTAAAAAAACAAAACAAAATACAAAGAATGGAAAAAAAAAAAACATTATTGATAATAAAGACAGACCACAACATATAAACTTGACCTCCTCACAGGTAAGGTCTTTGATGACATAATTTATGATCAAACCGGCTGCCACAAACATCCATGCCAAGGCCCCAGCCACCACTGGTGACAATTTTCTACCAAACTACCCAGAGGCATAACTACAGATCATGGGGCTCCAGAGCAAAATGTTGATAGGGCCCCCTCGGCGACCCCTTAAAATCTAAATCAAGGACAGGTAGCAGGAGAGCTCTCGGCATGCTCTCCTCCAATACATCTGGTGTCTACTGTTTTTCATTCGAAATGCCATAGGGTGTCATGGGGCCGCCTTTCTACCTCTAGTAGAAGCAGAGACACTGGCACTCCAAAATGAAAAGCAAAAGTCTATTTATTAATAGACGTTTTGCTTATCATTTTGGAGTCCCGGTGTCTGCTTCTAACTGTTGCCACCCGTTCACTACCGCAGAACCCGCTTCTTGAAGGGATTTGGCGGTCAGGAGTGCGATGGGACCATGCACTTTCCCTTCTACCTCTAGGCCCCATAGCAGTTGCATGGGTTGCCATGGCTATTGTTATGCCCCTGAAAGTACCCCAGATTCAGCCTTATAAGCATTACTGCATTACAAATGTAACCTATTTTGAGAAGGGACACCCATACCTGAGATGGGTCCTTCAAAGACCCTGAGACCCATGGCCAACTGGCATTACAGAAGGAATAGCATCTGTCATAAAGACATACAGTAACACAATAACATTTTAAAACAGATGAAAAGAAACACAGAAAATACCAAAGTTTGGGGGGAGAAGAAGAGAGATTAGGGAAGGGAGTGCGGTAAAAATTTGTCTGACTCTAGCAAAGTTCCGACCAATCTGCAGACAAGAACCTCTTTCTGCCCAAATTGCCAAGATCCAACCAGTGCAATTCCTCCAACCAGATATTTTTTTCCCCCTCCTCTAACATAAGCATGTATTTAAGTTTACAGTGGTACCTCAGGTCACGAACGCTTCTGTTCATGAACATTTCGGTTCGCGAATAGGAAGTTCGGCAAAATTTTGCTTCCGTTTGCGAACTCTGCATCAGTTGACGAACACAGCTGCAGCCATCTTTCCTGCTCTGACACATGGTCGTGACTTCCTCTAGTCTGATCACAGTTTGATTCGGTTCGCAACCAATTCGGTTTGTGACCAGAATCGTGGAACGAATTAAGTTTGTGAACCGAGGTACCGCTCTATTATGGCCCCATGTGCAACTGCAAGCCATGTTGGCCATTCACTCATTTATTTTCACTTTCAGCTCCAAGTCCAATTCTATACCTTCTCAGTTATTGACTTGGGATGAGTGGAGTGATTTTGGCAAAGCAATTTCTCCTGGCTTTCCTCCGACCTAGCGCCACAGCCTCGGAAAGTCTCTTTGGCATATGACACTTCCAGGATTGTGAGAGACCTTTGTCAACCATCATGTACTGATTCCATCCTCTGACACCCTATGTCCCTTAAGTGATGCAGGGGGTCAAAGGAAGGAACCGGCACACAGCAGGGTACATATGCATTCAACACTCCCAGAAGTATCCAATGACAAAGGGACTTTCTGAGGCTGCCAGAGAGGGGGCTATACACTGTTTTCTATTACAGGAGAGTACAGCTTTTGAATCTTTAGAGACTGACAAGTTAATGTCAGGTTAACTGATGCTGCTACACTGGGTCTGAGCAGGACCATCCGTATAATGAGGCAGGCTGAGGCGGTTGCAGTGGGGCAGCCACAGTCTCTCAGGTAGCTCTTAGCAACCTCTGACACTCTGTCCGGCTTCCAGCTCAGCTCATTGACATCTCCGGTTGCCAGGAACTGGGTGGGACGCTCTGGCTGGGATCCTGCCGAGCTCCTGGCAACCAGTGACATGTGAGCTGGACCGGACGCCAGACCGAGCTGCTGACCGTACAGCTAAACCCAACAGCCTCCCCCAAGATATGGCAGGATTTAATGGGAGGTCATAGTTCTACTTTAAACAAAAAACAAACTTCCACAGCAAACTTCCACGTTTTCGGCAGCAAAGGGTCTGTGAAAATCATTTATAGAGGAATATATGATGTCTCAGCATGCTCACATATGTGTGTCTAAAAATTCTGATTAGTAGGATTAGACAATGAAGAGAAGAAATCAGCACAAATCCCTCCGCTACAGTCACACAATGCCACAGCATATTAAAGG
>NW_017306577.1:565988-620668 GCF_000935625.1 Nanorana parkeri
ATATATTTCTACGACCATCTGGATTAATCTGACATCGTTAACAAAGCTCATGCATCTATTCAGTGGATTCTTCCCCAGGTGCCTTAATTACCTACTGAGGAATCAATTTTAACGTTAGATGATAAACAGCCGCTTCTGGGGAAGAAAGCTTACTAAGCAAGCAAACATTTGGGCAACAGAAGTGAATTTTTTTCATATATTTTTTTTAGCCCACTTTGCCTGCCGCTAACAAACCACAAAGAAAAAAACGTTTCATCCATAGCCAGCACTGCAACCGATTTTTAATTGCGATGCCGCCCTGTTATTCGGAATAGCTGCTGAGTAAAAGAGGAAGTCTAGCCTAAGGCGTACCTCCAGGCAGCTCACGGGAAGTAACTATTGATGGAACCATCGGACGGAACATAACTGATCCTTCAACCTTCTCAGCAGACGTGTGTTCAGATTGCATTTTGTACAGGATTCTCTTACTATTTAACCAACCTTTTATCATCTTACTTTCTGCTGTTGAAACTTCTAGTGCCGGATTGTACATTTTAAAGATGACCTCCAGACAGATATATAAGATGTAAATTATTGCAGCTCTGTGTTTATTAATACATTATTACATTTGTTTTTTTACATGCAAATTTTGTAAGTACCTGCATTTGACTTGATCTAAGTTTGTTATAAGTCTTCTGCAGTGATCCCCATTGACTTCTGTGGGACCATTTCAAGAGGTCTTCATCTTCAGGATATGGTCCTACAGAAGCCTATGGGGATCTTATGTGTCAGATCTCAGAGGGAGTGGTGACGTCAGCCCCTTATGTTTCATATGACAGTGCTCAAGCCTAGGCCTTAGTCCAAACACCACCACATGGGATTGGGCCTCTCCAATATTTAAGAAGCTCAGAAGAACTGGGCACTTTGCACAGAAGGAGAGGTGAGCATTAAAGAGTTGGTGGGTGGGTGTTACACATTTAAATGCTATACAGAACATCTAAATGTGCAGCTGCACATTTAGCACTTTATCAATTTGACCCTAGGGTCCATAGCGCAGCAGCTTTTATACTGTACCTACCCACAAGCGCAGATTTTACAATTTTCTATACAGAACATCTAGTTTTGACGACCTGCATAGCAACCTGTATTCTCCCTCCACTACTGTGTCCACCCTGCCTTGTGTAATTGTGGGACCCGACTGTCAATTTGACAGCCCGGTCTCTAACTGTTATACACAATGTCTAGTTTGGACACCCTGCACAGCCAATTGGATTCTCCCTCCATTGCTGGGCCTACTCTGCCTAGTGTAATGGCGGGACCCGGCACTCAGTTGTACAGCCGGCGCAGCTAAGTTTCTGGAACATTTTCACCAGCTCCTGTGTGAATGAAGCCTGCAGACACTCTAGAACCATGCTCAACTCACCATCCATAGGGCAGACAGTGTCAGAGGCTTGTCAGTTGCCAGAGTCCTTGACAATCGGCACAGATTCAATAGGAGCCATCATGATCAAGGGTAAAGTGCCAACCTGAGACTGTAACACATTCCCTTTGCAATTAAGACATATATTCATGTACAGGCTTCCACTGACTTAATACCATGATTAAAATATTATAGCTGTGGATTTAATGTAACTGAGACAATAAAACATATTTGACTTAGCACATCCCATGAGCCCCGGGGGGAGCCCAGGAGACAGACGGAAGGCTTAAACAGTCCAGACTTCAGTCAAGGTGACCCGCCATTGCATAGTGCGAGCCTCTCAATGTGATCTCCATCTTACAGCACATGTGTAATCATAGCACATTAATCAGACAGGGCTGAGTAACTGCTTCATGCTCCGAGCCTCATTATTTGTCCAACAGTCAAACCATCCCATCTTGGCAAGAAAAGAGTCCTTCAGGAATGATAAAAACCCAAAGCGGACCGGCAGGAGCAAAAAAATGCATGCGCGCTATGTGCAGCGGTCAGAGGCGGCCATGTTTCACTGGCTTTCTACACTATAAACATATATACATTAATGCCTAATGGCCAACATAGCCTTTTGTTTTACAGCATCATAGAAAGATAACAATATATAATATTAACACGAAGCATTAATAGGTGTCTTTGCAAGAACTGCTCTATACATGTTGTGCAATACATTTGTCAAATAATAATCCCAACAAAATTTATTGGGAAAAAACACTTTGGAGCATATTCATAAAAGCAGTAAATTGACTTTCACTGATGGTGAATCAATAATGAACTAAGCATGGTCCTAGAATGTCTGCGGGCTTCATTCACACAGGACTGAAGCTGTTGACTGCAACTGAGCTGGCCCGGGCTGTCAAACTGACAGCCGGGTCTTACCATTACACTAGGCAGAGTAGGCACAGCAATGGTGGGAGAATTTAATTTGCTGTACAGGGTGTCCAAACTAGACGCTGTGTATAACAATTAAAGAGACCCTGTCATCTTGCCCATGTACAATAAGGTGACAGGGTTTGTGTAACACCCTTCCACCAACTAACTCATACTCGCCTTTCGGAAATGTTTAGGGAATGCCAGATTTATTGCTTTATAACTATGCCCCTTTATGTGAAAAAACACTGTTAATACTGATACATCAGCAGACACAGAAGAAAGAAAGGCGAGTATGAGTTAGTTGGTGAAAGGGTGTTACACAAACCCTGTCACCTTATTGTACATGGGCAAGATGACAGGGTCTCTTTAATTGTTATACACAACGTCTAGTTTGGACACCCTGTACAGCAAATTGAATTCTCCCTCCTTTGCTGTGCCTACTCTGCCTAGTGTAATGGCAAGACCCAGCTGTCAGTTTGACAGCCCGGTCCAGCTCAGTTGCAGTCAACAGCTCCTGTGTGAATGAAGCCTGCAGACATTCTAGGATCATGCTTAGTTCATTATTCATGGGGCAGATGGTGTCAGTAGCATGTATAAGATTTGATGAGGCTGTTGCCTCAGGTGGCATCTCATAGGGTCACCTGCTGCCCCCTTTACTGCCAGGGCTCTTAGCAACCTGGGATGTTCTGGCCAGCGCCCCATCCCGCTCGTAGCAACCAGTAACATCAGTGAGCTGTGCGGGACACTGGAGGTAACACCACCCCCGTACACCGCCAGCATAACACCCCACTGGTCTCATTGTGTACCACCAGCAACCTCCTTCCCTCCAAGTCTCAGTGTGCACCGCCAGCACTGTCCGTCTTCCCCCATGCTTCAGGCGGCAGAGGGTCTAGGGACACCTCTGGCAGCTGAGGCTATGGCCAGCCTACGTACAGAATTTCACATCCTGCATCTTGCAGTGGAGGGTTTTTTTTTTATCCGCCATGTATTTTCATTGCTAGTCCCAGTATTATTTTTCAACATGTACTTGGTGCACCTTGTTGGAAAAGGAGATGCAAAGCCAGCACTTCATAGCTGTAGACCACATACAGCAAACTAGAACTGCACCATGCACACTAAACATGTAACATTAGCTAGCTGGGTTCAGGAATCACGTACATCCACACGTTCATGAAATCCCTCAATGCAAGCATACCACAGCAGTTAATCCCTGCTCCTATTCATTACCTTTACTAACTCAGCCCCATGGCGTCTTTCCATCTCCTCTCCAGGCTGCTGCAGAGGGCCAGTTGACATTATGAATTTAACAACTGTTTATTTTCTTTTATAAATACCTTCAAAAAATGCTTTAAAAAAAATAAAATAAAAAATCAGCAACAAAATCAGAAATATTTCCCCGGCTCTGCGGCAGAATGTGCGAGCCCGTTGTAAGGACACACTTCAGAACAGAATGTATTAGTGTTTTAATAATCCCGGCTATTGAAGTGAGAATTGACGGAGGGTGCCAGGCGCTCCGCTCTCCGGCGGAAATGTGCAAATAATTACTGTTTTGCTGTGGAAATAACAGCTTATAAATCCAACTCCACTCCAGAGTATGTAAGAGAAAGATCAATACGTGCTTCTGTGGAGGGGAGCCGAGCTGCCCTGAGCCTCAAGGCCTTCCATATTTTTGGTGGGAGACACGTGTCCCTATATTATTAAAGAAAACCTCTCAGGGCCCATTCGCACTTTAGTGATCCATTGCGAGTATATTAGGGCTTGTGCACCAATGCTTGTCATGGCATGTTGGCATTATTTTTCGTTATGAATGGGCTTACAAAACACCACAATGGATGAAGAAATGTACATGAGCCAGTATATGCCTTGTGTGTTGGGCTGAGGGCTCTACTGTAGAATGCATTAGGTTGCCATTACAATGGGGGTTGGAGGTGCTGGTGCTCTGGTTCCTGCTTGGTCCGGCATCCCGATCCGCTCACGGACAACACTGGTTGCCAGGAGCAGGGTGGGATGCCAGCCAGAGCATCCCACTCAGCTCCTGGCAACCAGTGACATCAGTGAGTAGGGTGGGACACCAAACAGAGCATCACAGGTTGCTTAGCTGTCCCTCCCCATGTGACCCATGCTCATCTGCTGTCCCAGCCATGTGACGCAATTAGATGCCCCCTGAGGCAACTGGTTCAGGCTGCCTTATTATAGGGACAACCCTGGTCACGTTCATCAGCCTAACCCCCCAACACCCGTACCCGAATCATGAACTGCTTCTCCCTGAAGGCTATTGTTTTCATTTGAATTTGGCATGGCTGTAGGTGGCTCCGCCTGTAAAGCTGCGTCATCCATTTACAGACTCTACACTACCCAAGATGGACTCATAGATCTCAATGGAGTAATGGTTACGTCACCACACTTGTAGGTCATTGATCACTTGCTCCAGGTCCATAACAGAAATTCAGTACCTCCATAAAACCTCAGACAAGTGGCAAGGGCGCATTAACAACAGGTGGTTAGTCTGCTTTTTCACCCCCCCCCCATCCCCCAGCTGCCCGCCTAAAAGGTAAAATAGCATTTCCTGAGCCCTGTATACAAGCAACGGCCACCATGCTTTGCGTTGCAGAAAATTTAAACAGCATGTTGCATTTGGCAGGTGGTGCTGCTTGCTAAAAGTGACACTTGCAATCAATTCAACTTCCCCACAACTGCGTGAGAAAACCACCATTGGGTTTAAAAAAAGAAATTGCATTCAGGACATGGCAGTATCAACTTCTGAACAACGACCTAGAAATTCAATCAGGAGCAGGGGGCGCCACCACAACGTGAAAGTGGTTATTTATTTATAAAAGGTCAACAGGATAAAAAAAACATCCAAGCGCTCAGCTCTCCCCCTTCATCAGGGCTTATGAATTGCTATGTTAATTGAATCCTTTTCAGGATCATAAAATGATCATTAAATTATAAATGGCGATGTGTAACAGTATCCATGGATAGAATAGTATTTCAGCCCATCTGAACGGGGCCTTAAAGCTTAAAACAAGTCAGAACATCAGCTGTTGGAAAATTTTGGTCCCTACAATTCTGGATTCACCCTAGTGGTGTTTAGGATAGCTTGGGAAAGAGATTCACCTCTGTCAAATTGTTGTATTAGAATGAGTATAGATAGATAGATAGATAGATAGATAGATAGATAGATAGATAGATAGATAGATAGATAGATAGATAGATAGATAGATAGATAGATTAGTGGTGGGCAAATCCACATAGCGACCCAAGCGGCCGATATGGGGCCCGGGGCACAGGATGGCCGGGCCAGAAAATCCCCCTGATGCTGTGCGGGCCGCCTGGGTCGCTATGGCATATCAGTCTGCTGGCTGTCACTGGCGGCTGTGAGGAGGAACACACCACTGTCCAGATGATTGACAACCTGTCACTGATCTTTGCAGCGGCGCATTCCTCCTCAAAGCCGCTGCTGAATCAGTGACAGCCAGCAGCTGCGGAGGAGAAGGAGGCTTGGCCCGGCGTCGGCAACAAAGGAGGAGAAGGAGGCTTGGCCCGGCTCGGCAGCAAAGGAGGAGGCGGGGCCCGGCGATTTAGGAGATGGAGCCTGGCGACCAAGGAGGCGTGGCCCGCCAACCGATTGTGGACGACTAAGAGGCGGACAGCGGATCGGGGCTGACAGGTAAGAGGGTTTGACCAGCCCACCTGAGACCCTGCAGAGCCCACCATGGAGAGTCTATGCTGGGCCATGCAGAGTCCCTCTGAGGTGGGCTGTTTGGGATATCAGGTGGGTGTAACTAGAAACCACAGGGCCCCTTACAAAGTTTTGCTATGTGGCCCTGTGATTTCTAGTTAAGCCCCTGAGATAGATAGATTGATTGATTTTCCTTCACCTCCTGTCCTAGAGATGCAACAGGAAGTGAGAGGAAATCCCTCCCAAAACAAGTATCCCCATGGGAAGTGTCCCATCTGTTTCTGTAAAATGGTGGATCCCCCATCACTTTCTGTCCCAGTGATAACGGTGACTAATAGAGAGGGTGAATCTTCCCATTGGGGACACAGACTAATCCTTCCGCATTCCAAAGCTAAAAATATTTTTTTTCACACTTGAATCTCTTTTACAGTCCATTAAACCCCCTATTTCGTAGAACATCCTGTACAGCCCCCAGAATCCTCCTCTTTAAATTTCTTTCACTCGCTCCCTCTGAGTTACTTGTATACAGAAAGTTCTTTAAATTTTAATTAGCCGCGGCTTGATTATGACATTAATCATTCACTGTGCTGCTATTGAGGTTGGAGGATAGCCGCGATGTCCCCGCTGTATTAACTCATGCATAGAAAATGGATCACAATCCGAGTTGTTGTGTTGTTATCATAACTGTGAATAATATGATTTTCCTGAGAACAGCAGGAAAAGGGGGGGTTACTTCATCCTTCCCCATATATTCCGTGCAAACACATTTTAACCAATCACAAACCTTCGCAATTCAGCCTGGGTGTAAGATATAAAAATGACATAAGCAAAGTATGGCTTTAGGGAAACCCTCATAAGATGCACACAGCTGAAGTTGCATGCAAATCTTGACCTGTTAAAGTAGCGCTCTTGCCTCTTGCCTCCCCAGTGCACTTATTGGTTAACTAGGATGCCCATCACAATGAAGGGTCAACAGACTTTAAAGAAATTGTTTACTCCCAGAATTGGTTTTGACATCTCTACTAATATCTCTACTCATGTAGACCAGAGTCAGTACTCCCAGAATCAATACTGACATTTCTACTGACATTGGTGCCCCCATTGTTTCATGTACACCAGGATCGGTACTCCCAGAAGCAATAGTGACATCTCTACTGACATTGGTGTCCCCATTGTTTCATGTAGACCAGAGTCGGTTCCCCCGGAATCGATCTTGACATTTCTACTGGCATTGGTGCTCCCATCGTTTCATGTAGACCAGAATTGGTATTCCCAGAATTGGTATTGATATCCCTAATGACATTGGCAGTGGCACCCCCATTGTTTCAAGTAGGCCAGAGTCGGTACTCCCAGAATTGGTCTTGACATCTCTACTGACATTGGCACCCCCATTGTTTAATGTAGATCAGAGTCGGTTCTCCCAGAATCGATAATGACATCTCTATTGACATTGGTGCCCCCACTGTTTCATGTAGACCAGAGAGGATACTCCTAGAATCGGTTTTGACATCTCAACTGACATTGGTGCCCCCACTGTTTCATGTAGACCAGAGTGGATACTCCCAGAATCGGTCTCGACATCTCTACTGATATTGGTGCCCCCCATTGTTTCATGCAGACCAGAATCAGTTCTCTCAGAATTGGTCTTGACATTTCTACTGACATTAGTCCCCCCATTGTTTCATGTAGGCCAGAGTTGGCACTCCCAGAATCGATAGTGACATTTCTACTGACATTGGAACCCCCATTGTTTCATGTAGACCAGAATCGGTTCTCTCAGAATCGGTCTCGACATTTCTATTGACATTGCCACCCCCATTGTTTTATGTAGACCAGAATTGGTACTCCCAGAATTGGTATTGATATCCCTAATGACATTGGCACCCCCATTGTTTCAAGTAGGACAGAGTCGGTACTCCCAGAATTGGTCTTGACATTTCTACTGACATTGGCACCCCCATTGTTTCATGTAGACCAGAATCGATATTGACATCTCTACTGACATTGGTTTCATGTAGACCAGAGTCGGTACTCCCGGAATCGGTCTTGACATCTCTACTGACATTGGTGCCCCTTGTGATGTGATGAAAGCACCCTTTGCTGTGGCTCCAGGTCACATGACCTGAATTGCTGCAGAGCCTGTGAGTTCCAAGTGATACAGCCGTTCCCCTAGATTTTCCTGTCCATATCCTGCCTTCCAAATCCCCCGTCTTACAAATCGGACCTAAGGAGGAATAGCTGCCCTTCTTGCCAATAGCACAGCCACCTCCCGGTTCCCCGGCGCACTCGGAGAGAATGGAAATGAGAATTTCGAATTTTCAGAGTTTTCAGAGATTAAGCTGCACGCAGGACTCCTGTGTAACAAGCGCCGGCATGCGATCAAAGTAATTAGGTGAAATTGGCAGACTCGGCAGGCTAAATGGACTGTATCGCTTGTCAATTCCAATGTTTCCATTTTATTAGGTAAAAAATTGCTTCTAGACTCTGTGGCAAAATCAGAACCGACATTTGCCAAATAGATTATCCTGGAATGAAACGTCTGCAACATTTTTGTCTAATTTTTGGCTCCATCAGCTGCCAGCCTCCCAGACATTGAGGAACTATACGTCCCGGTATGGCTGGCAAACGTCTACTTTGCTTATTTCTAAGGGAATCATCTAGTAGAATATGATACAGGTGTAATAGCTAAGGGTGCCATCATGGATGTCACTGACTTGCCAGCATGCTCTGAACCTATGTTTAGTTAAAGGGTTTCTAAAGCCAAAGCTTTTTATTAAGTTTTCAATAGGCTGAGAAAGGGTTAAAAACCTTGTTAAGCCTTTATAAGCCTTTATTGCTCTGTATGTTCTCCCTGGGAAGTTCGTTCTCCCTATTTGTCCTGTAACTATTGTTTCTGAGATAGAAATATTGTTAAAAAAGAACTGCAGCACTAAAAAAAAAACAGATAAAACATGAATAGCGCAATAAAAGATATAACAAAACCATTTTTTGTTGCAATAATCACCTTCTATTCAAAGATTTACCCCCGCAGACAATTGTTTCTACCATGTGATGTCCTCAGCCTGAAAGTCTGCTTCATTCAACCCACTTCCTCTGAGCCCAGGTCATCCTGGATCTGCTGCCAGTATAGTAATGAGCTCAATGCAATGTGGAAGCTTTCCATTCAGAAAGCTCTCATTGAAACCTTGGGGGGGGGGGGGCATTCAGAGGGAAGGGGAGAAAAAGGGAAGCGACCTTGCTTTAACTTATTTACACTTGTGTGTTATTTTCAACTTGAGTTATTGAGTTCTGTAAATGCAAGTTTTGTATACAACAAAGGAACTAAGGAGTACATGGAAAATATGTAAAAGGAGTTGAGAGCTCCACCTAGTGACTGCATATGGAAATACAAAATATGTCTATGCAGTATTTCTTACCTGAAAAACTTAAAATATTGCCTAGATTTTTCTTGTGTATTACAAAGCAATGGAGGCAGGAAGTAGGAACAGAAGTATAGTACATGTATATTTGAATATACCTATAGTGTTCCCCATACTATCAGAATTATAGTAAGGAAGTATAAGAGCACTGACGTTACAAGAGATGGGGAATCCCCTGCACCATCTACCAATACCCCCATGCGGACCCCCTAGTGGTTCCTTATATGCACACCAGACTCAGAGCAAGACTAAGATATTGATGGGCAAAGGGCACAAGGGATTATCCCATAGGGTCCCCATATTATCAGAAAGATATTAAGATAGTATAAGAGCATTGACTTCACAGGAGGTTGGGAATCCCCTGCACCCTCTACCAATCCACCAATGCCATCTAGTGGACCCCCTAGTGGTTCCTAATTTCCACACCAGACTCAGAGAAAGACTGATAGGCATTGATGAGCAAAGGGCACAAGGGATAATCCTAAAGGGTTCCCTATACTATTAGTATCATATTAAGGAAGTATAGGAGCAGTGACATCACAATAGGTGGGGAATTCCATGCACCTTCAACCAATACACCAATGCCATCTAGTGGACCCCCCTAGTAGTTCCCTATATGCACACCAGACTCAGAGCAAGACTGAGCCATTGATGGGCAAATGGCACAAGGAATAGTCCTATAGGGTTCCCATACTATCAGTATCATATTAAAGAAATATAATCCATCATTATTAGAGCACTTACATCACAGGAGGTGGGGGATCCCCTGCACCCTCTACCGATCAATAATACATGGACACCCTCAGAGGATTCCCTCACTTGCTGACCAGAGGTGACAGGAAGCCTGTAATCTAGCAGTGATACCCAGGACCTCCAAGTGGCTGCTAAGGGGTCCAAAGGAACCCTTTAGGGATTGACTAACAAATCAGGCGCTTTGGCTAGCAGACTAGACATTCCATGCTGCAAATGGGCAGTAAAGTAGATTCGGAAACTGGAAATTGTTTTTTGTGGCAAGGACTTCTTTTTTTTTTTTTCATCTTATGTTGTGCGGTAAGTTTAGGTGCACGTTGCCCTTAGAGGTCTTAAAAACATGATCTAGTCCAGGAAGTAGGAGTAACCAATCAATCAAAAAGCAACTTTTCGCAAAAAATATTTACAATTGCTAAACTCTGCCATATTCTTTTCTACATTAACAACCCCCGGGTACACCTCTGTGCCCTTACATCACATTTATTTGACAGAATTGAGTCAACTTGGCATTGCTGCCTTTTTTTTTTTAAACTTCTCTGAAGGAATAAGAAAGGGGAGATGAGTTACTTACATTTCCCATAATGCACCATTTCTCCTGGGAGGTGAGTGTGGCAGCGAACGGGGGGGAAGGGGGGCTCCGGTACTGCTCTACTTTCTCCTCTGGCTCATGGTGATCTCACGCAGCGCCGGGAAAACCCTGAAAGACAAGCAGTTTGCAGGTGGTGAGCAGAGAGCGGTCCGCGCAGCCAGTCCATCATGTATTGTGAGCTGGTGAGGGCCTCGTGCACAGCGGAGACACCATGGAGGCAGCGCGAATGAGCAGGAGTGAGTCCGCTGTCACGGCCGCTGAGCTGAGGGACCGAAGTCAACAAGCTCCTTCCCCTGCAAGAGGGGCTCCAGAAGGAATGTTGACCCATAACCCCTTCGTGACCATGGGGGGAATTTCATGCATGGTGCAAATAGGTCACAAGGCTTTCGTTTTTTCTACAATGTGCATGGGCTCAGCAGTATAGCGGAGTGTCTCTGACTGTCCCTTGCTCAACATCTACGGTCAATGTTGAGCCTGATAAAGGGACCCTGCGAGGTCCCAAAAGCGCTTGTTTTTCCACTGACAATCTGTTCAATAAAATTAACAATTGATGATCCTGAATGCATTTTCGGTGTGCTGGTGACATTCTTCTCTACCAGACTTATGTGATAGCTGCGACATCCGCAGTCATTTCAGCACCCATCCCTATCATTGGGGTTTCCGGTACGGAGTGTGACAAGTTCTTCTCTACAACCTTACTCCAAGATCCCCCCCCTGCCAGGGGCTGTTAGTAACAAGCGAGGGTTTGATGCATGCAAAGGTGCACGATCCGATCTTTGGAGGCAGCGCATGCTCCTGGGGGTGTGCATGTGAGCAGTAAAAGTCAGCTTTGCAAAGGATCTACATCTTAGTTCCTATAGACCTATCACCTCCAGTGTGCACCATTCACAGTTCTCTTGATAGAAGAAAAGGTCCAATCAAGGAGTTGGTTAGGCTATTGATTGTCTTTTATTATATGCTGAAATCCAACACATTTCAATTCGGGGGTAACAGAAATACATCGGCTATCAGCTTATAATAAAGGGCGACATATGCGCCTAACACTCTCATTGATTTATCCTTTTTTTGGGAGGTGTTCTTTTTCTTCTGCATTTCAAGTCTTCACCCAAGGTTCCTCAAATGGTAGAGGATAACCCTGGTTTAGGAGAAGCCTAACTGCTATACTACTTAACTTATATTCATCATCAAGATCTAACATGTCCCTCAGGTCCAGAGTCACTCCCAACCAAACCCTACATGGTTCTCTTTTTGGTTCACATCGCACCGACTGATTCTTACCCTTGCTGGAATCTGATGGAGGCTTCATATAGACCCAGTACTGAGTATTTATGACCTTCTTTCCTTGCTCACAAGTTGAACATCAAATGACTGCTGGCATTTTTCTACCCGCTTCCCCTGAGCCCAGGTGATCATGGACCCACCCCCAGTCTGTTACTGGACAGAAAAGTTAAAGCCGCCCATCTCTTCCTCACTCTTATCAGCATGAACCTTGTTAACATATAAATTGATTAGCTCCTTGTGCTGTTTCCTCTTCTCACAGCCTGGGCTCTGCTTTAAGGTGCCCATACACTGCTCGATTCTCGTACGAGAATCGCGGGAAATCCCGCGATCGTACGAGAATCGAGCAGTGTGAACGAAGACGTGCGACCGTTTCTACTGTACGGTCGCACGTCTTTTGTCTAAGGAGCACGCTAGAAAACCAGCCGGAAATCGTACGATTTTCGGCTGGTTTCAACGGTGCTCGGGAGACAAATGCCGAACGGGCCGGTGTGCGCACGCGCACACTGCCCGTTCAGCATTGCGGTCATTGGAAGCCCGCCCCTCAGGGGGGCGGGCTTGCGATGATCGAGAGCGCGATCTGCCTGTCCAAGATGGGCAGATCGTACGTTTTTTTAATTACTTTACAACCATCGCAAGACTAAGGTCTTGTGATGGTTGTAAAGTGTATGGCCACCTTTACAGGGACTGCAAGAGGCAGATACAAGGTCAGACTCAGGTCCTAGCACTGCGTGTGTTTGAAAGATACATTTACCAATGAATTGATGAATACAGAGCTGCATTCAATTGTGCATTTTATATCTGAAATTTAGCTTTAGAAAATGGAATTTTGCTTGAAACAATAAAGTGACACTAAACTCCGGAGTGAAATCTTAAAAATGGATTCAAGTCCCTGAACTATTAGCAAGAATGTATCTTATTTGTGTATCACTCGGCTGCAGATCCTCCAATTATCTTTGAATTGGTGCTGACACTGTCCTTCCTTCTGGAGGGGGGCTACTTTTGTTCCCCATGGTCCCTGCAGTGGCGTAACAATCGCCATAGCGACCCAGGCGGCCGCTATGGGGCCCGGGGCACAGGGGGGCCCGGTCAGATGCTGTGCGGCTGCCTGGGTCGCAATGGCATCTTATGCTGGTGGCTTTCACTGGCGGCTGTGAGAACAATGCGCTGCTGTTCAGATCACTGACAGTGATCTGTGCAGCAGCGCGTTCTTCTCACAGCCGCTGCGGAGTTAATGAGAGCCAGCAGTGGCGGTAGAGTAGGCTGGACCCGGCAGTGGAGGAGGACGGGGGGCCCATGGTCGGCAGCGGAGGAGGAGGTGGGGCCTGGTGACAGAGGAGGTGGGCCCGGCGACGGAGGAGGAGGCGTGGCCCATCAGCGATCGTGCAGGAAGAGGAAGCGGACACATAAGGAGTGTGACCAGCCCACCTGAGGGTGACCCTGCAGAGCCCACCATAGAGAGTATAGGTGAGCTGTTTTTTGGATCTCAAGTGGGCTCTGCAAGGGGCGTAACTAGAGGTCAAAGGGGCCCCATACAAAATTTTGCTATGGGGCCCTGTGATTTCTAGTTACGCCCCTGGGTCCCTGTGTGTGTTGTACAGTAGTCACCGCTCCAAGCTCGCTCCTGGGAAGGACTACAATCTCCATACAAATGAGTAAACTAAACATGAGATTGTAATCCGTCCCGAGAGTGAGCTTGGAGCAGTGACTACTCCACAACACACACAGGGACCATGGGGAACACAAGTAGCCCCCCTCCAGAAGGAAGGACAGTGTCAGCACCAATTCAGTAATGATTGGAGGATCTACAGCTGAGTGATACACAAATAAGATACATTGTTGTTCATAGTTCAGGGACTTTGTATCGGAATTGTAACAAAACTGAAAAGTCAAAGCTGATCTCCGGCCTTCCCTTCAGTCTTCTATCTGACCTCCGTCCTTCCCTTCAGTCTTCTATCTCACCTCCATCCTTCCCTTCAGTCTTCTATCTCACCTCCATCCTTCCCTTCAGTCTTCTATCTGACCTCCGGCCTTCCCTTCAGTCTTATATCTGACCTCCGTCCTTCCCGTCATTGTTATATCTAACCCCCATCCTTCCCTCCAGCTTTCTATCTGACCTCCATCCTTCTCTCCAGCCTTCTATCTGACCTCCGTCCTCCCCTTCAGTCTTCTATCTGACCTCCGTCCTTCCCGTCATTGTTATATCTAACCCCCATCCTTCCCTCCAGCTTTCTATCTGACCTCCATCCTTCTCTCCAGCCTTCTATCCGACCTCCCCTTCAGTCTTCTATCTGACCTCCATCCTTCCCTCCAGCCTTCTATCTGACCTCCATCCTTCTCTCCAGCCTTCTATCTGACCTCCGTCCTCCCCTTCAGTCTTCTATCTGACCTCCATCCTTCCCTTCAGTCTTCTATCTGACCTCCGTCCTTCCCTTCAGTCTTGCACAGTTGTACCGGCTCCCCTCCTGGACTGAAATGGCTTCCTCTGATTCCACTGCACACAGAGATGAACAGAGAGATGAGCTCATCGGTGTGCTGCTTCTTCTTTCACTGTCCAGTCACATGGGCTGTAAAAGCCAACCTGCACCAGCAAAAAAAAATGATGTATACTACCCTGCCAGACAGGGCTGTGCTGTGTGACAGAGATGTGTAAATCTCAGGACTGGATGGACAGAAATCCTTCGGCGGGTAAAACTGCTCCCATATATGTATTTCATCATGCGCTTAGCTGTTTGCCCGGAGTTCAGCTTTAATGCCTGACAACAGATGATACAGAGGACTCTGATCTCAGACGGGGAGGAGGATAAAAGACAAAGGTCAGCATTAATCTGTGTTTGGCCAAGGCGCCGCGAGATCCTCAGCGACACTTCTGTACAGAGATTCTGTATTTGCCTTTTGCAGCTGGGCTGTCAATGAACAGCGCCGAAGCTCAATATTTGATCCCCATCACTCGTTATTTACCGGGCTTTATGGAACCTTTAACCTTTCAGCCTTTCCTATGTGCCAAAGAGCCATTGTGAATGCAGCGAAGTAAGAAATGATTATGATCTCCGTCTAAGTGACATCCGCCCCGGCGTCATTCTATCCACCAAGTCATTTCCTATTATTGAAACACCTCCAATGTCACACCTTCCAGCCCATTCATCTCACTCAATGTGCTAAAATCTATTTCATGTCAAGAGATTGCACCTAAAATGTGTGTGTGTGTATACGTATACACTATATACACTATATTGCCAAAAGTATTGGGACGCCTTTACACGCACATGAACTCTAATGACATCCCAGTCTTAAGGTGCCCATACACTGCTCTATTCTCGTACGAGAATCGGGCGAAATCCCGCGATCGTACGAGAATCGAGCAGTGTGAACGAAGAATTTTGAGCTCTGCAGTACGAGGACTGAAATAGACCGATACCAAGACAAATTTTAATATATATATATAGTGTAATGTAAATGGGTAAGCCGTGTTAGTCCAGTAGAGAAGATGTATAAAAAAACAAAAACAAAATGCAGTATTGTAGTATGTGATGATACCTTTCTTATTGGACTAACAAAATATATAAAAGACAAGCTTTCGAGAGTTAACCTCTCTTCTTCAGGTCGGAAGCAATACTGATCAACATGACAGTTTGTCAGTTTAGACAGGAGAAAAAAAAAAATTTACACGCACATGAACTTTAATGGCATCCCAGTCTTAGTCCGTATTGTTCAGTATTGGGTTGGCTCCGCCCCCTTTGCAGCTATAACAGCTTCAACTCTTCTGGGAAGGCGTCCACAAGGTTTAGGGGTGTGTCTATGGGAATGTTGGACCATTTGTGAGGTCAGGTACTGATGTTGGGGGAGAAGGCCAGGCTCGCAGTCTCCGCTCCAATTCATCCCAAAGGTGTTCTATGCGGTTGGGGTCAGGACTCTGTGCGGCCAGTCACGTTCCTCCACCCCAAACTCCCCCATCCATGTCTTTATGGACCTTGCTTTGTGCACTGGTGCGCAGTCATGTTGGAACGGGCCATCCCCAAACTCCTCCCACAAGGTTGGGGGGCATGAAATTGTCCAAAATGTCTCGGTGTGCTGATGCCTTAAGAGTTCCCTTCACTGGAACTAAGAGGCCAAGCCCAACCCCTGAAAAACAACCCCCCCCCCCCCCTTAATCCCCCCTCCACCAAACTTTACACTTGGCACAATGCAGTCAGGCAAGTACCGTTCTCCTGGCAACTGCCAAACCCAGACACGCCCATCGGATTGCCAGACAGAGAAGCGTGATTGGTCACTCCAGAGAACACGTCTCCACTTCTCTAGAGTCCAGTGGCGGCGTGCTTTACACCACGGCATCCCACGCTTTGCATTGCACTTGTGCTGAACTGTGCTGATTGGAGAAGCAGTCTGCATGCCGAGGTGCTTGCTTTTATACACCTGTGGCCATGGGGGGTGATTGGAACACCTGAATCCAATGATTTGGAGGGGTGTCCCAATACTTTTGGCAATATATTGTATATTATTGATCCACTGTGGGTATTGGATTCCGAGAGGTTTTTATTGGCTGAACTCGATGGACTTGTGTCTTCTGTGACTTTTTGCAACCTATTTAACATGTAACTATTCTTTAGTGCTACATTTAATCATGCATTCTCTCTAGTTTTGCAATGCTATATTGCTTCTTGCTGCCAGGGGGAACGCACATAAGCACAGGGATTACATGACAACTCTATGCAGATAGGTCCCTGGCAGGAAGTGCTACAAGGTAGGAACGCCATGCGATAGCGAAGCGGGGAAACTCTCTGGCGGCCTCTTATAACAGGTATATATAGCTTCCTGCTCCTCAGGAGCGATGGTGTGCATTAGCTAACACTCCACTCTTTCCTCATTGTTCTTGAAGCTGACCTAATATGCTTTTTGTAGCACTTGAATCCTAGTCAAAGCTCTTTGATTGATAGTATGATTATTGCAATTTTCACCCTGGCTTCCCTTAGAAACCTGCAGAATGGCTTTAATGACTGTTTCTGCTTAGAAACGACGAGCAACCTAAATAACAGTGGCCGGGGCGGGGAAGGGGGAAGAGGCTCGGTGTCAGCCAGGCATGTCAACCTGAAATGGGAAAGCCGGTAATGTGCCATTTATTACTCGAGTGCCTCTCGATGCTTGAGTGGGTCTAGGCTTGTTAATGATATTTCATTCTAATGTTAAATATATATTCTTCCCATTCACTGGAGACACGGCAGCATCTTATTTATAGGTTGGTATAAATATGCAGATTTATTTTTCTGTACAGAGGTACATTGGGGAGCTTAAAGGAAACAAATAATAGGTTCACAATAGTAAAATAAAGTGGGAAGGACAAGACCTGTAAGTGTTACCGAACTATAGTAGAGAAAAGTCTGAGACCTGAATGGGAAGGTGCCTTCTGATTTCCTACTCTCCCCTTCCCTTCTCAGAAAGGTATATCCACCCATGCATGCTTCCTCACCACCTCCCCATAGGACTCTATGATAAATAAGCTCCAGTGTCAGAGCTTGCCCAGGTGGATGATCTGTCATGGCAGCCCCAACCGACAGTGAGGCCCCAACAGTGTTAAGACCAGGCCATTGGCCACTCAGACCCAAACACAGTCACATAAGGAAGGTCATATGTGCTTAAATACCTGGACAATACCTTGCCCAGGTGGATGATGTCATGGCAGCCCAGGTGGATGATGTCATGGCAGCCCAGGTGGATGATGTCATGGCAGAGCTTGCCCAGGTGGATGATGTCATGGCAGCCCAGGTGGATGCTGTCAAGGCAGAGCTTGCCCAGGTGGATGATCTGTCATGGCAGCCCCAACCTACAGTGGGGCCCCGACAGTGTTATGACCAGGCCATTGGCCACTCAGACCCAAACACAGTCACATAAGGAAGGTCATATGTGCCTAAATACCTGGACAATACCTTGCCCAGGTGGATGATGTCATGGCAGCCCAGGTGGATGATGTCATGGCAGGGCTTGCCCAGGTGGATGATGTCGTGGGGCCCCAACAGTGTTAAGACCAGACCATTGGCCACTCAGACCCAAACACAGTCACATAAGGAAGGTCATATGTGCCTAAATACCTGGACAATACCTTGCCCAGGTGGATGATGTCATGGCAGCCCAGGTGGATGATGTCATGGCAGCCCCAACCGATAGTGGGACCCCGACAGTGTTAAGACCAGGCCATTGGCCACTCAGACCCAAACACAGTCACATAAGGAAGGTCATATGTGCCTAAATACCTGGACAATACCTTGCCCAGGTGGATGATGTCATGGCAGCCCCAACCGACAGTGGGGCCCCAACAGTGTTAAGACCAGGCCATTGGCCACTCAGACCCAAGCACAGTCACATAAGTAAGGTCATATGTGCCTAAATATTTGGACAATACCTGATGAAGTGGGGAGGTGACAAGGGTGCGTGGATGGCTAATTGTACCTTGCTGGGGGATGGGCTATCAGGAGACACTGTCACTGTACACTGAATGGTCAAAGTGACATCATCTCTATGAGTTTAATTTAACAAAAATGACACTATTAACCCCTCACCCTCCCCATTTATATCTTCAGTATAATCACAGACCTCGGATGCAGTCATGACCCTATTTTCAGTGCCACATTAGTGGCGGGTCTGAGCAGTAGTTACAAAAATAACCATTGCCATCATGTAAATGCAACCAATGTTACCGAGACCCGGACTTTACGTATGCTACATTTGTTGGGTAATGGTGGCAGAAGGGACTGCACGCATGGGCTGAGCCAGAATGTACTTGATAATTGCAGCAAATGTTGCATGTATGTGTACTCCTTCATCCCTTATACAATAAATCGCAGTGCACCATATTTACCAGTTAACAACGGTTATTTCAATGGCAGATAAAACGGGATGCTTTTTGTATAGACTTTTTATTTTTTTACCCAGCAAGCTTTAAAAAAAGAAAAAGAAAGAAAGAAAAACATCCCTTCCCCCCCTCCCCCCTCCACAGCCCCGAGCAGCACGAGAGACACATCAAGGTTTAATGTTTCATGTTTCCCCTCCAACAATAAACTAGTCTTTAATTTTCTTCTGGGTATCTCTTGCCTTCATCACCCCTGTCCAATTTTCTTGCTATAATAGGAGGATATTTTCAAGGTGCTTAGACGGAGAGATTGATAAATCAATTCTGGAGATCGAAGAAGATGGGGCGGAAAAGAAAAAAGCACAAAAATAAAAAAAAAATATTGAAAAAAATAAACTTCGGGAATGTATTAAAGCCCAGAATTTGCCTGTGGTTGCTGTTATAGACAAATATGTCACCAATATAATACGTTGTATAAAATTCTATACCAATACGTGTGTGTGTGTGTGTATATATTAGGGCTGCGGAAATTAACGATTAATCCCTTGATTAATCGTTCATTTTTTTGATCGATCAAAATTATTTTGATCGGTACTCACCTTTCCGCCGGCTTCCGGGTCTTCCGGGAGTTCCTCGGAGATCAGGTGATGTCACGGACATCGACGCCACCGGACTCCGGAGGAGTCCGGTGATGTTGATGTCCGTGACGGCTAACGAAAGGAAGGGGGGAGGTGTCCGTTGATGTCCGTGACGTCATCGGACTCCTCCCCCCTTCCCTTCGTTAGCCGACAGGCAGCCGCTGCGGCAGTGACCACCCCCTCGATCTCCAACACCACCGATTCAACCACCAGTACCACAGCATCCAGCTCAACCGTTCAAACAGGTAAGGCATTACAAAAAAAAAGAGAAGGGTGCCCACCCTAGTGCAGATGGTTCTTTATTGTTTAAAAATAGCAAAATAGAGTGCAAAGGTACTCACAATGGTTGATCGATTAGAAGCATAAATGAGTAGTTCAAGGATACTTCAGTTTACAAACTTCAATCAGCCTGTGTGCCTGTGTGCCGTCCATATTGGCACACAGGCTGATTGAAGTTTGTAAACTGATGTATCCTTGAACTACTCATTTATGCTTCTAATCGATCTACCATTGTGAGTACCTTTGCACTCTATTTTGCTATTTTTAAACAATAAAGAACCATCTGCACTAGGGTGGGCACCCTTCTCTTTCTTTTTGTCTTCCAGTTATACAGTTCCCTTGGCTGTATAATAATGGCTTATAATTAATCGAAATTAATCGATTAAAAAAAAATTCGTTGAATCGAACACAAAAGTTTTAATCATTACCAGCCCTAGTATATATATATATATAATTTGTTTGTTTTGCTTCTGATTGCTTTCCATATTATTTATAGGAGGTGCATGTTTAAAGCCCAATTGAACTTTAAGTTTAAAGCTGAACTCCAGGCTTCCTTTCAGTCTTGCACAGTTGTACCGGTATTCTATCACAGATTGTGACTGCCTTAGAATGTGTGACCGGTGACGTGATCACACATTTTAATGTAGTCACGCCCATCTTTTTCCGGGGTAAAAATGTGTGACCGGCAAAAGGTGTAGAATTCAAAGCTTTCTCCGCTGTTCCCGGGCAGACCAGCATCGCAGATGGTATGTGCAGAGCAGATCTGCCCTGGAACGCCTGATCGGTCCTGAAATCTCACTTCTATCCGACTTTGTACGCAGCCCCCGTCCTTCTCTATTGGAGTACGCGGCCATACGCCACCCTACGGTCACCCCAAGTGCAGGTCCGTACAGGTGCGGGTGTCAGCGTACGATCACGGACAACCACAACCGCACCCGCACGGACATGCAGGGCAGGTGAGCGTACGGCGGCGTACGGCCGCATACTCCCAAAGACAAGGACGGGGGCTGCGTACTAATCACACGCAGCACCTGTCCTTCCCGGGAGCTGCCCGATACGGCCGTGCAAGGAGCACAGAGCTGTACGTGCCGGCCTTTTCTCGTGTGAATGAGGCCTAAGGCTTTGCGCACCTTTTATTTTATTGCACCCGGAATATATTTAACTAATTTAAACTGAAGATTCAATTGGGCTTCAAGTTATCTTCATTCTTTTGAATAACAGGTAGACGACTGACATATCCAGAAGGAGCCGAGCTGCGGCGGTCTATGCGTCTCTCTCAATATGTGCTTCCTTTAAAATAAAGCGGAACGTATATTTGATGGTTTGCACATGAGAACTCTTCTGCCCGTCATCCCTGACAACAAACGTAGAATTAACCATAATAAATTCCGCCGTATCCAGATTAAAGGCAAGCGGTTTCCAGGGCCCGTTTAAGAGTCCTTCCCGGGAGCTGCCCGATACGGCCGTGCAAGGAGCACAGAGCTGTACGTGCCGGCCTTTTCTCGTGTGAATGAGGCCTAAGGCTTTGCGCACCTTTTATTTTATTGCACCCGGAATATATTTAACTAATTTAAACTGAAGATTCAATTGGGCTTCAAGTTATCTTCATTCTTTTGAATAACAGGTAGACGACTGACATATCCAGAAGGAGCCGAGCTGCGGCGGTCTATGCGTCTCTCTCAATATGTGCTTCCTTTAAAATAAAGCGGAACGTATATTTGATGGTTTGCACATGAGAACTCTTCTGCCCGTCATCCCTGACAACAAACGTAGAATTAACCATAATAAATTCCGCCGTATCCAGATTAAAGGCAAGCGGTTTCCAGGGCCCGTTTAAGACATGACAGAGGGAAGCAGATTGGCATTGAGGAAGCCGCTGGCAGAGAGCCAGGAGCACAAATAACTTTCTGTGCCTAGACTTCAAGAGAAGCCCTGTACAGAGGAATTAAAACCGAAAACACTTGCAATTAAATTCACGTCTCAGACTGTTCACAAGACGCTTTTCCCACGTAATTGTTCAGTTCTGAGATTCTGAGTAACTGAGATTTTTCCACTTCTCTGCACGCCCAAACGTATCGCCGTCTCCATGGAGAGCTGACTCTTGGTAATGAAGGACTTCACTAAAGCACTATTTGCACCTTTCAAAGCTGGCAACGGCTCTTGTTCTAGGGGGGGCAGTCCCTCTTCTCCATCCAAATTCCTCTCTTCTTCTTTTCTCCACAATGGTTCTTCTTCTATGTTTGAAGTATAAAACTGCACAAACCTCCTACATAGTTACCAAAGTTGTTGTTTTTTTTCTTTCACTCTTCAAGAGACCCTGTCACACGACCAATCATTTCAACAACAATCTTTCCATAAGATTATATATGCTTTTAACATATGTTATCCATGTTATTTACCTATAAAAGCCTCCCTTGTGTAGACATTCAAAAGCACTGAGACTGCTGATGGGTGCCACCATCTTGGATGTGATGTCAACATCCCCAGCAGACCCAGAGGTGTGAATCAAGTGGCTCTATAGCAGCCATTCTCAACCAGGGTTGAGTAGAACTCTAGGGTTCCTCCAGCTGTGATTGATTGACCTCCCAGCAACAGCTGCTGCTGGGTCTTGCCATCTTGCAAGTAATGTCTGCAACCCCAGCAGACTTAGAGCTGTGATTTGAAGTGTCTCTATATCACACATTCTCAACCAAGGTTCAGTGGAACTTTAGGGTTCCACCAGAGGTTCCTTTGGATTCCTTGAGCTGTAATTGATTGACCTCCCAACAACAGCTGCTGCTAGGTTTTGCCATCTTGGATGTGATGTCAGAAGCCCCAGCAGATTCAGAACAGTCACTCAAGTGGCTCTATAGCAGCCATTCTCAACCAGGATTCAGTGGAACTCTAAGGTTTTTCCAGAGGTGGCTAGGGGTTGCTTGGGCTATGGCTGATTGACCTCCCACCAGGGATGTGCGGTCGGGGGAGGCAGGTGGGGCAGAGCCTCACCTAGAATTATGGAGGAAAAAGCTGTCAGCTTCAAGTCTGAAGCTGACAGCTTTTTCTCCATTCAGATCGGCATCTAACAGGTTACACAGCAGGGAAATCCTCCCCGCGGTGTAACCTGTCATGGACGGAGTGCCTCAGCAGTGAGGAGCAAGTGAGGGACAGGGAAGCTCCTCACTGTCTCCTCCTTTACACTAGGTTGGGGGCGGGGCTTTGTCCAGCGGGGTTTCATCCGGCATGGGGCGTGGCTTAGGCAGATGGGGGCGGGATGTGCTATGGGCGAGGCTGGGGAATGCCTCACCCAGAAGAAGAGGTACCGCACGTCACTGCCTCCCAGCAGATGGTGTCTACATAGTTCTGGGCCTAACGCCACTTGACAAAGCCAGGAACATGCTACCAATTACATTTTTAACTGTCTGTAAGGGGGTAATCCAACCACTAACCATCATTGTAGGAGACATTTTTTCCAGTGGCCTCAGTGAATTTATTTTAGTAGGGGTTCCTTCAGGACCTTATGTGGGGTTACCTTGAAAGGTTCATCTCAAGTTAAAAGTTTGAGAAAGGTTGTTCTGTAGTGCTCACCTTCGCTCCTCCTCTGGCAGCTACATAAAAGGTTATGTAGGCAGGTGAGGGAAGGGATGGAGGAGCTGGACCAGCATAGAGCGTAATTAGACACCCCCTGTAGTGGAAGGGTCTATGACCTGCAAAGAGGGAGGGGACTATCTAGGGAACGGACTTTTCTTGGAGTAGTCGCAAGTCAATAAAATGTGATTTATGGAAAGGGAAAACACAGCAAGTAAGCATTTAAATGACTTGATTTTTTCTGTGATGGTGGCACCCAGCCAAAGTCTCAGGGCTTTTAGATGTCTATACATCGCAGACACAGGCAAATAACATGCCTAAGACATGGACATGCACTTATCTTTTTGTTGAAATGAATGGCCTGGTAACAGGGTCTCTTTAACTTAGAACCCATCAACGCATGTGAATTTGATAATTTTGTATATGATTTAATCACTTCCATTAACTTAGAACCCATCAACGCATGTGAATTTGATAATTTTGTATATGATTTAATCACTTCCTTCTGGTGTATCCAGATTTAGTGCTTGCAGTTGTGGAGGAGTGGTGAGCGCGAAGCTATTTCTTTAGTATATGTTCATTTATGCACCACAATAATGTAAATCTTGTCTAAATGACGGGGGGGGGAGGAATTTCTGTATTGGACAGGCACATGGTAAAAAAAATGGCCGCCTGACAGACTCCACCCCTTGGTGGCATATGCTATCTCCTTTTTTTTTATTCCATAAAAATCACCAGAAGAGGAGATCCATTCGAGAATTTCACCCAAAACTCCAGTTGTTCATCCTTCTTTATGAAATCCAATATTGGCGCAGTGTTCACTTCCTCTCTAATTCAGCTTACGTGATATAGACTGAACCTTTAAGAGTGGGAACACCCAAATCTTAATGACGGTTGGTGGCAGCTCCAGGTACTATGGCAAGGAGATCTCACTGCTGGAATGCCCTAGTGATATAACAATTAATGGGGTGACTCAACACATAAGACCCCCATTTGTAACTCAAATATTGCTTTCAGGATGGACTAACCCTTTAAATGTATTTTTGCCACCTGGCTGATTTCAATGCACAGGATGGCCGCAGCCTTGTTCTAGTATGTGCCGAGAATACAGAGCTCCGACGGCTTTCAAGAAATTAATGGAAGAGCAGAGTCCGCTGCCTGTACAACTGGGGTCAGCGAGATGCTGAGCCGAACACTTGTGAACGGCTGGAAAATCCATACTGACCTCAGCGTGAAGCCACGGCGGAAATAAATCAAAGGTACATCAAACCGTCACGAGGAAGCATCAAGTCACTTTGACATTGGCGGGCAGCAGCAGAGGCCGAACCCTCTGTGTCTCCTGACATCAATCTCAGTGCTGCAGATGAATTTCATTTTATTAGACGTATAATTCTTCACTGCTGCTTTCAGAGAATATCCGGAGAGCACCTGCACCCCTCCCCCCCTGGCCTTTCCCTCCGCTCTCCATCTCCGGGGCTTCCTACTAGATTGGACGGGGAGACAGGGGCTATATTTTTATAAGAGGAGTGATGAAAATTACCGCCTCCTCTTGACCTTTGGCCCAGAGATGCGCCGATCGGCTCCTTCGCATGGAACGGCAATAATGGACGTCGTCTTGACTTACGTTGGCTCCATAAAAAAGGGTAAATCAGGACTTTGGCTTGATTGAGCGTTTCACTGGGCAACATCCTTAAAGGTAATCAATTGGTCTTTAGGAGGTGTGTGGGGATGAGATCAGTTTTAAGGGAAGATTGTATTATTAAAATGATATATTTAGGGCTGAAAAATAAAATTGAAACAAAGTATTCACAAGATAAATACAACATATCGCATAGAAATATTGTATATATGCCACTTGCAGCCAGCAGGCAGCAGTCATGTATTATGAGCACCAGCCTTATGAAGGCTGCGATGATAGCTGGTGTTGTGAAGCGGGCATGGGCAGCAGGGAGATCAGATTGTACACTGATCAGCCATAACATTATGACCACTGACAGGTGAAGTCACTTACTAGGGAAGAGACCGGACCTGGATGTACTATGGGAAGAAGACAAGCCAGCGGAGGCAGTGTGATGCTTTGGGCAACGTTCTGCTGGGACACCTCGGGTCCTGCCATTCATGTGGATGTTACTTTGACACATACCACCGACCTAAACATTGTTACTGACCATGTACACCCCTTCATGGACACGGTATTCCCTGATGGCAGTGGCCTCTTTCAGCAGGATAATGCCACACTACAAAAATGGTTCAAGAATGGTTTTAGGGACACAACAACGAGTTTAAAGTGTTCCAGCACATCCCACAGATGCTCCATTGGATTGAGATTTGGAGAATTTGGAGGACAAGTCTGATCCATGGAGGCCGCACCTCACAACTTACAGGACTTAAAGGAGAACTATGAGGGGAGTGCTTTTCACTCCCCTCATAGTTCTAGCCAACCTGTGACAATTAGACTGTCACAGGTCGGCTCAGTAGATCAGGAGGTGAGATCTACTGACGGCTTGGTGCCAGACAATACCAGGTGTCTGAATGCAAATACAGCCTGCCTGGGAAAACCCGCTCCTCCAGAGTGAAACCCACCCATCAAGGCATTTTGATAATTGTATAACTCCTCCCGAGAGTCAGCCCGCTGCTTGCATCAGGGCTGAGGACTCTTGAGAGGAGTACCGAGGCTGGGTGCTGTGCCATATGTGGGCTTTATATTGAGCTTTTAGAATTATACTGTTGCTGTATATTATATATTATTGAATACATTTATTTATGGATACTTATAAAGCTACAGAATTTTCCACTTCAGTACTTCGGTTGGTCAAGAGGCACACGTTTAGCAGACACACTCACCAAAACACGCCGCCCAACCCTGAATAATAACGCATGGCAATCTTTGACATTGTCAATTTTCCAATAGTACATCCACTTCAAACATCTCCAATTTTTAATTCAGCTCAGATCATGCAAATTGCTTCTCACTGCTCCTGACCACAACTGATAACATGCACGAGAACGGGGAATCCTGCGCCAGCAAAGAGCGAAATTAATCATCTGTGATACAAAAAGTAACAATTAGGTACAAACTGATAATTATGAAATATGTATATCAGTAAGCAAAAACACCGGTGTCGGGTCCCGGTCCGAGTGGCTCCAGGTCGGGTGCCGGTCCGAGGGACGTACAATGTCCCAGTACGAGCCAGTGTGAGCGGACGCACACGGAGGGGACATCCCGGCAGTATCACTGGGCCGCGCAGGCGCAGACGCCCTGTGACCCGGCGGGATCCGCCCCGCACGGCGTGACGTCATTACACTGGCGTGCGCGGGTGACGTCATCACGGCAGCGCACGCGCAGTACACGCCTTCAGCCTATTTAAAGCCCCACAGGGCTTTAGATCATTGCTGTGTGATTTTCAGCCAGCACCAGTCGTCTGTTGATCTTGCTCCTGTTTGATACCTGTGACCTGGCTTCCTCCCTGACTATTCTCCTGGATTACCCTTCTGCACCTTGTTGCCTGCCTCCTACTGACCCGGCTTGCCTCTTGACTCTCCATTGGATTCTGCCTTGTACTTCGCTGCCCGCCTGTTACCAACCCGGCTTGTCTGACCTCTCTATTTGCCTTCTAGGATCCTGCACGGCTGCCTATCCTGCCTGCACACTACCTGTTGCTGACACCTGGTATCCTGATCCGGCACCCGTGCACCCCCTGCCTGACACACACTGTCTCCAACCCAGTGCTCATCAGACAGGGTTGCAAGGGAGGTCCTCCTCATCATCTCGGGCCCACACCGCGGACCTAACAACCGGTCTGTGTTATTTACACTATGTGAGCTTCATGTATCAGTAGAGCGGATGCAAATCAAATTTACTGACAGCTACCAGACTATACGAATGACGAGAATGTCAAACATTGTATGCTTGTACAATAATGATCATACAGAGCGGCAGGTAAACTCAATCAGTGAACTGCAAATGTTTTTCAGGAAACTCTGCAATTGTGTTGGATGCTCCTGGACATTCTGTAGCCCTCAAGTGCCTAACCCTAACCCTAAGTGTAAAAGGCCAGTCAACCCAGAGGTGACATTTCAGCTAGAAGTTAAACATGGGGAGCTGAGAACATATATCAAAGAGGTGTCTGGATTTACAAAACTTGTTTGTGTAGTCAGGTAAAGGAAAACTTTTAGGGCTGGTAATGATTAAAATTTTCGTGTTCGATTAATCGAAAAAATCTTGAATCGATTAATTTCGATTAATTATAGCGCACATACAGATCCAACGACATTGGCCTATACACATACAGCACAGCAATGAAGTAATAAAATGAACTAGGATCACACTAATCCAGCACGTTATTTATCTCACGTGCCCCACTCAATATGGCCGCCGCTTGAGTGGGGCAACTCAGAATAATAACGTGCTGGATTAGTGTGATCCTAGTTCATTTTATTACTTCATTGCTGTGCTGTATGTGTATAGGCCAATGCCTTGGCTGGCCTATACACTCCTACCCCCTTCCCTTCGTTAGCCGACGGAGCCACTTGGATTTGATTTAATCGATCAAAAAGTTTAATTTCCACAGCCCTAAAAACTTTAAATAACCTCAAAAGTTATGGTGAGGTCATGGCTCCCCCACAGCAAGGCTTCCCTCAATTGGCACCCAACAGTAGTCCAAACCATAGAAGCACAAGAGACAAGCGCCGGACCAATAGGGATGAAAGAGTCCAAGATAACTTTAACTGCTAATGGTTTGGTCAAAAAGAAACAGCCAATGTTTTTTCAGGGGTCCAAATTCTCACCCTTCATCAGGGCTCACCACAGGATTGAGTGGAAATATTAACCACACTATGTGAAGGTGAGGCTCCTGATGTGAAGGGGTGGGACTCATGATGTGAAAGTAGGGCTCCTGGCATGAAGGGAGAGCTCCTGATGTGAACAGGGCTCTCCTGATGTTAAGGGGAGACTTCTGATGTGAAGGGGCGAGACTGATGATGTGAAAGTGTAGCTCGGATGTAAAGGGGGGCTTCTAATGTGAATGGGGTCTCCTGATGTCAAGAGGGTAGGGGTGTCAAGGGGGATTCCTGATGTGAATGTAGGGCTCCTGACAAGAAGAGAGTGCTCCTGATGTGAACAGGGCTTTCCTGATGTTAAGGGGAAACTCTTGATGTGAAAATTGGGCTCCCGGTGTGAATGGAGGTTTCCTGATGTATAGGGGAGCTTCCTGATGTGTAGGGGGACACCTGATATGAAGGGGGGACACATGATATGAAGGGGGGGGACTTCTGATATGAAGGGAAGCTCCTGGTGTAAAGGGGAGTTTGAGATGTAAAGGGGGGACACCTTATATGAAGAGGGAGGACTCATGATGTGAAAGGGGGAGTCCTAATGTAAAAGTGGGGTTCCGGATGTTAAGGGGAGGCTCATGATCTGTAGGGGTGAAGGGGTGCTCATGATCTGTAGGGGGGGACTCATGATGAAAAGGGGAGGCTCCTGATGTGAAGGGGGGCTCCTGATGCAAAATTGGGGCTTTTGATGTGAAGGGGAGGGCTCCTGATGTAAAGGGGGCTCCTGGTGTGAAGGTGGTCTCCTCATATGGAGGGTGGGCACTTGATGTAAAGAGGGGAACTCATGATGCGAAGGAGGGATTCCTTATAAGAAGTTGGGGCTCCTAATTTGAAGGGGACTCCATGTAAAGGGGGCAACTCTGATGTAAATATATTCCCACATGACACCACTGATGGAGGGACATTTTTTTCTTCCAGTGACACTACTGACACAGAGGCATATTTTACTCCCACTGATGCCGGGCATTTCTTTCTTTGCCGCTATTAGCACTATTTTGTGGGTACAAGGACTGTGGCACATGTATGCGATATTTACGGCTAATAGGCACAGGTTCGGTTTAATCGCCCCCTTTAAGCCACTCCCACCGATATGCATAAATTTTGCCATTCCCACTATTTGAATATGGCAGAAGTACAGAACTTTTTTCTGTCTTTCAAGGGTGCCCCCTGGGTCTTTTATCATATTCTTCATGCTCACATTTCATCACACTGTTTTGACCTTTTTAGCCATAAAGTCAGGCAGGTCTCCCTTATGGGCATTGTTAAAGTTAACACATTTAGTTATATTGTTTAAATATTGATTAAAATGATCCTGGACACAGGAAGGGGGCCCAGTTTATGATACTACACACAAGCCCATTGCATTAAAAAAATTGCCCCTGGACTGAAGGGAAGGCTGGAGTTCAGCTTTAACATTATGGAGCATGGAACAGGAGGAACTGGGACACATACCTATAGTCGGGACACACAAAGGTGCATGTGGTTTGCATTAAAGACCGGTCCCTTTACTGTATTTTTCAGTGCCTTTTCGCGGCACGGGGCTGCGATGGCTTTGCATTAAAGAACTAATGAGGAAGGAAACATTGCTGATACATTTTATTCACTCAACACACACTAATACCCGCTCAGCCATGGCGGCCGAAGGTAACTGCTGCTTTACACATTTGTCTGTAATGTGCTCAGTTAGAATTGTCCAGGTTTATTACCGGTTTGAAGCCCAATTGAACTTTCAGTTTAAATCAGCTCATTGTATCCCGGCTGAATCAAAACAAAAGCTGTGGGACATCTTATAGATTGTTTTCTTTAGCAAGCAGAGTAGAAAAGCCTGTCCTCTGCCGGCATGCTGCAGAGAAGGACCCTTGCTTTCTGTGTGGAAGCAGTGGTCTCTTTGCAGAGGTCTGCCATGCCCCCTGCTGCGTCAGAGCTATAGTTCTTCAATCATCAAAGCTCATGCTCTCTGCTGGTATAGCTCTAGCTGTAACTCAGCAGGGGACATGTTAGACCTTTGCAGAGAGACCACTGCTTCCACATTGTCACATAAGGGAGGAGGTGATGTAATCAACCCTGTGTAATCTTCAACACCATTCAACATGGATCTTGCACAGGGCTGGGGCTGCAAAAGAACAGAGTGGCAGAGCAGCAGAGCAACGGAGCAGCAGAGGAGCACAGGGTAGGTGAGTGGAGATGGGTCATGGTGCAACATAGCAGCGAAGGAGCACAGGGTAGGTGAATGTAGGTGGATTGTGGTCCAACAGAGCAGCAGAGGAGCACAGGCAGGCAAGTGTAGGTGGGTCATGGTGAAATGGAGCAGTGGAGGAGCACAGGGTAGGCAAGTGTAGGTGGGTCATGGTGCAACAGAGCAGCAGAGGAGCACAGGGCAGGCAAGTGTAGGTGGGTCATGGTGAAATGGAGCAGTGGAGGAGCACAGGGTAGGCAAGTGTAGGTGGGTCATGGTGCAATGGAGCAGTGGAGGAGCACATGGTAGGCAAGTGTAGGTGGGTCATGGTGAAATGGAGCAGTGGAGGAGCACAGGGTAGGCAAGTGTAGGTGGGTCATGGTGCAATGGAGCAGTGGAGGAGCACATGGTAGGCAAGTGTAGGTGGGTCATGGTGAAATGGAGCAGTGGAGGTGCACAGGGTAGGCAAGTGTAGGTGGGTCATGGTGCAATGGAGCAGTGGAGGAGCACAGGGTAGGCAAGTGTAGGTGGGTCATGGTGCAATGGAGCAGTGGAGGAGCACAGGGTAGGTGAATGTAGGTGGGTCGTGGTGTAGGTGGGTTGTGATTAAACTGTAAAGAGACTCTAAATGGGCAAAGTGACCGAGTCTCTTTAAATCACACCTGAAATGTATATAACGATGTTAAATAACCCGCCTGTGAATGGCGGCACGTCAGCACCTGCTGCACAATGGGCCTGGTTTCCTGACTAACAACAGGTAATAACATTCTTTGTACTTGGTACGCAGGTGAACACGGCGCGCGCTCCTCAATTTCATAAGGTGAATGTTTCCAGTATTTCATTACGTCTGTCGCTCTGTGAATTTATTGAGCGCCCAAAAAAAAATCTCATACATGCTGAACTCCAGAGCAGCGGATCCGCAGAGATATTCAACCATTTTGTTCACATTAAAATTCATCATTTTTCCCCCGCTGCTCGCCGGCTGGTCTTTGTTTGCTGAATAGGGATTGTTATTAAAATCTCCTGCACCCCCTGCCAGCTGGTGAATAGAACCGGTAATAATAGGAATCATGGAGGCAATATAAAATTCCCCATCCGCGACCTTCGTCGTTAGTCTTCATTAGTTTTTTGGCCAATTACTTTTGTCCTTCTATTGTGTAAAGGTCGAACTGACTCAGAGTTCATTAAGTCAACATACATTTAACCGTGAGGGTAATTTTTACTTTTCACTCGATTTATGAGGCTCACTTGGCGGCATGAATTAACTTCCCCTCGTTCCGATTTCCTCTTAGCCGGCGGTTTTTAAAAATAGCCCAGGACCTCGACCCATTGACACACTTACAGCTTTTAAATACCGTCATTCCTCAGAATTAAAGTGACATTTAACCCTCAGATTTTTTAACATAAACCAATACTGTAATGTGCGCCTTACTGGAATCCATGGTAGCTTCCCTTCTCTTTGCTGCTCTTCCTTTTAAATCCTCATGTCTTCTCATGCTTGGGGAGAACTTCCCTTTTGCAGCTCAGGGCCTCTTCCTGTAGTGCTGGCTCAGGTTGTGAACCTATAGAAGCGTACACACAGACACCATGTATCCATTCCAGAGACAAGGCAGTCTGCTGCAAAACAGAAGTTCTCTCCAAGCATGAGCTACGGATTTAAAAGGAAGAGCAGCAAAGAGAAGGGACACTACCATGGATTACAGTAAGGCGCACATTACAGTATTGGTTTATGTTAAAAAATCTGAGGGTTTAATGTCACTTTAACCCCTTTGTGACTGACGAACCGCGAACACGCGCATTGCCACGTAAACACGCTTCGGGTGCGCCTACGCATGAAAACGACGAACACGCTACACATGTTGGGTATCGCCACGCACGCCGGAGTGAGAGCAATAATTCTAGGGCCAGTATTTTGGGGTATCTCTAAATTGATGACCTGTGGGGGCTTTTGAAGCTTCTTTTATTGACTTTTTGGCGGTACTGCAGTTTTTCGCCGTTTCACGGTCGCACACAATTTGTAAACTGGGCATCTTGGGTATCGTTTTACTCGTTGTAACCTCATCTTTTATATTTCATTAAAAAAATGGGTAATTTGTTGTGTTTTGGGGCATTTAATTAAATTTGTCACAAAATTTTTGGGTTTAATAAGGAGTTGCGCTAATATTGCGCAACATAAAAATTTTCAACTACCACCATTTTATTCTATAGGGTCTTGGCATTCAGAAAATATATAATGTTGGGGGGTTTTACGTCATTTTCAGGCCTAAAATGTGGAATATAACATGGGTGCAAAAAATGAAAAAAGGGCCTCAGTCATGAAGGGGTTAAAGGTTGAAAGCTCTACCTGAAGATTAATCCCACGCCCTCCTGAACCTCTTCATTTTTAAAAGCAGAACACCATCCGAGCAGCTACCGTAATTCTACAGGTGTAATATGTACAGTATGTATACAGGTATTCCTCACTTAACGACCGAGTTCCGTTCCTACGACCAGGTCGTTAAACGAATTGGTCGTTAAGTGAGGAACTCTATACAGTACTGTACTGCATTAGTACAGTACTGTATAGCGTTGCCGATGTACAGTACTGAACAGTGTACTGTACATCGGGCAATGAAAATACTCACGGGGACGCGCTGTGAAGAACGGAGGACGTCACTTCCCCCGGCGACACGTCGCACTGGCGCTGACGCGCGAGGTCGGAGGTCGCTCGGAGGACGGTCGTAAGTGCGAGTGGTCGCAAAACAGGTAAGTCGTTAAGCGAGGAGTATCTGTATGTAAAGTGTCTCATGTGCTTCAATATTTGCAAATTGCTTAGCCATTGTCATGACAATTGTCATTGTCATTGCTTAGTCTTGCAATTTACACAACCAGACTATAGACGTCCAAAGTTTGTGGACACCTGACCATCACACCTCAATATAATTACCACACCTTAATATAAAGACCAATTTGGCCCTCCATTTGAGGCTATAAAATCCTTTACTTTTCTGTGTGTGGAATGTGCATGTGCTTATGTGTGGACACCTGATCATCACTCATGTGAGCTAGTTGGACATCCAATTCCAAGACCATGGCGTTGGCCCCTCTTTGTGGCTATAACAACCACCATTAATCTTGGAAGGCTTTTCACAAAATTCTGAAGGGTGTGTTTGGGAATTTGTGTCCATTCAGCCAAGAGAACATTTGTGAGGTCAAGTGCTGATGTTGGATGAGAAGACCTGGATCAAAGTTGGTGTCCCAATTCATCCCAAGGTTGTTGAGTAGTATTGAGGTCAGGGTTCTGTTCAGGACACTCAAGTTCCTCCACACCAAACTCATCAACCCATGGTGAGGGGAGGTCTTACACCTTTGTTGATGGTTTGGCACTGTACATATTGTTTCACTGAGGTTATGTGGTTTGCACTGTGTTTGCCTGATGAAGGGACTATTCATGGTTCATAAACATTGCTTTTTAGGCTTTATCACCATGGTGGTTTGTCACCATGATTGATTATCATCTCAATGGAAGGCACTGTGCACGTTGGACCTTAGAGTGTAGGTGACTTCTATATATTCTGTGCTTATTTGTGGACACCTGATCATCACACTTGTGAGCTAGTTGGTCATCCAATTCCAAAACCATGGAGTTGGCCCCTCTTTGGTGCTCTAACAGCCTACTCTTGGAAGGCTTTCCACTAAATTTTGGAGGGTGTCTCTGGGAATTTCCTCAGCCAGAAGAGCATTCATGAGGTCAGGTGCTGATGTTGGATGAGAAGACCGGGATCAAAGTTGTTGAGTAGGGTTGAAGTCAGGGTTCTGTTCAGTACACTCACAATTCTCCAACCCAAACTCAGCAAACCATGTCTTTACGGAGCTGGCTTTGTACACAATAGAACAGTCATGCTGGAACTAAAAGGGCCTTCACCAAACTGTTACCACCAGGATCAGTAGAAGTAAGTGGAAATCTCCCCGACAAGTACACATTCAGTGAAAATAAAGTTTTTCTCAGTATAGTGGGCCAGGTTAGAAACCTTGTCTGGTTTTACTACCGCGTCTAGGGTAGAGTCTCACTTCCTGCCTAGATATTAGTTCTCAGACAGTACAGGAAATCTGCTTAACAAGGGCAGAGATGGCCTTTAAATTCAACACTAGTTCTTATTTTTCTCCACTTTAACTAGTTACATGAAAAAAAAAAGTTTGGAGTTGGGTATGCATTTTTAAAATCTAATTTCAAAGTTTTAATAGTAATTAGTAATATAATTTAAGCTGCTTTGAATCTGCAGCTTTTATTAAAATAACTCTTGCTGGTGCTGCCACAAAAGTACTTATTCAGGCACTCCCTGTTATGAGGTGACAACGCTTTGTTCCAATCTCACAATTGTGCTCCAGTGTTGTCACCCTGTCACATGCATTCTGGTTGAGACTACAAGTGACTGCAGTTTTCCATAGACAGCCTGTAGTGGGTGGGGCCTGCTGGGTCTCTCCATCAAGTCTGATGTAGTTTTCGGCAGGCAGCCTATAGTGTGTTGAGTCTGCTGGGTCCCTCCCACGGGCCTTCTGTAGTTTCCTGCAGGCAACCTGCAGGCGGTAGGCCAGCTGGGTCCCTCCCACAGGTCTGCTATAGTTTTCTGCAGGAAGCCTATAGTGGGTGGGGTCTGCTCCCACAGGTCTGCTGTAGTTTTCTGTAAGCAGCCTGTAGTGGGTGGGGCCTGCTGGGTCCCTCCCACAGGTCTGCTATAGTTTTCTGCAGGAAGCCTATAGTGTGTTGAGTCTGCTGGGTCCCTCCCATAGGTCTTCTGTAGTTTTCTGCAGGCAACCTGTAGGGGGTGGGGTCTGTTGGGTCCCTCCCACAGGTCTGCTATGGTTTTCTGCAGGCAGTCTATAGTGGGTGTGGCCTGCTGCAAAGTGGATTTATCCCCTTTATGGCTATGAAGGAATATATTTAAATGAAAGCTTTTGTGTCTGACGTTCAGCTTTAAGGTTAAAAGATCTCTACACCTATAGTCTATAAACAACCCGTGCTATCAAACCCCCTCATACAATAAACAACCAGCTCAGTCCATCCATCCCTTTTGTAAAAGTGACTGATCAGCAATGAGATCTTGGCTCGGTAACAGGACAGCCTAACAGAGCACTTCATCATCTCGCAGAGATCACAGATAAAAGGGGTGAGCTCTACATACCGAGCTGACAGATCCTCAACCACAATTAACTGCTCCGGCAAAGCCATAATTAAAGGTCCCGGAGCCATCTGCCTTCCTCATCTCAATCTTTATATCCCAACTGACACCCCAATTTCATCTCCAGACTCCAGTCAATATTAGGACGTGTCACTCAAAGCCGTTTTGTTTCCACCCAGCCCGGACTCATCCCCCCATCTTCTTTTATCCCAAAGTCATACAGAATTTCTGTTTGGCTCTGAATGTTTTAATAAGCTTTCATGTGTCAGTCTTCAGAGCCGACTCTATGGAATACACAAGGCTGAGAGATGGATGCGTAAGTGGAAGAGAAGGAAGCACAAATTGGATTGCCGGGACCAGAGGGATCTCGTATTGAAGGCGACAGGTAGTTTAAAAAAAAAAAGGAATATCCGGAGTTGGTTGCTCGTCGTCCAAAGATGACATTGATGAAGCGCACAGCCCGTTACTTGTTATTTTATGATGTCATTAGGGTCCCTTGTTGGAAGTAACAATCTTATTACGGCCACTTGTCTAGCTGATCCTGAACATAATTAGAAGATTTCCTCTGCCTTTTTTTTTTGTATACAGATTCTCCCGCCTTCAATGGTTTTTATTCACAGCTCAAGGATTGAGCCTTCAATCTTAGACATTGATGTGATTGGTCATGGACTCGGCGCTTGACATGTAATCATATATGTTGGGAAGGCTTTATTAATTCGGAGTGCATTGTGTGACATTGCGATGCATCCCGTGCTTGTATCTACTATTCCTCATATTTGGTCTCCTGGCTACTGACAGAGTTGGTTGTTTTGGCTGCTATTGTAAAAGGTCTTAGCATAGGATATTTTGGCTTTATTACATTGTACATGAATGGATGTACAATCCCTAATGTTTCCCACACACATAGGAAATTTATGGAAAATTCAACCATCTTTCCATTGCAAAAAAGATGGATTGGATCCAAATACCCAGCCACCATCCATGCCATTTAAACCTTCACCAGTAGATCGCCATATACTTCCATGGGACAATAGCCCATAACTACAGGGGTCTACGGGGATGTACTGTGCAGAAAAGATCAGCGCATGACTGGGTCAAGGTAACCGACCGCTATATATGCCATCTACACTTGCATCTGTGTATCCTCATATGCTTTTATGGGACCATTTCCCTCGACTACCGAAGTCTATAGGGATGTACTGTGCAGGCATGATCATAAAATTCTACGGGACCTACAGCTATGGAGTCTATGGGGATGTACTGTGCAGGCATGACCAGCACATGAGATAACCGACCACCATCCATGCCATTTTTTTAATTCACCAGTAGCTCTCCATATACAACTATGAGACCATCTCCCACAGCTACAGAAGTCTACAGGGATGTACTGTGCAGGCACGACCAGCCCAAGATTGGATCAAGAAAACCGGCCACCATCCATGCCATTTACATCTGCACCTGTAGATCCCAATATACTGCTATAGGACCATTTCCTTCAGCTACAGAAGTTTATGGGGATGTACTGTGCAGGCACGACCAGCACATGATTGGATCAAGATAACAACCGCCATCTATCCCTTCACCAGTGGAACTCCATATACTTCTATGAGAACATCCCTACTGGGGAGATTCACCCTCCTTTTTTGTCCTGATGGCCATTGTCACTGGGACAGAAAGTGATGGGAAATCCAGAATTTTATAATTGTCACCAGAAGACAGTGAATCTTCCAATAGGGGTAAAGTCCATATACCCATTGCACTCAGAACCGTTGTTCCATCAGTGAAGAAATGGGTGCAGCGGATGGCTGCCGCCAAAATATATAGATTCAGAGATAGACACCGCCACTCCTAGGCAAGTCAAGTTTGCCTATTTATTCACGTACATGTTGCTGAGCAAAAGCACTAGGTGCAACATTTTGGGGTCTCACAGGATCCCCTTCATCAAGCAAACAAGTGACAACCTTGGAGTGCCGGTGTCTATCTCTGCATCTTCCAATAGGGGGGGCACCTGTTTGGGTGATGGCTGACTAAGAGGGGATTCCATCACATTTGGGAGATTTCCTCCTCCCCAACAAGCCCAATAAGTTACTTTGCTCAGGCTTAGATGATACCATCAGTCTGTTGCAGACAGGAAGAGGCATGTCCTCAGTCTCCACTCCCCTAGTGATCAGACAGCAACATTGTAAGTTTATAGCAAGTCACAAGCTGGAGCTGGGGCTAATATGAACACAGCCAGGATTGACATGCTTGTGTCATCTCTAGGGACCCCATGAATAGCAAAGCTTTTTTGGTTGGTGGATCTGGTCCCGTGGTATGGCACCCGTGCCAAGTTTAAAGATCCTGAAGGGAACAAAGTCAAAGTCCCTCAGTGACTGAAAAATGGGCTAGCATGTTCACCGTACAATCCTGGGATTTCTATCTCCTCTGAATCACAATGGAGCGGCCAGCAGTTGGGAGGGGGAGAGGAGGGCTTCCCGTACGGGGAGACAGTTCCTATTGGAGACAAGTTGATAAATAGGAGCGCTCTTATTGTACGGCTTTACAGGAATATATTCCGACAGAGTTTTAAGTCATTCATATGCAAATTAGCGCAAATCAAAAGCAATCTCTGTACGTTTCCAGTGAATGCAGACAAAAAAAACAACCTGTGAAATGTATACCAATGAAGTCAGAACGGGCCCGGCTTGTTTTATTGCCACCTAACTAAGTAGACAATTCGGTGTGCCGAGCTAAACACAAGGTTTCCTATAACGAGCCGCGCGTGTTAATGAATCTGTGTCATTATTCATACGAACGCACGGCAAGGCGCGGTGAATTGACGGGACTCTCATCCGAACAATGGGAAGAAGTGCAATTTTAATTGTGTCGGGATAAGAGATGCAATTTACCGAGAAGCATAGAAGAGTGACGGCAGGAAAAGACCAAGTGGTCCATCCAGTCTTTTTTTTGTTGTTCTTCTAACTTTTTTGTATATAGATCTATGTTTGCGCCAAGCAGGTTTAAAGCCGTTGACTTACTCACTACCTCTGCCGGAAGTCTGTCCCAACCGTCAACTACCCTTTCTGTAAAATATACTTTCTAGCTTCAGGCTTGAACTTTCCTCCGGCTGGTTTGAGGTCATATCCCCGTGTTCTTAATCTCAGCTTCATGTGAAAATCCTGCCCTCCTGAACCTTATTCACACCCTCCATGTATTTAAACGTTTCAGTCATGTCCCCCCCTTCCCTTCTTCCCTCCAGACTGGACATATTAGGTTCCTGAAGTCTCTCCTGATATGTTTTATCCATCAGGCCTTTCACCATATTTGTTCCCCGTCTCTGGACTCGTTCTATCTTATCAATATCTTTCTGTAAGTGAGATCTCCAGAACTGGTCACAGTATCTATATAGAGGAATCAGGACCTCCTTCCTCCGGCTGGGGATCCCTTTAATGATAACTATATATCTATATAGAGGAATCAGGACCTCCTTCCTCCGGCTGGGGATCCCTTTAATGATAACTATATATCTATATAGAGGAATCAGGACCTCCTTCCTCCGGCTGGGGATCCCTTTAATGATAACTATATATCTATATAGAGGAATCAGGACCTCCTTCCTCCGGCTGGGGATCCCTTTAATGATAACTATATATCTATATAGAGGAATCAGGACCTCCTTCCTCCGGCTGGGGATCCCTTTAATGATAACTATATATCTATATAGAGGAATCAGGACCTCCTTCCTCCGGCTGGGGATCCCTTTAATGATAACTATATATCTATATAGAGGAATCAGGACCTCCTTCCTCCGGCTGGGGATCCCTTTAATGATAACTATATATCTATATAGAGGAATCAGGACCTCCTTCCTCCGGCTGGGGATCCCTTTAATGATAACTATATATCTATATAGAGGAATCAGGACCTCCTTCCTCCGGCTGGGGATCCCTTTAATGATAACTATATATCTATATAGAGGAATCAGGACCTCCTTCCTCCGGCTGGGGATCCCTTTAATGATAACTATATATCTATATAGAGGAATCAGGACCTCCTTCCTCCGGCTGGGGATCCCTTTAATGATAACTATATATCTATATAGAGGAATCAGGACCTCCTTCCTCCGGCTGGGGATCCCTTTAATGATAACTATATATCTATATAGAGGAATCAGGACCTCCTTCCTCCGGCTGGGGATCCCTTTAATGATAACTATATATCTATATAGAGGAATCAGGACCTCCTTCCTCCGGCTGGGGATCCCTTTAATGATAACTATATATCTATATAGAGGAATCAGGACCTCCTTCCTCCGGCTGGGGATCCCTTTAATGATAACTATATATCTATATAGAGGAATCAGGACCTCCTTCCTCCGGCTGGGGATCCCTTTAATGATAACTATATATCTATATAGAGGAATCAGGACCTCCTTCCTCCGGCTGGGGATCCCTTTAATGATAACTATATATCTATATAGAGGAATCAGGACCTCCTTCCTCCGGCTGGGGATCCCTTTAATGATAACTATATATCTATATAGAGGAATCAGGACCTCCTTCCTCCGGCTGGGGATCCCTTTAATGATAACTATATATCTATATAGAGGAATCAGGACCTCCTTCCTCCGGCTGGGGATCCCTTTAATGATAACTATATATCTATATAGAGGAATCAGGACCTCCTTCCTCCGGCTGGGGATCCCTTTAATGATAACTATATATCTATATAGAGGAATCAGGACCTCCTTCCTCCTGCTGGGGATCCCTCTAGTGATATAGAATCCTACTTGCTTTCCCCACTGCCCGGCCACACTGCTTGCTCACTTCTTTGAAAAGTTTAACTTCAGCCAGATTACTTCCCGTGTATACGATCCAACTGAAAGGGGAGAATACAAATGAGAAGAAATGTGAATTCTGCCCGGAGTCAGGACATGACCCCGTCCAAAGGAGTCTTCACAAAAGACCAATTCACAATCCGCAGAGACGGGCTGGAGAGCCATAGAAAAGCTTCTCAGGAAGAGAGATTCAAACAAAACAATGTGTCAGGGGCAGGGCCCTCCTTACCATCTTGTCTTGATTTGTACTGTAACTGTAATGTCTTCCTTATATTGTAAAGCGCTGCGCACACTGTTGGCGCTATATAAATCCTGTATAATAATAAGAAGAAGAAAGAAAAAGGTCCCTTCCTGATGAACTATAAACCATTACCCAACTGTATTGCAGTTTTTTCCATATAAATAAATTCCTAACATGGCAAAATGTACAGTAACACTATCATTGAATAACTACAGTCCAGTGATGATGTCATCAGTCTGCTGCAGGCAGGAGGAAGCATTTCCTCAGTCTCCCCTCCCCCAGTGATCAGCCTGCTGCAGGCAGGAGTAAGCATTTCCTCAGTCTCCCCTCCCTCAGTGATCAGCCTGCTGCAGGCAGGAGGAAGCATTTCCTCAGTCTCCCCTCCTCCAGTGATAAGACTGCAATATTGTACAACTAGCAAGTCACAAGGTAAGAAGCTGTAGCACAGTCTGATCGGTGTCAGGAATTTGTGAACAGAGCCAGGAATTGCACAGGCACCAGGATTTACATGACTGTGTCATCGCTGAGCCGGCGAGTGCAAATCCACTTTAATCTGATCATACAGATATTACTATATATTTCTACATTACAGTCTTTTAAAAAATTGGTGAACTCTTGTATCTAAACCCAGAACAAAATCATAATATAGTGCCGTTTCCAATATCAGATATGATGGCTGCATTAGTTTTCTTTTGTCAGGCTTTTTTTTCCCCTCTGACATTCACACACTTCCTGTCCTAGGGTGACAACGCTCATTTTACTGTATCTAAAAAGAATCAGCGTTGTCACCCTGGGACAGGACTACATAGCACCCATAGGAGAGAGGGGTTGTGCAGTCCACAGAGATAGCTGGGAACAATGTAACTGATAAGAGTGCTGCGCAGGCAGAGAGCATAGGAAGTGATTAGCTCACTGGATTTCTGGCAGGATCAACAGGTACTTTTTTTTGCATTCATTAAACAGATAGAAAGAAAATGCTTTTCATGGTGAATTTAACAGACCCAAAAGGGAGAAAATAGAAGTTCACCGTCGGGGTTTTCATAAAATCTGTGATAAATAAGTGATAGCGCACCGATAGGAACACAAATCCAGAATGTCGCTTCGGCAGAAGAAAAATATGAATTTGTTAGGGAAGAATAAACGCAGTTACGCAGAAAACGAGTATTTAAAGGAGAACTATGGGGTCAGGGCTTTTCCCCATAGTTCTCCTTAGGGTAACGGGAGGACACAAACTAGCGTCCTCCCATCACCCTAGGCTCAGTATACCGCGAGCTGTAGCTCCCTATATACTGAGACGTCGAAGCGGATCCCGACAATTATGTCTGGATCCGCCCAGCTGCATGACTGACAGCTGGCTCTGCCTATCTAGAGGCAGAGCCAGCTGTACCCGCCCCCTCCCCCATCCGATCCGCCAGTCAGCGCTGGCGGATCGGAGCGGGGAGGGGGGAATCCAGCCCCTCCCCTGTCACGGCAGAGAGCCGTCACAGGATCGAGAGGTGAGCGAACGCTGGTATGTGTTCGCTCACCTCCCGATCTACTGAGCCGACCTGTGACAGTCTCATTGTCACAGGTTGGCTAGAACTATGAGGGGAGTGAAAAGCACCCCCCTCCCCCCTCATAGTTCTCCTTCAAGCATTTCTTCACCTTGATGGATGGCAGTTACCGGCAGCGGCAATGCCCCATCGACATTCCAGCTTGCGCGTGAGCCGGGATTACGAGGCACGTGCCGATTTTCCCAGCGTTTCGGCCTGTGATCTCTTTTAATGCGTCCGCACAAAGACCAATAACCACCTAACTGGTGCGGGGGCCGGGAGACTGGAAAATAGATTTATAGATGACATTTTCTAGACGGCGACAAGAAAGGTAATTTAGTTTCGGGAGAAGCCAAAGTGGGGTCACCGGCGAGATGCAGAGCGTTTCATGAGACGAGGGTTAAAGACTGGAATCCAGCACAGCTACCCGACCGACAGAAAATTTTACCTTGTCTTAAAGCTGAACCCAGGCGTTCTATCAAACGACTAGGTTAGAATGTGTGATCGGTCACGTGGTCACACATTCTAACGTAATCCCGCCCAGTTTTACAGCGGTGAAATGTGTGACCACCAATAGGTCACACATTTCACCTGCCGAAAAAACTGGGCGGGATTACGGCAAAATGTGTGATAACGTCATCGGTCACACATTCTAACGTAATCCCGCCCAGTTTTTTCGGCAGGTGAAATGTGTGACCTATTGGTGGTCACACATTTCACCTGCCGAAAAAACTGGGCGGGATTACGGCAAAATGTGTGATAACGTCATCGGTCACACATTCTAACGTAGTCACAAACTTTGATAGAACACCGGCCTTCCCTTCAGTTGTAGCGGCTCCTCTCCTGGACTGAAACAGCTTCCTCTGATGTCACTGCACGCAAGCTTCTCACAATGTGCATTAGAAGCTGCAGCAAGTCAGATAGAGGCCGCCCCATTTCCTGGCTGGAGGACGTCCAGCATCATCTAGTGGGCCTGTGTGGCCCCCAAATGTTTAACATTGCTCCTATTGGTTCCTTTGTTTTAAAGTCGGATTGAGGAACGTTTTGGAATAATGGTGACACGTGATCTTTGCCACCAATGGAGAGACACGCAGCAATAAATATGAAGGAAGGTTGACAACCTGTGCTACAATTTCTTACCCGTCTGTCACCATGATGGATCTTTCCTTACTTCCTGTCCTGGTGGTGGGTGTCAAAGCATTTAAATCCTCACTTTTGGGAAATAACTGCCCCAGAACTACCTTCCCCCTGCAGACAAAGCATATCTGTCCTCTGGAGCAGGTCCTCTTCTGGGCTCAATGACATCCAGCATAATTCAACCCATTTCCTGTGAGCCCAGGGTGTCATGGACACACCCCCTGGGTGGATGGCATCACACTGGTCTGGGATCACAGCTGAATTCTGCAGGGAGTGGGTCTAAAGCCATAAGGTACACCCACTGCCAAGGAAGAAGAAGCTGGGAGAGAAGGGAGGGGCCCTGACTGTCACATGACTGGCCAGAATATGTCCCAAATTTACATATGCATTGATAAAAAAAAATTCACCTCTTTAATAATGCTAACATGATGATGTCACCACCGTTCTATGAATCATTTTACTTTAAGTAAATATGCCCTGGTGATGAGGTTGGGTCCATGATATCCTGATGTGCCATGGTGATGGGGGAAGGTACATGATATCCTGATGTACCATGGTGATGAGGGCAGGTCCATGATACTCCTGATGTGCCATGGTGATGGGGGAAGGTCCATGATACTCCTAAAGTGCCATGGTGATGGGGGAAGCTACATGATATCCTGATGTACCATGGTGATGGGGGAAGGTACATGATATCCTGATGTACCATGGTGATGAGGGCAGGTCCATGATACTCCTGATGTGTCATGGTGATGGGGGAAGGTCCATGATATCCTGATGTGCCATGGTGATGGGGAAGGTCCATGATACCCTGATGTGCCATGGTGATGGGGAAGGTCCATGATACTCCTGATGTGCCATGGTGATGGGGGAAGGTCCATGATATCCTGATGTGCCATGGTGATGGGGAAGGTCCATGATACCCTGATGTGCCATGGTGATAAAGGCAGGTCCACAAAACCCTGATGTGACATGGTGATGGGGAAGGTACATGATACCCTGATGTGCCATGGTGATGGTGAAGGTACATGATATCCTGATGTGCCATGGTGATGGGGAAGGTACATGATACCCTGATGTGCCATGGTGATGGTGAAGGTACATGATACCCTGATGTGCCATGGTGATGGGGAAGGTACATGATATCCTGATGTGCCATGGTGATGGGGACAGGTCCGTAATACCCTGATGTGCCATGGTGATGGGGAAGGTCCATGATACCCTGATGTGCCATGGTGATGGGGAAGGTACATGATACTCCTGATGTTTCATGGTGATGGGGGCAGGTCCATGATACCCTGATGTGCCATGGTGATGAAGGCAGGTCCACAAAACCCTGATGTGACAGGGTGATGGGGACAGGTCCGTAATACCCTGATGTACTGGTGATAGGGGCAGGTCCATGACGCCCTGAACTCACAGGAACTGAGTTAAATAATGCTGGGCATCATTCAAGCCATAAGACTGGTGACATCTAGTGGTGGAAAGGAACTACCGCAGGGGACATCTCTAGAGCAGAGGTAAGACGTGCAGCCAGAAGAACTGCTTTTTATTTTCACAATGGCTGGGGTATTAATAAAAAAAAATGAGAGTAAATGTAGTTTGGTTTTAAACAAGACCCCCCTAACCCTTCCCTGCTCTATCCCTTCCTTCCGGAGCCGACCCTTTCTCACTCCTCATCTCCGCAGCCGCCTTGTGCGTCCATTGTCATCCCACAGCCAGACATCGCGATGCATTGAATGTCACATCAGATACAATCAGATGACACTGGAAAAGCATGTCAGCATGACACAACGCCAGGCCACAAGGCTTGACATGTCACTCTCCCGTCCGCAATATAAAAGTCCCCTCCCCCACGAGCCCGCGTACGCTCTTTAGCCGGCGACCATGCGTGAAATACGCCTTGTATCGCGGTCCCCCTGCAGGAATTAAGACATCTTCGGCATCGGATCGCATTTCCATTCCTCCGGAGACTTCCATGACGGCGGCAGGGAAAGATCAAAGGATACTTTTTTTTCCCCCCCTCCTTTCCTCCCAGCCAGCTAATGCGTTTCATTGCCTCCGCCGCAATGAATCTGTAATGGGATTTACACCAAATTGATGGGAAGAGGGCCCCCGGACCGCGCGGTGCGACTCTCTCGTGAGAACAGTTAAACAAAGCACGGGGTCAGGAGCCGGAATAATGGACGAGAAGTCAGACAAAAGTATTTTCCTTCCTAGATTATATCCGTCCATAAACCCCCCCACCCATCCCCCTTCCCAGGGGATTTTGGGCCGTGCTATACGAGGTGAGAGAGAAATAATGTTTACATTAAACAGAGATATGTGCGGGTGAAAGGTCCGCCGAGTCGGCGTGGCGCTCATATATTGCTTTTATAAAAATAGATATCCACCGCCGTTTATGACATTTCGTCGGAGACATCGCTGACCTGTATAAATACTCAGCGATCACACAGAGCAAGGCTGCAAAGGCTTCGTCATTTCACGCTCAGAGAAGAACTCCAGACAAAAGTAACAAGTTACAAATAAATTGTATCTATTAAAAGAAACAATTCAATAAAAAAAAGTATCAATAGAGATTTCCCCTGCAGTACCACCTTTCTGCCACTAGATGTCCTCAGTGTGTCTGCCTGTATTATTCAACCCATTCCACTGAGCTCCACCCCCCGACTAGGACTGGACAGTGAAAGGAGAAGCAGTGATGAGCTCAGCTCTCTGCTGCCCCCACCTTTCAGCATGCTTCTTGTTCTCTGCTAACAGGTACTTGCGTTTAAAAATATATTTAATGATGTATTAATATTTACAAAGCTACACTTTTCAGGGGTCATTCACACAGGCTTGCACATCTGTACGGCCGGCATGCCCATGCATCCGGGAAGGAAAGGTGCTCCGTGTAATTGCATGCAGCCTCCTGTACCTCCCTATGGGACTCTACACAGTTAGACGCTGACCTGAACCTGCACATCAATGTGAGTCTTGGTGCCCGCACTTGGATGCAGACAGTGTAGCATGTAGTTGTGTGCAGCTGCGTCCTCTTAACTGCACGCAGCACCTGCAGGTCTTTGCATGGGAGTGCATGCCGTATGGATGAGCCCTTAATGTCTTTTCTATCTGCCTGGAGTTCAGCTTTAACTACAAGGCACCTCTGCCAAGTCAGTGACCTTGCTCTTCTCCACTGCAATACAACTCGGTCGCTGACCCGCCCCCTTCTGCTAATTGGACAATGAAGGAGAAGCAACACCATGAAGTTGTTCTTGTGCTCTACCCTCCCGCATACATGTTCCCAGTGTTAGACTGACAGCGCTAAGCCAGAGTTTTGAGGGGAGGTTGACCCTCTTTCTGAAAACGCTCCTTTTGCTTTAATACTTTTAGCCATTATCGTGGAATAAGTTTGTGGATCAGGACTTCTGATTCTATTTTGTCTGTTTTGGTTCTGTGTATTTGTTTGGGTTCAGCCTGAACCCCCCGCCCCCCGCCCGAACGTACAAATTGATTCAAAGCCGGTGATAAGGAAAAAACATAAAACCGAATTGTTGCTGAAGACGTATTCACAAGCGCGCTCCCAGTCTGCGAGGTGGCGGCACCTGCGTTCGTGTCGCGGCGGCGGATCCTCGAGTCTGGAATTAAACACCCCCCCCCCCCCCGCCGCATTCCTAATTAATGATGCTATTTAGGGAACAGATACAGCTGTACACGGAGCTGCAAACAACTCGGCCTATCATTTGTCTTATTTTACTTCCTAAACTCTGAACATCTTTAAGCAGCTGAGCAATGAACACGCCCACACAACAAAATCATACTACGGTAGTAATAATTGGCCCTGCACAGTTTTGATGCACTGCGTGGACGCACGTCAAATGGCGCACGTTCACACAACACGAAGGTGTGAAGCCGAGATAAAGGGAAGCAGCATGAAAAATCATTTAGGAATGGAAAGAAGTGTTGGCTTCCTCCTCCACGGCATGGATGTGATATGCTGAGCTTGGCTTTTCAGCTGAGCTTCTATTGTTACCACTCTAAACTCAGCTGAAGTGAAGTGAGACGAACGCTGTCCGGCTATTCACTTCTAGGGATTGGCCGAGTGTTCAATTCGTACATGAGTTCGAATCCAACATCGGCAGTTCGCGCGCTCGCGGAACGGCAAACTTTATTGGATGTTCGCCGTTTGTTCGACCGCGGACATTCCATAATACAGAATGCCCACTGAAGCTCTGATTTGTTAAAGTCTTGCACCTGACCACAGGTCAGGTGCAAGACTTTGCCCAATCAGGGCTCAGCGGAGGAGGGGCCTGAAGGAGAAAGTTCTCTATCAGGTCCCCCCATGCTGATTGACAGCAGGCAGTGGGCGGGTGCAATAGCCAGCTTGCTATTGCATTTTACAATATCCAATAGCAGGCTGGGTATGGCTCAAAGCCTGCAGATGAAGAGGGGGCAGGGCAGAGGAGAAGCGGCCGGACAGGGGGAGCGGAGGAGCCGGAGGAAGAGGAGCCGACGGACCAGAGGAAGAGGAGTGGGCGAACCGGGAGAAGAGGCGCGGACGGAACCGGGAAGAGGAGTGGATGGACCGGCAGAAGAGGAGGTGCGGACGGACCGGCAGAAGAGGAGGTGCGGACGGACCGGCAGAAGAGGAGGTGCGGACGGACCGGCAGAAGAGGAGGTGCGGACGGACCGGCAGAAGAGGATGTGCGGACGGACCGGCAGAAGAGGAGGTGCGGACGGACCGGCAGAAGAGGAGGTGCGGACGGACCGGCAGAAGAGGAGGTGCGGACGGACCGGCAGAAGAGGAGCTGCGGACGGACCGGAAGAAGACTAGGTGCCGCGGCCGGACGGGGGAACGGAGAAGCCGACGGACCAGGGGAAGACAGCAGCAGAGATACGGGGGCAGCAGAGCAATGAAGCGGTCTGTGTCCCCGCTGCATCCGCCAACACAGGCGGGGATTTGAAGGGACACAGGCCGCTGCAGCCACATGTAACGGCAGCTGTATGGGGGTCGAACATTCGATTGAGCATTGAGTTCGAGTTTGTACTCGAATATTTTTCGGCGGTTCCAATGTTCGAATACGAAGCGAACACGGGGGTGTTCGGCTCATCCCTATTCACTTCAACCTTGAATGGCTGATTTCAGGCTGAGCAGAAGTGCAGAAGGAGTTCGACTCAGGCGATCCAACATCTGGATCGGCTGAGCCAAAGCTCCAGCAGCTTACTCGCTGCCGTTCGCCCCTATTCTCATATATTCTCATAGGGGCTGAACGGCAGCGAGTGATAGCAGAATAGAAAAAAAAGTTGAAGAATAATTTTTAAAATGTAAGAAAATAGGAAAATGTAAATAGTTTCAAGAAAAGAAAAAAAATTACAAATATATTTTTTAAAACGCCTGCAAAGTTGCAGGCAAAAGAAAAACAATTGGGTGGAGCTAGCAGTGACAGCTAGCTCTGCCCAACTGTTTCCTATTGGCCGCGACCTGCCAGAGTCTTCTAGCATGTCGCGGGCCAATGAATAACAACTGGGCGGAGCCAGCTGTGATGTCACGGCCGGCTCCGCCCTCGTTGTTATTGTTTAATGACAGATCAGCGCCCACAGGTCATTTGGGGACGGTGATCTGTCATTACAACTGGGCGGAGGCAGCTGTGAGATCACGGTTGGCTCCGCCCAGCTTTCATTTGTGTGGAGATCGGTCGGCTTCGGCCCACCTTTCTCCACGCTTCGGCTGTCACTTCGGCTCAGACGAGCCGAAGCATATTGTTGCGGCTCGGCTGAGCCGTTCGGCTGCTGTATGGGCTATAGTGAATAGCCCATACAGCAGCCTTTCGGTTCAACTGAACCAAGGGGCTCAGGCGGCCGAAGCGAGTCGAAGGATCAGCCGAAGCTACGGTAGGATCCTTCGTCTCTTCTGTGAATAACCCTTTATGTGTTTAGATGAAGGGTTAGGAGGATCATCAGAGAAAAGTATCTTATATCATCTGCCCTCTAGTGGTCAGCACATGTATGTACCAGACACAGCACATCCGTGGCAATGGCCGGGAGATGTCTATAAATCCCTCTTCCTGCATTCAGCTCAAAGTATTGAAGGTTGTCATCACTTTCCAGAATATATTAAAAGCTATATATAACCAGAACCTATACTCCGGATCAAACGCCTACTGCTTCCGCTGCGTCCTTTTCAAAGCTCCTCTCTCGTCGGCGTGTGTAATTGCTCAGCGAGACGGTATTACACATGCAAATTAACTTAATTGTAGCACGCAATTTAGCACATTAGAATACTCCAAAATAGAAACGGCCCAAGTGCTAATTTTACACATAATTCTTCATTGAATCTCCCTGCGCCGGGTCATTGTGTAATCTTTATCACACGGGAAAAAAAAGTGCCGGTCCAGTAAGTGGAATTACATATTATCATCCGAGTTATTTTTAGTGTTAAAAAAGAGAGAGAAAAAAAAAGGAGATTTTGTTTCTCGGTCTCCCGTTCTCCGGCTCCTCTGATTTCCAGATTGGAATAGTTGAAAGTATTTTGAAAAAAGATACATTGAAACTTTTTTTTTAAACGTTTGCAGGCATGGAACAGAGAAACAAATCCTGCGAATCCAACTCTGCGCATTTAAAGTTATTCTTATATCATATAATGAAGACAATAATTACCAGTTAATGAAAGAAGAACAGCAGTCCGCCCTGAACCTAGGTGGTAAAAGGCTTGTGCACCTTTATGCGTTCGAGCAACGTGTCTCCACGCTCGTAGCCGGACCTCTCTGGTTTCTTTGGCATTGCCGCTTGAGTATACCTTGCATGTTGTGTCTTTGTTTGCTCTTGTTGGTTTCAGTGTTTCCTTCCTCCTGCGCTCTTTCATTCCCTCTGTTTTCTATCCGTGTACCTCTTTTGTTTGCTGTGGCTGTATGTTCCCTCCACAGCATTGCCCACTACTCTCTTTGTGGTTGCCTCCTGTTCCTGCTTCCTGTGGTTAGTGTGCTCTGCACTATTGTGCACCCCCCTCCTTTCTCTTGTGTGTTCCCCTCTGCTGTTCCTGCGTATCTCTTGTTTCTGTGGGCATACCTGTTGTGTGTTCCCTTCTGTTACCTGCTCCCTGTGCCGCGCATGTTCCCTGCGTCTTCCCTCTAGTGCCTGTTTTCTGTATCTTGTATCCTGTTTGCACCCTGCGTCTTGTCCAGTGTGCTGTGGTTAGGGTTGCCACCTGTCCAGGATTCACCCGGACAGTCCGGGTTTTGAATGCTGTGTTCAGGTTTCATGGCAACAGAAACCCAGACACATGATGTCAGGCAGACAGGGGCAACCAAAATTAAGATAGGGGCTACTGGCCTCCCACTGAAAATAGTGTCAATTGTGATAGTTACATATGAATGGGTGGCGCTATGGGGAAGGGGGAAGTGATACATGAGGAGGTGGCTGCTCTATGCCCCCCTGTAATAGTGAGGGGGCGAGCTTATCCAAAAGCCCACATATTGGGCCTTCCAAGGCTGCTTTCCATAGTTCAATGGCCACGCAATGCACAAATATTCCCTGAGACTGCAAATTTTGAACCCGAACGATTCGACTTAAACCCATGGTAGTGGTGAACCCGAACCTCATCCCTAGTAGGGATTAGGCTGCGGCCAGGGCATTCCCCACACCGCAGCTGAACGTAAACAAAGGGGCGGGGAATATATATATTACTTTCTATCAAGTCAATTTATCCGATACCCATCGCGTCACAAGTGTTAAGAGCGCAGCGTGGGACTTTCATGGCTGGGAAAGTCTCCGGGACAAGCATACGCCAAAGCGGAAGGGGATCACGGCTTGCGCCGCTACATCTGCTCTTGCCTCGTATCGGCCACAGGCGGCAACGAGAACCTCTAACGCGCCCCGCAAGCACCTGTAAACAATTAATTCCATTAATACAACAGCAGGGGAGAAGCGGAGGAACTCGCTGAGAGGTTACGGACGCCTTCTGTTTGTCGCAGTCAGCCAAAGACTCTTCTCTAATAGATGACGATCTCCTGAGAGCAAGATGGAGGCACTGACGACAACGGCATCCTAACCTGTCAATAGGCACATCTGCCGGGTGTTAATCATAAGAATTAAATGTCACACAGACGCCGTCTTCTCATTCCGGGTTCACGTCGTTTACCTGCAAAATTGCCTCTCCGGTGAATTGTGCCATTTTGATTTTTTTTTCTTTTAACCCAAAACGAATTTTTTTTAAATTTGCTTTGATATAAATTATTTATATTATATATGATAAAAATGTGCCATTTTTTTTAACTCAAATGAAAAAAGTATATTTAAAAAATGGAACAGAGCCATTAAACCCACAATGTCAACTTATAAAACTAGGGATTAGCAAGACTAAATGTTCTAATTTTTCCAAAATTTCAAAGAAAATTGGGAGGTTTCAGTAAAACTGTTCGCCATTTTGGCAAAACGCAATGAATTCAACGGGGAAGGTGAAATTAAGAAGGTTTTCGTCAATTGCAACCACTTCAACCCTCAATGATAAAGTACTGTATTAGCTTCACATGTTCTTTGTTTAATTTGCCTCAACACCCTAATGGGGCCCCCTTCCACCCCCAGGTCCCAAAGCAGTCGCCTGGGTTGCTATGGTTATAGTTACACCACTGGCATAACGGTACATCCCGGGCGAAGGCCGTTCGTGCGGCACTAGCAATGTTCGTGCGGCACCCCAGATTTACGCTGGGCGGAATTTGTAGAAATGCTTTTCGCCAAGCTAACCGGCGCATATGAACCCCAGTAACCTTGGCCTAGGCATCTAAACTTCAAAAAACTCTGGTCACAGAAGGGTTAAAATAAACAATTAGTGCTGCTCCAGGTCGGTCCACTTGGCTCTGCTCGCTGGGCGCACACGCAGACTCGCAACTGGTGAACCCTATTGCACAAAGACAGGGAAACCGCGGGGCTCCAAAGAAATGTTAATGCTGGCGGCATTTCATGAGCTTCCTGATCATGTGATCACGTGCATTCGATGTCATTAAGCCTTATCGGTGAAATGCGTTGGAGAGTTCCATTTGAGCCGGGTAGGTTTTTGGTGTATACACACTTGTGGATTAAAAATAAAGATTGGATTTATTATTGAAGACCCGTGAAGTGCGTCTGTCTTTTTGGGTTGGATTGACTGAAGGTGATAACACACCGGTGGGCCTGCATATGTGGGATCTCCATAAGGCCCCATTCACACCAGGGCGGGAGCTCGATTCGGTTTCTGCTTGGTTTTTGAAAAAGGCGTTTTTGGGCGTTTTTAATCGCGTTTCAGCGCTGAAACGCAATTAAAAATGCCCAAAAACACACGGATCCCTGCATTTCCATTGAAATCTATATGAAAAACTTGGTGATCAGCGTGAAAAAATAGCTCTCGGACTTTAAAAAAAACTACCATCAACTCCAATATAAATGTACTTTGCTTTTTACCTTCAATATAACGAATGTTTGTAATGGAACGAAAATACGTCAACGGAATTTCGTATTTCCTGCCTGTATTTGTAATGCAACTCTCAGCAGCAGAAGAGAACCTCTGATTGGTCAACCAAAACGAAATACGAATTCCGTTAACGGATTCCGTATTCCGAATTCCGTATTTCGGACTTTAAAAAAAACTACCATCAACTCCAATATAAATGTACTTTGCTTTTTACCTTCAATATAACGAATGTTTGTAATGGAACGAAAATACGTCAACGGAATTTCGTATTTCCTGCCTGTGTGTGTAACTGTGTATTGTAATGCATCAGCAGCAGCGGATCCGTATCTCGGATTAAAAAAAAAATCTTGTCATGCTGGTCAACCTCATTTACAGGGGTAATATTAGTTCCTGTTTTAAAGAATTTTTGATCCGAAATTCGTTAACGGAATTTCGTATTTCGGAAACTGCCATTCGGATTTCGGATGCTCCGAAATTCGGAATTTCAGGCAAATTTGTACGAATTTCGATTCGTAACGAAACGAATCGCACATGTCTACCACGTGACTGGCTGTCACTGCGATCATGTGATTGGGAACGCATCCTACTGGTTTCTAATTGATAATATGTGACCGGGAGCTGTCAGTAACACCGCAGTTGCAATGCTGGGGGTGCACCCAGGGCCGGATTTACTCTCTCAGCTGCCCCAAGGCCAGGTTCCCCAATGCGCCCCCCCTACCCGCCAACAAAAGCTGGGCTAAATGTAGAAAACAACTACCTGTGCGGCGCCTGGAACTGCATGTCCTGGGTGTCGGGAGATAGGAATTCCACACCTCTGCTGCCCATCTACTCCCTGCTGCCCCGAGGCCGGGCCTTGGTTGGCCTTGTGGGAAATCCAGCCCTGGGTGCGTCACTGAAGCCATTTGATCAGCCTGGCGGTCAGACGACCAGCATTGTTAGGAGGAGGACAGCAACTGCAACCTACAGATCTCTCGCTGTGCACATATCCTGGGAGGGAACCCCCCCCAAAGAACACAACTTGTTACAAAAATTCTCCGTGGACTAGTAAAGGAAAACCCCTTCCCAGATTTCCCTCTTCAAATTAATTTGCGCCGGTCGTATATTTCTTCCCTCTGCCGCCTAATTATGGATTCTAGTTAGCGCGGAGTCAGAGACGGGAGAAGTAAAAGGTTAATAGAATTTTTTAAATACACTTTGGCCATCAGCAACCTTAATGACTCCCTGGCTATTTGCCATATTGAAAAAGCACTTTGGGGGATGATTGGAAATATCGCGCTGGCCGCCCCGTGTGCTCAGATATCAGACGCCTAATTACAGGTATAATATTCCAGGAATGACTCCGGGGCTGCAAAATGTGGAGCCGCCGAGATCGCTAAACGCAACAAATTACCAACCTTTCCCTTCAGTGCAAGGGAAGACAAGAGGCGGCGCGTGGTCTGACACCCTGATACATTTTGTGTCTGCGCCCACCTCCTCCACTGTATCCTTAAAACTGAACTCCAAGCAGATATGAAAGATACAAATAAATGCAGCTCTTATTCATACATCAATACATTCAGCGTAAGTACCTGGAGTTGACTAGGAGAGGGAGAAGCAGCACAAGGAACCAAGCAGTTCTTCTGCAGCACAAAGCACATGCTGATAGGAGGAGAAAACAGAGTGACAAAGAGATGAGCTTATCAGTCTGTTGTTTCTCCTTTTACAGTCCACTCACTGGCTGGAGGAGGGACAAGTCAGGTCTCTAAGAAAATAACTGTATAAGTTGTTTTTGTTTTTTTAAATCTGCCTTTAACACACACACACATACACCGATCAGCCGCCGTAACGTTATGACCACTGAGAGGTGAAGTGAATAATATTGATTGTCTGTTACAATGGCTCCTGGAAGTGTGTATGGGGGGAAGGGGTGGAGGGATATTACAATGACACCAGGAAGTGGGGGTTAAATATTTCAATGGCTCCTGGAAGTGGGGGGAATGTATTACAATGACACATGTAAGTG
>NW_017306577.1:620988-631256 GCF_000935625.1 Nanorana parkeri
GATGTATTACAATGACACCTGGAAGTGTGGGGGATGAATTACAATGACAGATGTCAGTGGGGGGGATATATTACAATGACACCCGGTCTGCAGTGGTCAGGACCGACTAAAAGTGGTCCAAGGAAGGAAAAACGGTGAACTGGCGACAGGGTCATGGGCGGCCAAGGCTCCTTGATGCACTCAGGGAGCGAAGTCTGGCTCGTGTAGTCCGATCCAATAGTAGAGATACTGGAGCTCAAATTGCTGATAAAGTGAATGTTGGTTCTGATAGAAAGGAGTCTGAACACACAGAGCACCGCAGATTGTTGTGTATGGGGCTGTTTAGCTGCAGACCGGTCAGGGTGCCCATGCTGACCCGTATTCACCACCAAAAGTGCCTAAAATGGGCATGTGAGCATTAGAACTGGACCACGGAGCAATGGAAGAAGGTGGCCTGGTCTGATGAATCATCATGTGGATGGCCGGGCCTGTGTGTGTCACTTACCTGGGGAAGAGATGGCACCAGGATGCACTATGGGAAGAAGACAAGCCGGCGGAGCCAGTGTGATGCTTTGGGCAACGTTCTGCTGGGAAACCTCGGGCCCTGCCATTCATGTGGATGTTACTGTGTCCCGTAAAAGCCCCAAAAACGTTGTGGAAACTTTGAGCAGCAAATATTAAATATATATTATGCCAACTTGGCTGCAAAAGTGGAAATACACTTTAAGTTTGACCGGACCTTTATGACGGGAAAACTCTCTGCGAACGTTCACGGCAGAACTCAGCTTGACCCTATAGAGTGCTCATTATTTAATATTAATCTACCTGCGCGGGATGGGTGAAAATAATTGGGTAATTCTATCCATTCCAAGCGAGAAAGATATATAAAAAAAAGGGATGATTTAAACATGAGCGAATCTCCTTCACGCCTAACGCGGAGGTCACCAGCAAAGAGTTTACGGGTCACATGGAAAGACTGCTGATAAAAAATGCAGGCGTGTGTAAAAGATTTATAAGTGAGGAACGCGTGACGCCGTGTCGCCCGGAATGTGAAATGACATTTTAGTGCAGCAGAGACATCCCACAGGACGGTCTCCGAAAGCCCCGGAAAGTCTTAAAGTGGCATCTTTCAGAGAGCAGAAGCATCAAATGTGCCAAGGCGCCGAAGCTTAAGTGGCATCGATAAATCCTGGCGAGGGGTCAGCGCCTGGTCAGCGCGGAGGAGTTAGAAGTCGACGGAGAGAAGGATTGTGACAAAACGCAGGACGCTTCTAGGACAAAGTGCAGATTTAGGGCAAGTCTCCCGGAGGTTCCCGGCCAGTGGTGGCCTCCTTCTAAACTCCCATCACTTGACTTGTGAGAGAACAAAACACAATGTATCAACCAATCAATTCACATTACAGTCAAGGCCAGGACACTGCGAACACTTCATCCCAAAGCAACATCTACATCTACACTGGTTACATTGAAATGTTACTAAAAGAAGAAGAAAAATAAAAAGCTAAGTACATATATCCAGACATTTTATTTCTACATGTACCCCATCCTTCCCTTCAGTCTTCTATCTAACCTCCGTCCTTGCCATCAGTCTTCTATCTGACCTCCGTCCTTCCCATCAGTTTTCTATCTGACCTCCGTCCTTCCCTTCAGTTTCGTCCTTCCCTTCAGTCTTCTATCTGACCTTCGTCCTTCCCTTCAGTCTTCTATCTGACCTTCGTCCTTCCCTTCAGTCTTCTATTTGACCTCCGTCCTTCCCTTCAGTCTTCCATCTGACCTCAGTGCTTCCCTTCAGTCTTCTATCTGACCTCCGTCCTTCCCTTCAGTCTTCTATGTGACCTCCTCTTCAGTCTTCTATCTGACCTCAGTCCTTCCCTTCAGTCTTCTATCTGACCTCCGTCCTTCCCGTCAGTCTTCTATCTGACCTCCGTCCTTCCCTTCAGTCTTCTATGTGACCTCCGACCTCCTCTTCAGTCTTCTATCTGACCTCCTTCTTTCCCTTCAGTGTTCTATCTGACCTCCGTCCTTCCCTTCAGTCTTCTACCTGACCTCCGTCCTCCCCTTCAGTCTTATATTTGACCTCAGTCCTTCCCTTAATTTTTTTATCTGACCTCCGTCCTTCCCTTCAGTCTTCTATCTGACCTCCATCCTTCCCTTCAGTCTTCTACCTGACCTCCATCCTTCCCTTCAGTCTTATATCTGACCTCAGTGCTTCTCCTCAGTCTTATATCTGACCTCAGTCCTTCCCTTCAATCTTCTATCTGACCTCCGTCCTTCCCTTCAGTCTTCTATCTGACCTCCGGCCTCCCCTTCAGTCTTCTACCTGACCTCTGTCCTTCCCTTCACTCTTATATCTGACCTCAGTCCTTCCCTTCAGTCTTCTATCTGACCTCCGGCCTCCCCTTCAGTCTTCTACCTGACCTCTGTCCTTCCCTTCACTCTTATATCTGACCTCAGTCCTTCCCTTCAGTCTTCTATCTGACCTCCGGCCTCCCCTTCAGTCTTCTACCTGACCTCCATCCTTCCCTTCAGTCTTCTATCTGACCTCCGTCCTTCCCTGCAGTCTTGCACAGTTGTACTGGCTCCTCTCCTGGACTGAAATCGCTTCCTCTGATGTCACCGCACACTGGGAGCTTGTCACAATGTAGGCATTTTTATATTTGCATAACTCCTCCTTAGAACCCGCCCACTGCTTGCATCAGGGCTGAGGGCTCGTAAAGAGTACTGAGGAGTACTGAGGCAGGGTGCTGTGATTTAAGGAAGCTATCTACAGCACTCTGCCGGCCCCTCCCACCAACCATGACCTGCCTGCAATGCATAAAGAAGCTCAGAGAGCCATCACTTCAGCTGAAATAAGGTATGTAATAAAAATGGAAAGGGTTTTTTTTTTTTTTTAATAGGGTGGGGTGGGGTCAGGGAAAGCAAAATATAATCAGATTAAACTCTTTTATTTATTATTAGTTTATATACTTTTTATTTTATTTTTTTAACTTTTTTCCCAACCTATTGGTTAGATTTGACCAAACTTCCTTCCAGTCAGGACAGTCCCAGATCTCAGACCTCTGGCCCGATGATGAATTGGTCCCAGGTTGTGTCCTGGGACAAGAACATTTCCCTTATTTGAGTTACTGAGCGTGTGTAAAAAGGTGTCGTGAGAGGGTGGTTCCCACATATTTAGGGACGGGAACATGCTAGAAAGTGGGTGTGGTGTGGGCGTGACCATCTGGAAAGTGGGTGCATCAAGTGTGGGCTGTGGATGGAGGTGTCGTTGTCCTAAGGGCTGGGACTAATATATTGGCAAGTATGTATTTGTCTCTGTACAGGTTTCAATAAAGTTTGCTGAAACCCGTACAGTTCCCATTCCCATCTCTTATATTCCTCAACAAACTTTTACTTTAACATATTTCAGCTCTTAGCATAAAACTTCTCCATAAGTTCACCTTGTCGGCAGCTCTCCGCAGTCCGGAACACACACCCGCCGCGTGCAGTGATTTGACCAGCAGGAAGCTCCTAAGTCACTGCAGGAAGTGGCTTAAAAAGCGGATACATCTGAATTATTATGTGCGGCAGAAAGGGAGGGAGGCAGTTTAATTAATAATTGGGTGATTAATGCAACCACTGGATATCCAGATCACTGCAAAGAAATTACAGACGTTCATAGCAAAAGTTCCAAGATCCTACAAGCTTGTTTAAAGTGGACCTGTCATCGGATAAAATTTTTTAATTGGGCAGCTTCTCTGATCTGGACTACAAACACCTCCCCCCCTCTCCATCTCTATAACATAGGGGGCTTCTCTGCTACCTCAGAGATTCCAAGCAAGTGAGGGATTCCCCAGAGAAGTAGAACCTGACCAAGGCATATATAACTTTATCGAAGCTGTTCATCAACATTAAGCCAAATCTGGTGAGGTACCCTCAGTATAAGCTGATCATGCAGATACTTCAAAAGGTTCCATACAGGTTCACTTTACAGGAGGGACCGTAAGTACCCAGAACTTCACATGGTCTTCCACCACTTTATTCTGACCTGAGACCTCTTGAGACATGTCCACGTTAAAGTAGACCTATCATCAAATACAGTTTTTATGTTACATACATGTTTGCTAAGCAATGTATCAATGTAATACTTCCAGGTATTTATTGCCTCTGACAACTCCCCCTGGCAAGGCCGTCATCTGCTTTACTCCAGGAAAGCACCATCTTTGTTCAGGCATCATCCAGGGTCACCATTTACTTCCTGGACTGATGGAGATGACAATTGCCAAAATTAGACTAGGAACTTTCAAACGCAAATGGAAATTTGAAACAAGCCTGGCATATTTGGTGGGGGCGGGGGATGTATTTAATTCCGTATCCCCCTTTCTCCTCACATATCCTATATATGACATTTCCTATTTTTTCGTCCATGATAAGGATGACCTCATTCAAATTGCCATGACCCCCTTTGCACATCGTCTGAGGCTCTGCCAATTGGGCAAAGTAGGTAAATCTCATTTTATTATGCACTTAGAATAAAGACCCACCATTATGATAGTAGGCATCCCCGTTGGAAAGTAATAAGGCTCAGGAGGCAGGAGAGGGTGGGGCCAGGTTCCTGACCATGGGAACTGGTTGAAAATTGCATGACAAAGTGCCCCGGTATTTGGGACTCCCAAGAAGGCTGAGGGATGTGCAAGTACCCATCAGCATTTCTTGTAATACGGTCCTTTAGTTAATGATGATGCGTTGGGTTGATTTCATGGGTTGCATGTAACCTGCAACATATAATTTGTGATCAGTCCCTAAAAGGCCTATACAACACTGGTAGCTCCTTACATCATTGAAGGCACCTCTTGCAGCATGGAAGCAGACTCTTTGAATGTAAGAACACGTTTTCAGCAGTCTCACAGAACATACCAGCAGAACTTGTATGTTATGGGTAGGGTTGGGTATCCTATTACTGAATAAAGATTTCCGTGATCAAATTTTTCCCCTCTTTTAGTATTTTCACCAAAAATACCCCCATCAAACCATGTTTAACCAGTCCTGATTCTATAAACCCATTTTCACCATTTGCATAGAGCGCCACTTTGTTACCTTTCACCCTACTGCTTGACCAAAGGTGCCCGCACCACTTCCTGTGTCCTTTCACAGTCCTTATTTCTCTTGCGACTACCTTGCAGCAACAAAAGCACCACAAGATCAATGCATTCAGGATGCAATTTATGTTGATAACAAGGACGTTGCACATTGACGCCTGCGTGATCTATCAGTAACGCACAATGGATAATGCAATGCACAGAAATCGCAATAGACATCCTGAAGAATACGTCAAAGTTATGAAATTGTCAGCTTGGTACCCAGATGCGGGCCTGAAAAATAACACTCGTCTGTGGCAAACCCACTACGGCGCGTTCCCTCTGCTTCGCTCACATCGACGCTAACGATGGATCGGCGACGTTAAAGGATGTCCCGCCACCAGTGCTACTCATTTATTAACATCATTAGTTTGCCGTGTGCTGTCGCTGCTGAATAGGAAGGAAAAAACTAAATCAAAAGCACTCGATTATTAGGTACACGGGCTGTCTGTAGGTACATTTAATCAGCTGTTCCCTCGTTCCTCTGCCGCCAACGAACTAGAATTATGGCAAGGCGCTACACCTGAAATCCGTGAAGGCGGCTTAATAATATTTCACCTATGTATTTTTAAAATCTCCTTTGCATTTTACGAGCCTCCAATAATTCAGCTTAATGAAACTGTGATCTGAATGTTCCTGATATTCCAAAAAGAACATGATTCTTATACGCAGAGCAGAAAACCCCACAGGGAGGACATGCGATTGTTTGCAAAATCTCCATCCAAGGCACAAATAAACACGCTGATTTCAAATGCCTGTGGTCATATCAATCTTACAAACCTTCCACACCATGCGGAATGTGGGGAAAGGAAAGAATACCAGTATTTAAAGTAATCTATAGAAGTCTGTGGAAGAGCCAACAGGATACAGTGGTTAAGCTGACACATGATCTAGACCAGCTTTTTAACATGGTGGAACCCTTGGAATAGTTTTCAGTCACAAGGAACCCCTTACATTAGCCAAACCACATGGTAGTGGTCAATGAGAGAAGGATGCCCTTACGTTGGTGGTCATTGAGAAGAATGCCTATTACAGTGGTGGTCAATGTAGCGTTCACATAGTTTGGGAGGCAGTAGGAAGAATGCCCATTACAATGGCTGTCAAAGAAGCATCTTCATACTTTGGGAGTCAGTGGGAAGAATGCCCATTACAATGGGGGTCAGTGTAGTGTCCCCATATGGGAGGGGGGGGCAATGAGAAGAATGCCCATTACAATGGTGGTCAGTTTAGTGTCCCCATACTTCGAGAGGCAGTGGGAAGAATGCCCATTACAATGGTGGTCAGTTTAGTGTCCCCATACTTCGAGAGGCAGTGGGAAGAATGCCCATTACAATGGTGGTCAGTTTAGTGTCCCCATACTTCGGGAGGCAGTGGGAAGAATGCCTATTACAATGGTGGTCAGTTTAGTGTCCCCATACTTCGAGAGGCAGTGGGAAGAATGCCCATTACAATGGGGGTCAGTGTAGTGTCCCCATATGGGGGGGGGGGGGCAATGAGAAGAATGCCGATTACAATGGTGGTCAGTTTAGTGTCCCCATACTTCGAGGGCAGTGGGAAGGATGCCCATTACAATGGGGGTCAGTGTAGTGCCCCCGTACTTTTGGAGGCAGTGGGAAGGATGGCCATTGCAGTTGTAGTCACAGTAGCGTCCCCATAGTCTGGGAGGCAGTGGGAAGAATTTCCATTACAATGGTGGTCAGTGTAGTGTCCCTATACTTTGGGGACAGCGGGGGCAGGAAGCCTCCCAAAGTATGGGGACACTAGACTGACCCCCGTTTCAAACTCACTCCCATGATAGACTAGAACTTCAGTTCAAATGAGCTAACTAAACATGAGATTGTAGTCCATCCCGGGAGTGAGCTTGGAGTGGTGGCTACTTTACAACACACACAGGGACCATGGGGAATATACTGTAAGTACCCCCCCTCCAGAAGGAAGGACAGTGTCAGCACCAATTCAGAGATGATTGGAGGATCTACAGCCGAGTGATACACAAATAAGATACATTATTGTTGATAGTTCAGGTAATCATTTAGAATGTGCACAGTTACAGTATACCTGATAGTATTTGTTCAATTACTATTTTTTAATAAAACAGTTTTGTGCAGCAGTTAAAAAAGTTGTTAAATTTTTCGCCCTACAATCTTCTCTTTTTCCGTCCTTCACTCTTAAAACGAACGCCGTTACCTTGGCTGGCAGACATTCATATGAGATATTTGGGTGGCAGGGCGGCTTCAAGGCACTGGCTGCAGGGGATGGAGGAGCCTTTGAAAAAGTGAATACATTAGCAGTGCTGGGAACGGACAGAGAAAATCCACATTTCGGCGCCAGCAGCAACAGAGCTGAAAGGAAATAATTTCTCCCAAGAAAGTTCCCAAATACTTTTTTAGTTTGAATGAGATGACATTTTGTGATTCGGGGACGAATGAAGACATATCGATCTAATGCAAAGCCCCACGCACTTCTTTTTTTAAAATTATTTTGATTTCATTTATATCTAATCAGGATGTGTGAATTAATCTGCGATTCTTTATTTTCTGGACACGCACACACTTGTTTGGTGATTTTTGATCATAAAAACGAGTCAAAGTGCTCTGAGAAATAACTCATGATACGCAGTCTATAGGATGATCACCAAAGCCCCCTTAGGTCCCTTTAGGACATTAAGGTTAAAGAGAAGATCCCCTTTGAAAGCAAACATAAGGGACCCATATAAATTTTTTTTTTTTTTTTAACAAAGAATTTATTGAGTTTTTATCATAGCAACGAAGACAAAAACAATACAACAGTACAGGAAGGGCAATGCCCAAATTCATAGGTGTATACAATCAAGATGCGTAAGGCAGGGCACAAATCGGACAACAATACAACAGGTATCATGTACAGCAGATGAAGTACGTATGAGCAGTGCATGGAAATATTACAACACTGATCGGTTGGAATGCCCAGAAACTAGAAAGAAAAACAAAAAGTCTTACACAGGGAGAGGTGTCTAAAAGTCTCAGTGATACAGAAAGGATGAACAATGTTTTTGAGTTTGAATTTTTTTATTTAATAAGTAAAAATTAGAGCTTGTGGAGAGCGTCTCTACCAATGAGGGAATGCGGGTCTGGCGTCAAATACATTTTTGGCGTCCTTGGTCATATATTGATCGGTGAAAGCAGAGCATGCTGGGAAGTAGTCACATGACAATGAACATTACTCGCCATTCACACCAGGGCGATTGCGGATCAGCGAGGTTACGGCGCTGATCTCAAAAGGGAGGTTTTGGGAGTTTTTAATTGCATTTCAGTGCTGAAACGCATTTAAAAATGCTAGGGATGCACCGATACCGTTACTAGTATTGATATCGGTGCAGATGCCGAGTATTTGGGTGAGTACTCGTACTCGCCCAAATGCTCCGATGCCTAGCACGAGTACTTCCTGTATCAGGAAGCCGGGCAGCGTGTCATTACACGCTGCCCGGTTTCCTTATTGGCCGGGAAGCGGCTCCATGCTCTCTCATCATTTCACGGCTTCCTGATTGGTCGGCAGAGAGCCGTGACAGGATCGAGAGGTGAGCGAACCCGGTATGTGTTCGCTCACCTCCCGATCTACTGAGCCGACCTGTGACAGTCTCATTGTCACAGGTCGGCTAGAACTATGAGGTGAGTGGAAATCACTCATCTCATAGTTCTCCTTCAAAGTTCATTTTAAATCACATATACATTTCTGCCAGGGGAGATTTTTAATTGAAACTGGATTAAAAAAAACCTGTGTCCTTTTTAAAGTTTTAAAGTATAAGTGTTGCTTACAAGCAGACAACACAACACAAGACGCCTGCCGTTAGCTTTATTACCCCGATAAGTGTCTCCTGTGCCAATGTCTGATTTGATTTCACATTGTTACTGAAAGTCAACTTATCTGAGTTCATGACTAAGGCTTGACAAATGTAATTCCAGTTTGCGATGAGATTTCCTCAGTGGCCAATAAAGGCACTCTTACTGGATGGAGGGATGGAAGCTGGCGGAACCTAGCCATCAAGTCAGGGAAAGCCAAACCCCAGTTAAAAAAAAAAAAAAAGAAATTAACCTAAATCAGAGAACAGAAGAGACACATTATATAATGTGTTGCTCCTCAGAATGGGGAATTTTCCTAAAAATTTAAAAGTGAGAATGAAAATAGAGGGGTTTGAAGTGGCAAGTCTTCTAATTTCACAGTCTTGCATATAGATGAAATGTAATATCTTCATCTATTTTAAAACCGTATTAGGCAGATATGCACAGGCCCAATATATACAGTATGTCTAAAACTGGGTTCTAGTAAGGCACCCCCACTGGAGCAGGGGACCATCGGTTGTGTAGACTTGGATGCCCCACTATAAAAAGCTGAGGCCTCCACAGCAAAGTTAAAGTCATCTCAGATATGGCACAAACATTGCATTTGTAACTTAAACAAGGGAATATATTGTAGACACTGTACAGATGACCATTGGTTGGGTAGGCTTGAATGCCCCAAGTCAAGAAGTTGAGACCTGCATACCAACGTTAAACCATATGTATGGCACAAAGGTGGCATTTCCAAACAAGTAAAGAAATAGTAGACAAAACTAGACACCTTTAGGGGGACCATTGGTTGGGTAGGCTTGAATGCCCCAAGTCAAGAAGTTGAGACCTGCATACCAACGTTAAACCTTATGTATGGCACAAAGGGGGCATTTCCAAACAAATAAAGAAATAGTAGACACCTTTAGGGGGACCATTGGTTAGGTAGGCTTGGATGCCCCAAGTCAAGAAGCCGAGGCCTCCATAGCAAAGTTAAAGTCATCTCAGATGTGGCACAAAGGAGTCTTTACTAAAAATAAGAATAAATAGTGGACAATGTACATGGGGCCATTGGCTGGGTAGGCTTGGATGCCCCAAGTCAAGAAGCTGAGGCCTTTATAGCAAAGTTAAAAATCATCTCAGATATGGCACACAGCTGGCTTTACTAAGCATGAGAAGAAAGAGTAGACACTGTACAGGGGACCATCAGTTGGGTAGGCTTGGATGTCCCAAATGAAGGAGTTGAGTCCTCCACATTAAAGTTAAAGTCATCTCAGATATGGCACAAAGGAGACTTTTCTAAACAAGAGAGGGAATAGCAGACACTTTGTATTGCCAGCTCTTAGGCAGCACTTTTTCTTTGAGACAGGCA
>NW_017306577.1:631274-641224 GCF_000935625.1 Nanorana parkeri
TTAGAAATATTAGGACAACATACACCAGCAAAACAAGACAAGTGCTTCATACTGATGAGATAAAATGCTTTTGATTTCAATTCAGGAATAAAAGTTCTTTTGAAGTGGCTATATAACAGGATAATCACGTTCCAGGAAGACGACTGGCAACCGGGAGCTATTGTGAATACATGTTTATGAGTATATTTGCAATGATAAAAGATTAAAAAAAACATTCCTGCATGCTCAGGCAAGCATAATAAGATAAAACGATCTCTTGCTTTGAAAGAACTGAACCATCGCCATCTCCAGTTTAAAAAGAAGTTTGGGAATTAGTTTTGGAAGGTTCAGCACCTCTGTGCAACAACAGAAGCATCCGGACAAACAGCATTACAAGGCCGGTGACAATTTCTTCAGTGGTGGAACTACCTCGGGGTATAAAAATACTGTTGTCCCCCCCTCCCCCAAATGAATTTAACTTGCTGCCAAAATTATGGTGTGGCAGGAAATTACATAGTTACATAGTATTGGAGGTTGAATAAAGACACAGGTCCATCAAGTTCAACCTTTGTATGTCTGTGTGTGATTGCACATATGTGTAGTAACAGATAAACAAAAGTGTCCATTTGTTCTTAAAGTGTTCCACCCCCTACGGGATTCTCACTTCCTCACCTCCTCATTTACCTCATCAGGGGCGCATGCAATGGATTGACAATACAGGAGCACAATGGGGAGTTGTAACCCTGTAACATGAAGTGCCTGAACAAGGACCTTACCGCAGGACCAGCAGGTATTAGTTTAATGCAGAAACAAAAAAGAAAACTTTTAACATCACTTAACCCTGTAACAGTGTTTATATACAGTTTCAGTCATTGGACTTAGAGCTACTTTATTTAAAGTAGGGACCCTGTCCTTAGTTAGAATGTCCTTATTATATTTGGTGTGTTTTGCATCTAGGCTGTAACAAGCCTGGCCTTTGTTTTTGGGTTCTGCATGTTCCCCTAAGCTCAGTGGGTTGATTGTGTCTGTCTGCTACAGTTCAGGAGGTTCCAGTAGTCAGTTTGCCAAGGACAATCCCGAAGTTAGGAATATTTGCCTGTTCCAGCCAATCACTGAAGAACTTGTTCAGTGATACGGGTTGAGGAGATGATAAATGTTTGGAGAAAATTTCCAGAGAGCTTTTCATCTCCTGGGGCCTCATCCTGGAGACAATGTCACTATGGAGTGTTATTTCTCTTTTTCACCTTGGCTCAGCCAGGGTACTTGTGCTGGACACCCAGGAATTTGAGCTGCATACTGGAGGATGTTGTTCAGAGGGAGCTGGGCAAGAAGATGGCTGCCCATAGGGAGCATATGTAAGGAAGCCTCTATGCTGAACTGTGTCTCAGTAGAAGCTACTGCTGGAGATTGCAAAAAGGATGTATTGTTCATCAATCAAGATACCAATGACCATCATCCAAGGGTCAAGGGCCAGATTGATTAAAGAAAGATCCATTGCAACCCAAGACGTGTGACTGCTCTTACAGGGTCATAGATCTTCTGGTTGCTGTGACAAGGTCAACTATTACCAAGAGGCTGCTATTAAAAGGCCAACTACTATCTAATTTTGAGCTCTTTTTGGGTGGCCTGTACCCCTAACCTACTCTCTTGATATTAAATTCAGTTGCAAATTGTAAAAAGATTAATGTGACTTATTTTTCTCCACATAATACACCAAGAACCCAAACCTGAGCTGGTAATGTCAGCCTACCACATTATTTGGGGGCGCTTGCTGTTTCACTGATGCGGGCTATACCCTACAAAGCAAATAATTAATTTCTGGTGAAGAAAGCTGGCCACACACCGGATTCCACTGGGTTAGTTTATTGAAGCTGGTACCATATCACTGATGTTATACCTAAGGCCCACCCCTCTGATGTGTTTCACTAAAATTCTACGACTAAGCCTGTGATTGTGTAAAAGGTGTCTGCGGGGGTGGACCTTGGGTAGGACACCAGCGATGTGGTACAAGCTTCAATAAACCATCCCAGTGGAATCCGGTGTGCAGCCACCTTTTCTTTGTATGGGCTCATATTGGAGCTAGGACATGCTCTCAGCTGCATGCACCCAGCTCATTCCTTTCCTGAGCTGTGGAGGAGCGCTACTCCTTTTGTGCCTTCACCTCACCTGTACTTGTTCCTTGCTACTTAGGGGGATCATTCTGCACCAACCCAAGAGGAGGAAGCTACATTAGTGATGTTGCAGTGTGAAGATTTGAGGCCACTTTCACTGGTAACGACGGCTCAGTACATTTCACATTAAACACATTAAGAAAAAAATAAGTGTAAACATCTTTCTAGTTGAGTGGATTTTATTTGGCATTAAAGGCGCTTTGCGTGAGGATTTGCGACTAATCCGTGATGAACAGCCAACCGACTGGAGCTGCCATTTGTTGGGTCTGATATAGGATAATAAGACGACAAATTATTTGATATCCGCGAACGCCTGACTATGAACGAGAGCCCTTGTCTGGCGTACACAACTCGCATGTTTATCAGTGAATATATAGGTTTGCATAAAGAGACGTTTTATGTGAGCACCTCGAAGGTTCATCTTTCAGCTGCTCTCCGCAAACTCGCGACGACAAGCATATTAACAAAAATAAAGTAGCTGGTAGACGACGGAAATATTATCCCGGGGATTCCGACCGAGTGTTTTATAGTGCACTTAAAAGATGATTTAAAGTAATGTCCCTTCTCCGGCATGATAAAAGGGAATGTTAATGGAATTAAAAGGGCTCCTTATATCGATACGACATTGAGTGACAGGGGAGGCCGAGGGAAAGAAACGCCGGTTTAAAAATCGCAACCTTGTATCGTTTTATCAATGGCCGACGTCTTCTTTTTAAAATGCATGCCTCGTTTTGACGGATAATAACTGGAAGATAACTGAACATATTTATTTCTGAGCGAAAACCGGTGGCGCTTTTCTTTTACAAGGTAACAACGCTATTATTTATTGATTTGATATAATTCCTACAACACCATTGTGAAAAATTATACATAAATACATATTTTGCTGGATGAGCAGTCAATCAAAAGAAGTGGGGGAAAAAAAGGAATAATGAAGAACGACTCGCCACATAATAACCGCCAAATGGCGCGATTGATTTTTTCGGAAGCGTTGCCGTTTTAAAGCAGTCATCAACTAGCGTTTTAAAGTTAACCTTTCATGAGAACAGCATAGAAGCTTCCATTGCAGAACCTTCTTCTGAAAATGTTAGCTGACTGGCTCTGATTCTAACCAGGTGGATGTAATGCTCCCACCTTTCATTTTTGACAGTGACACCCTCCAACCCTAAAAGAAGACCCCACCCCTTTTTTTTTTTAGGGGTCCGAGGGCTGGTCACATGATGTGGGGTGTCCTTTTTGCTTCTTCTCCATCAGTTAGTGGTCTTAAATACTGGATAGAGCAGCACAAAATCAGCACCGCGCTCTGTCGTATTTTACTGTGAGCACAAGATGCTGTAATTTCCATGTGTACATAACAATCTGGGCTCAGAGGAAGTAGGTGAACACCGTCTGCACCTTTCTTGTCATCTTTGCCTCTTATCCACCAGTTGGCAGTCTTTAATACTGCATAGAGTGGCACAACATCAGCACCACTCTGTCGTATTGTACTGTGGGCACAAGCTAGCGTAAATTAGCATGTGGTCGTGACAGGCTGGCCTCACAAGAAGTAGGTAAGCAACCTCCACAAGTCCCCAGCCCTTTTTTTGCAGGGGTCCTAGGGCTGGTCACATGATGCACAGGGTCCTCCTTGCCTCTTCTCCCCCATGTGGCGGTCTTGAATACTGAATAGAGCGGCAAAACATCTGCTGTATTGTACCGTGAGCACAAGCTGGCCGAATTACCATGTGGATATAATGAATTGGGCTCACAAGAGGTGGGTGAGCTGCTTCCTGCACATCAGCACGCATTAAATATCTGGCGCTACCATGTTTGGGGAGCATGTGACAATCCAGTGGCCAATTGCTAGGCCTGATCACTGTCACATGACAAAGGGAGTGGTATCACCACTCTCGCTAAGCTCTGACGCTACCCAATATTGGGTATTTTGGTGGCGGCTGCAATGGAGGAAAGAAAGGCGGTGGGGAGCACTTGAGAGGTATCATGGTGTTAGTGGGAGTCTTTTCACAGATGCAATTGGCACATGTAAATCTCAAAATGCCTTTATGGGTGGATGTCACTCTGGAGGAGTGGGAGTTCCTAATCTGGCAGCATTTGCATACAGACCGCCCTAGATAACACCCACATGTGATGCTGAGCCTCCATGATTGAAAGAACTGAAATCTAATGAATTAAAGGGGTGAGACCAGTGACAGTCAGGCTGGGGAGGAAAGGGGCTAGATGATACGGAAGTCAGGAAATGGGGCGGGCTCTATTTGACTTGCTGCAGCTTCTAATGCACATTGTGAGAAGCTCCCAGTGTGCAGTGATATCAGAGGAAGCCATTTCAGTCCAGGAGGGGAGCCGGTACAACTGTGCAAGACTGTGGGGGAGGACGGAGGTCAGATAGAAGACTGAAGGGGAGGACGGAGGTCAGATATAAGACTGAAGGGGAGTACGGAGGTCAGATATAAGACTGAAGGGGAGTACGGAGGTCAGATATAAGACTGAAGGGGAGTACGAAGGTCAGATATAAGACTGAAGGGAAGGCCGGAGGTCAGATATAAGACTGAAGGGAAGGACGGAGGTCATATATAAGACTGAAGGGGAGGACGGGACGGAGATCAGATATAAGACTGAAGGGAAGGACGGAGGTCAGACAGAAGACTGAAGGGAAGGACGGAGGTCAGATAGAAGACTGAAGGGAAGGACAGAGTCCAGCTTTAAATTGCACTGACATGCTAATTTCAATGTTACCCTAAATTTGTCACCTGGAGAAGGTTTCTGTGTGTAGCGGGCTGCCAAAGCTTTTGTTAACCGACAGAAATGATAAAGACTTAAGCTTAAGCTACAGTAATAGCGGCCCAATTTCCCCACTGATTGCACAATTTCGCTCCCAGAGTTTTCCAGCCAAAAATCGAAGTTTATTGACCGCCGGCGTCGAGCGCTATTACCCCCCCACCCCTCCTTTTCCTACAGAGAAAGAAAATGTGACCTCAGCCGCCATATCAGCCGGGATAACACAGCATTACTAGGATTGCGCACTTCAGGATGTAATCCTCCGGACGTGCTCTACACCAGCCTCTGCGCTCGGCGTCTGACCTCCAAACCGACTTAATATATAACGTTATTATGAGAAGCGTCACCAGGAGAGCGGCGGCGCTAAGACGGGACGACAGAGAATCAGCTTCATTCCTGCACTAAATCATGCTTCCTGACACTTCATTTACCGAGATACTCTTCTATTAGGATTGCCAATTTTTTTTTTTTCCTTTTTCTTTGTGCCGCTGAGCCGGATGACACACAAAATCCAGATTAATCATTCCTTCTTTTTTATGGTCACATTTAAAGGGTAAGAGCGGTCAGGATAAAAGATCCCTGGTAAAGTTGAAGCTGAAAATACACAAATAAATGGAATTCTGTATTCAATAAAATATTAAACGCGTTTATTTTGATACATGTGAACAGTGTAAGTATCCTGAACTTGACTTGGTATCTGCCTCTTGCAATCCCCTGTATAGCAGAGCTAAGACTGGGAGAAAGAGAAGCAGCACAAGGAGCCAATCGTTTCATCTGCTGACAAGGTGCATGCTGATAGGAGGAGAGAGTATACCAAAGAACGATGAGCGTATTGGTCTGCTGCTCCTCTCTTACTGTCCAATCACAGGCTGTATGGCTCTTAGTCCATGAGTGCCCGACTTCAAAGGCGGGGACACCAAAATGACTGTCAGTCATAGTGGAGTCACCCCCTCTGATGGTGTCACCTGGTGCAGGCCGCGACACCCCCCACCCACACACACGAGAGCTAACAGAACTTAGAGCTGGCACCTGTCAGGATAGGAAGATGGAAGCTGCCACTGATGAACTAATCCGATGTTCTGCCGAGGTGGCCAACTCGTCAAGATCCCTAACTCAAGCCGTCACGCCCGTTGTAGATATCGATGAGATGGCGCTAGTGCGCGTGCGGCGCCCGTCACAGTTTTTGCAATTCCCGTTGACTTCTCCATTTGCCGCAGGTGCGCTTGTGCGGCTTCGAAATTGTCATCGAGTTCTCCAGCTCCTGTCGGTGCTTGTGGCATCGGGGTGCCCGCGCAGGCGCACTGCCTTCAGATCGTACAGCTTGATACTTCTCTCGGGTGGCTACGCAGGCACATTGATGGGAGTTGGAGGTCTCGACGAGTTGGAGAATTTGATAGAACACCGTCATCATCATCCTTGTTCCCCCAAACTAGCGAGCCGCTGACCTTTGGCAAGCATGCATCCAAGGGAAGCCGGCTCCCCACTCGGAAGTTGGTCTTCAAAGTAGCTCGTCTGATTTAACGAAGCCAAACAGCGATCTGACATTTTATTAAGCGCGCTTTAATGTATTTCTGTTAAACTCTGTCAGGCTTAAGCAGCTTTGTTGATTAAATAAAGCGAATTAAAAGCCTACTCTCCACATAAAAAAGTTATTATGACACACAATCTCCGATGTTTGATGTGTCTTGTAACTTAATGATTTTTCTCTGAGTAAATAGCAGGGAAGTCGGCGCCGCGGTCAGAATGTATTATCTCGCTAAAACCGCGAACAAATCATTGTTGGCTCTGTGTATATACATATTTCATTTCTGTGTATCAAAGTGGAATTACGCAGCTTCTTTCAACATCAGACGAGGAAATGTCATTATTCATGTTCCTGGTGTTATTAATCCTTTCTACTCACACACACCAGCCCGACGCCTGATTATAATTTATACATACGCAACGCTGCATTCCACTTGGCAATGCAATACTCTCGAGCCAATGGGTGGCCATGATTCCTTACAGTGTCACTACAAATGAATAAGTCCCGGACATGTGACACTGTAGACCAACAGTATCAGTATCCAGAAAGGCTCCAACTTTTATCATTATAAAGTCATCCTTCAGCTCCAGTCCAGTGACTTTGCATAGGCTGAGATGATGTCATCAGTCTGCTGCAGGCAGGAGGAAGCATTTCCTCAAGTCTCCACTTCCCCAGTGATCAGACTGCTGCAGGCAGGAGGAAGCATTTCCTCAAGTCTCCACTTCCCCAGTGATCAGACTGCTGCAGGCAGGAGGAAGCATTTCCTCAAGTCTCCACTTCCCCAGTGATCAGACTGCTGCAGGCAGGAGGAAGCATTTCCTCAAGTCTCCACTTCCCCAGTGATCAGACTGCTGCAGGCAGGAGGAAGCATTTCCTCAAGTCTCCACTTCCCCAGTGATCAGACTGCTGCAGGCAGGAGGAAGCATTTCCTCAAGTCTCCACTTCCCCAGTGATCAGACTGCTGCAGGCAGGAGGAAGCATTTCCTCAAGTCTCCACTTCCCCAGTGATCAGACTGCTGCAGGCAGGAGGAAGCATTTCCTCAAGTCTCCACTTCCCCAGTGATCAGACTGCTGCAGGCAGGAGGAAGCATTTCCTCAAGTCTCCACTTCCCCAGTGATCAGACTGCTGCAGGCAGGAGGAAGCATTTCCTCAAGTCTCCACTTCCCCAGTGATCAGACTGCTGCAGGCAGGAGGAAGCATTTCCTCAAGTCTCCACTTCCCCAGTGATCAGACTGCTGCAGGCAGGAGGAAGCATTTCCTCAAGTCTCCACTTCCCCAGTGATCAGACTGCTGCAGGCAGGAGGAAGCATTTCCTCAAGTCTCCACTTCCCCAGTGATCAGACTGCTGCAGGCAGGAGGAAGCATTTCCTCAAGTCTCCACTTCCCCAGTGATCAGACTGCTGCAGGCAGGAGGAAGCATTTCCTCAAGTCTCCACTTCCCCAGTGATCAGACTGCTGCAGGCAGGAGGAAGCATTTCCTCAAGTCTCCACTTCCCCAGTGATCAGACTGCTGCAGGCAGGAGGAAGCATTTCCTCAAGTCTCCACTTCCCCAGTGATCAGACTGCTGCAGGCAGGAGGAAGCATTTCCTCAAGTCTCCACTTCCCCAGTGATCAGACTGCTGCAGGCAGGAGGAAGCATTTCCTCAAGTCTCCACTTCCCCAGTGATCAGACTGCTGCAGGCAGGAGGAAGCATTTCCTCAAGTCTCCACTTCCCCAGTGATCAGACTGCTGCAGACAGGAGGAAGCATTTCCTCAGTCTCCCCTCCCCGTATGGTCAGTCTGCTGCAGGCAGGAGGAAGCACATTTTAAAGCAGAACTGCAGCCATAAAGCAACATACAAGGTTGGAATCCTTATATGTGAACTGTTTTATCTGCCCTGTGGTTAAGCCAATGGGGTGACACCATCATTGACTATTACAAGAATGTGGGCGGAGTCTGGCATTTATGGTGATATTGAGCAATGGGTTAAAAAAATTGCTTTTTTTTTAATTCTCAACACCAACAAAAGAAGTTTTGTGGTTACTGACACATTTTATGTGCAGTATTTTATTTAGCATCTAGTTTTTTTTGTTTTAAATTGAATTTGGAACTGGATACCAAAGACATTTCCAGGGACAAGCATTTTCAGGGTCGATTCACATTATTGTATTGTGGCAAGGTACGCTGGGGTGCCATTGGTAATTAATTGAGGTTGGGTTGCCATCCAGAATGTTACCGCACCAACGCAACCAATGTGTATCATCGCACATTAACGAAATGCATGGCAACATATTTTACCTGCATGGCTGTGATGCAGTGCCACGTATTCTGAATGGCACCCCATTGCACCTTCCTGTGTTGCAGTGCAGCGCAATGCACAGCAGAGCACTTACATGATTGCAGGGGGCTGCAAGAAATGGTGCATGTACTTTCTTGGTGCTTTAGACAATCCATGCATATAAATGTGCTGCTTTAATGCAAGGTATGTTGACGCCGGGCCGCCCCTATAATAAGGCAGCCTGAGCAACCTGTGTCGCTCTGTCTGGCCCCCCGCCCAGCTTATTGACATCACTGGTTGCCAGGAGCCGAGTGGCATGCTCTGGCTTGCGTCCCGCCCAGCTTCTGGCAACTAGTGAGGTCCCCCCACCCCCCCTTCTAGGACGAAAAGTGAACCAGTTGCCTGTCTGCACTATCTCCCCAAATGAAGTCGTCTCAGGCGGCGATTACTAGAGGGACGGCCCTGTGTTGACACCTGGGATAATGCATTGCAATAGTGTAAATGAGCCCTTGAAGGCCCATTCACACCAGTGGGCAGGCCCAGATTCCCCACAAGGCCACCGAGGCCAGGCCGAGGGGCGGCAGGGCCGCAGAGGCCTGGAGTCCCCCGATGCCCGGAACATACAGTTCCGGCCGCCGGGCGGTAAGTTTCTTTCTACATTTAGTCCTGCTTTGGGAAGGCCGGACTAAATGTAGTGTGGGGAATCCGCTCGCTCGTTAACAAGTGATTGCGGCGATGTAAAATCGCAATCGCAATCACTTGTAAAATGATGCCAGTGGGCATGCATTATGTTGAATATAACATGTGTGCATGGTGATACATTGTTACAATTTATTGCAGTACTTGCTTTTTTTTTTTTATGTATCTTTCACATTTTCACCTTCTTATTTAACTCCGTGTGCAGCAGTGCATTGTCATGTGCTGGCGCATGTTGTAACATGTTGTACATGTTGTTCATACAGGCAACATTTTTATGCAACGCACTTTTATTGTGTGAATAGTGCACATAGAGAACAATTGCTTTCTCAGTGTCTTTGCACGGAGCCCGTGATCATCAACGCAGATCAGCGCACTTGGTGTAAATGAGCCCCAAAGCCAATGGCAGGCCCTAGAATGCTGCGGGCGCCATGATTTTTTTGCACTCACACTTTAAAAAAACCGAAAGGTAATTAGCTTCTCCTTTTACCATTTAATGAATGTCTGAATTTTGTGCTTTGTTTTCAGTTCTCTATTAATATGC
>NW_017306577.1:641240-655499 GCF_000935625.1 Nanorana parkeri
GCATCAACAATTCAATTCAAACTGCAATTCCGGGCCTCTTCGCGGGGCAGCGGGTAATGCACTCCATCGCTATAGATTGAAGGCTCTTTGCCCCGGGGTGATTTTTATCCGCTTTATTTGAGTTTGCAATTACAGAAAATTACAACACAGGGAAAAAAACATTAAGTAAGAATTACTGGAGGAATCGATAGGAGCCGCATCGGCTCGTCACACGCGGACGTGAAAGCAATGAAGTGCTGATGTGGTGCGGGGGGACCGAACCTGCGCCTTGAATCCACAGAGGCGTTAGTCCATTTTATATCAGAAAATGGAGCTGATGTCACAGAGAAATCAAATAATTAAGAAACGCCACTCAGCAACATTCGAACGCGCTGGTGGAGAAATCGATGGTGGTGATTCACTTTAACCCAATTCATAGGGAAAGGGGAGGACTGGTATAGAGATTTAAAGTAGGGCTGGTAATGATTAAAATGTTCGTGTTCGATTAATCGAAAACAATTTTAATCGATTAATTTCGATGAATTATAACGCACATACAGATCCAACTATATTAGTGTTCTAAAAGTTGGTTTCACATATTTCGCCAGAGGAGTTTTTTTCTATTTGTTATATTTTTATTAAAACCAGATTGCAATGTGTGACACTTTAGAGTTCTTCAGAGTAAGACTTGACAATTTCCAATTTCCCTCTTGCGTTTTTTTGGCTGCAGAAAGGCCCGTCTTCCTCTACACCGGATAAAATAATTCCTTTGTTTCCCACCCGTCTCCCGCGGTGCAGCGCAATAAGAGTCATGTTGATTCTCAATCCGCATTTTTTTTTTCAAGAAGTTCCCTGGATTGCTCTGACCTCTGTCAATTGAGCAGCGCCAGAGAATTCTAAGAAGATTCGGCAAAAACTTGAAGTGCAAATGGTGACAGAGCCGGGAGAGGAATTGAGGAACCGCGAGAGACCTCAGAGACAAGGCATTCAATTATGAAGAGACAATATAAGGAGCCCGGCTCCGGCTGTCATTTCCCAACTTTTGATGTTATCTCTGACGAGATGTCAACGTCGGCCGCCTTAGAATCATTATTCATGAATCCCCCGGTGCACTTTGCAGAATTTCACCGCACTCGAGGGGTTATTAAACAGTTGTTTTTTTTTACTTCTTTATCGTTGCGGCAAACAAACATCAACAACTAATAAATGTTTCAAGGTGACACGCTTTATGGTAACTAGGTGTAAAGTGGACGGGGAATAACTTGAATGCAGAAACTCGCTTTCATTCCCGCTTTCTTTGCTGTATTCTCTTGTTAGACAAAAGGAATGAGCGGGCGAGCAAGCCGGTTAAAAAATGTCAGTTTGCATTTCAAAAACTGCAAAGAAATGACAGTTCCTCTTAAAATTTTTTCCTTTCTCCTGTACCATTGCCTTCATCCACTGTGGCATGGACTGTATGTTATCGGTGACAGCCATCCCGAGGGGTAAATCCACCCAAAGTTGCTTAACAAGATATCAAATTACCCACCCACTTTCTTTATCTTTTGGGTTTTTGATGAAGAGGTCTGTGTGACTGAGTTCTCATCTCTGCCCAAGTATCTGCGTCTGTCTTGCTGATCATTTCGTAATGTATGTTACATTTAACAGAAAGCCAGAAAAAGTGATTGAAATTGATCTAAACCCAAACTGGATGACATTGTTTGCTAAATCGTTGTGTGTCATAAACAATTAATATGCCTTTTTTTAATATAAAACATTTTTTTCCCTTTTTCTTCCTTCTGTGCAACTTAGGGGGCTATTCACACAGGAGCCGAAGGATCCAGCTGTAGCTTCGGCTGATCCTTCGGCTCTCTTCAGCCGCCGGAGCCCTTCGGTTCATTCAAACCACGGAGGTACCGAGCAGAATAGCCGAGCCGAATCCCGCTCGGCGGCATTCGGCTATTCACTCACTGCCGTTCGGCCCCTATTCGTAAAGGAGCGAACAGCAGCGAGTGAGCTGCTGGAGCTTCGGCTCAGCCGATCCAGATGTTGGATCAGCTGAGTCAAAGTCCTTCTACAATTTAGCTCAGCCGAACATACAGAGCATGTTCAGGAGCAGAGACTCACAGGGGCCGGAGCGTGGACCTGGTGGTAACGGCTTCTGGTCATGATAATGATGAGAAGTGGATGGTGGCATGGGACACAGGCTGTGGCAGCGGATCACATCAGGACAAAGCTTGGCACCTGGGCAGGTGAGTATGTTTTCTGGTGAGAGCCCAGCACTGGTGGTAAGAGGGAATGGTGGAAGAAAAGGGAGTTTAAATTCCTCTTCAAATTGTGACTGCAAGTTACCACAGCCAAGAACTGCACAACCACAGGGATTTACTAGACATCTCTCAGCTGGAATCTCAGCACAGGAAGTTTATGGTGACCCCGGATGATGCCTGAATAAAGATGGCCATCCGGAGATGGAAGCATTGTTAGTGGGGGTACTGTGATCTCTGCACTTAAAATGAAAACAACGACGAGACACTTTAGGGTCTATTTTACTGAGGACCTATAACATAAACACATAAAAAAAGCTACTGAGGTTTGCCACCTCTTGGCTGCAAGTGTTACATTTGCATATGTGATATTTTATATGAACCTAATGAAAAGTTTTCTCTTGCATAATAAAGAACATATATAATTAATAAAGTAAATATGCACAGATCAGCCACTGTGACCACCAGCCTTATATTGAGTAGGTCCCCCTTTAGCCGTCAAAACAGTCCTGACCCATCAAGGCGTGGACTCCACTATGCCTCTGAAGGTGTGCTCTGGTACAGGACACCAAGCCATTTAAGCTACTGTAGCTCTTTCATTGGATCGGACTACATGGGCCAGCCTTCGCTTTCCACGTGCATCAATGAGCCTTGGCTGCCCATGACCCCGTCACCGGTTCACCTGTTTTCTTTCCTTCTTCACTTTTGGTAGGTCCTGACCACCGGGAACATCCCAAAAGAAAAAAAGTTTTTGCGTTGCTTTGACCCAGCTGTCTAGACATCACAATTTGGCCCTTTGTCAACATTGCTCAAATCTTTACGGTTGCCCATTGTTTTCACTTCCAACACATCAACTTCAAAGACAAAATGTTCACTTGCTGCCTAATATATCTCCCCTACTTCCAGGTGCCATTGCAATATATCCCCCCCACTTTCAGGAGCCATTGTAATATATCCCCCCCACTTTCAGGAGCCATTGTAATATATCCCCCCACTTTCAGGTACCTTTGTAGAAAGATAATCAATGTCAATCAATCACCTGTCAATGGTCATATTGTTATGTGTATCTCCTTTAATTTGAAGCCTTGGTTAAAGGAGAGGAGAACATCTTTTAACCATTAGGCCTTGTTGGGTCAAAGTCTTTTTTTAATTTTTATATTATCTTTATTTAGAAAATATGCATACAAGTTAGGAAATGTATCTTTGTAATATTAAAGTAGAACTATGGGGTATTGGAATTGTGCAGCGTGGAAGACGGTCCACCGAGAGACTGAATAAGCGGTTTGACCGGAACAACTCACAGCTATTATTTATCTGGAAATTTTTGTCATCTTCTTTCGGGCTATTATTAGAACAGTAGCAAAGTTTGAAGCCCCGTGACTCTTTCCGCTCAGCCGCACGCTAAACATCAGGAAGAGCTGGCGGTGCTCGATTAGACAGCTATCCCAGAGGTCAGCTGTGCCGGCAGATGGGCCAAGCCAAAGACCAGATTAGACTTCTGCCGAGTTGATGCGTTATGCGCTAATGAAAGGGAGTCACGCTATATATAGCAAGATGACGACAAACAAGCAAACATTGTATTTAGACTCTGATACTTGGGGGATTATCAGGGTATGATTTGCCTGTCCTCATGCGTTAATCTGCTAACTGACCTAGTACAGCTTGGAGACAAAAGACCAATGCACTCTGGCTTACAATAATGTGTACCTATCACATAAATACCGCAGACATCTGTCGCTTGGCTTTGCCCCAGGCTAGCAACTAGTGACCTCACTGTAGAGTTATCTCCTCAGCTCTTCGGGAATTTGTTGGTTGCTATCTCTATAGAGCTGCAGAGAGAGAACATCTAGGACGTGTAATAGGGGTTGCACTTTGTGTGTTCACAATGGTCTTGCACAGAAAGTGCTGGGGAACTTATAGATCTGTGGTAGTGCTGGATCAGTAAGAGTAGGAATCAGTGTTGACGTGAATTTCAAATAATGGGGGATGTAATCTTTGAAGGAGGTAACTTGTAATGACTGTGTGTGTGAAGTGTTAGGACCTGGTTATAGTCCAAGGCTGCAGCCCCTTTGGTTGTGTTTGGGGAACTCACTCAACAGAAGATCAAATCCTGGATGCGTGGTTAGGAGTACCTCTTAAAAAAAATGGTCATCCCGCTTGAAGGTTCGTCTAGGTTTTAAATTTGACGTGACAAATTTAACATGATGACATTTATAAATGTCCTCATGCGTTAGGCAATCTAGACAAACCTTCAAGCGAGATGAACATTTTTTAAGAGGCGCTCCTAACCACACATTCACAATGGTCTTCTGGCAGGATTGGGTTCTACAGGGGGAACCAATGTTAATCAATGGAATGGAACACATGTAGCATGCAGGTTTGGGGGCCAACAGGAAAAAGCTCAAAGCTGGGTGACCTTCGAAGTGTATAATAAGCAAACAAGCGTAAACAATGCTCATCTACAGAAAGTTCTGGAGAACTTATAGATCTGTGGTAGTGCTGGATCAGTAGGAGTAGGAATCAGTTTTGATGTGAATTTGAAATAATGGGGCATATAATTTTTGAGGGAGGTAACCCATAATGACTTGTGTGTGTGTGTGTGTGTGTGTGTGTGATCCAGATGTTGGATCAGCCGAAAATGCAGAGCACATTCGACTGACCGAAAGCAGCTGATGTACGGCTGAAATCAGCCGTACTGAGCCGGAGTGAATAGCCAAACGTAGTTCGGCTCACCTCACTTTGGCTGGGTTACTCACTCGGCTGCCTTTGGCAGCTTTGTGAATAACCCTCTTAGTAATGTCATCATTTCAGAAGGTAACGAAGGTGGTGAACAACGCAAAACTGTACCAGCAAAGAGCCAAAATGAACAGCCAACTCCTGAAGTTTAGCCAAACTCCCTGTAAATTCAAATTCAACCCAAAGGACTCGCTCAACACCAGATGACTGCAATAAAATATGAGGCGAATGAAAAGGAAGAAGCCTTTTATAACTTGTATCACTTAGTAAATACAGCTTATATTAATAATAATTTCAACAGTGATATACTGTCTAAAACAACAACCACCAAAAACAACAGGTAAGAACTTAATATGTACACAACATACATACAAAGACTGGCAGACAGATTATCGCCGTTGCAGATTGATAGACAAAACTGGAGTCCTTTGGACCTCATTAAAAAAAAGTCAAACAAGCACAAATAAGCATTGCATCAGTGTTGTATGTTGACAATATGTTAATCGATTTACCAGCATAGCCAGATCCCACACGCTTTGCCAAGCCAACCCTGCTGGCACTCTGCAAGCCTTGGCGTGCTCAATAGCCCATTCAGTAAGGCAGTAAAATGGTTAACGGCCTCCTCGCCCCTGGCTTCCCCCCTCCCAGAGATCATTAAATGCCAGTAAATCTCCTGCAATATGGTCCCTGTGCATTATCAGTAAAGCAGGACAGATGTTCCATTTAAATATGTAACATCAATAGGCAGACCTCGTCTGAATCCAGCTCGGTTTGGAGACAACTAATTGGCTGACATGCTGGGACTAGTAGTGGCAAACAATAAACTGTTCAAGCATATTTTCACCTAAAAACTGTGCCAAGAACCTGTATACTGGCAACTTACCACCAAGATTGGTGGGCAGTAGAGTTTAAAGGGAGTGACCAATCAGGAAGCCATGCGGCGAGTCATTACATGCCATCCAGCTTCCTGTTTGGCAGAAAAGCCGGCTCCATGCTCCCTCGTCAGTGACGAGGGAGCATGGAGCCGGCATCCGGGCAAATCAGGAAGCCGGGGGGCGGGTAATGACTCGCTGCCCGGCTTCCTGATACCGGAAGTTCTGGTATGGGGATAAATATCGGGAGCATTTGGGCGAGTACGGGTACTCGCCCAAATACTTGGTATCGGTGCATCATATATATATATATACAGGTGAAACTCGAATAATTAGAATATCGTGCAAAGTTCATTTATTTCACTAATGCAACTTAAAAGGTGAAACTAATATATGAGAGAGACTCATTACATGCAAAGCAAGATAGTTCAAGCCGTGATTTGTCATCATTGTGATGATTATGGCTTACAGCTCATGAAAACCCCAAGAACCCCAAATCCACAACCTCAAAAAAGTAGATTATTACATGCAAAGCAAAATAGTTCAAGCCGTGATTTGTCATCATTGTGATGATTATGGCTTACAGCTCATGAAAACCCCAAGAACCCCAAATCCACAACCTCAAAAAAGTAGATTATTACATGCAATCAATAAAACAAGGATTGTACATAGAACAATATCGGACCTCTGAAAAGTACAAGCATGCATATGTACTCAGTACTTGGTTTGGGCCCCTTTTGCAGCACTTACTGCAATTACTTTTGCACGATATTCTAATTATTCGAGTTTCACCTGTATATATATATACATATATACGGTATATATGTCAGATTCTGGATCTGTCAGATATGTTTTTGGTTCTGAAGAAGATGGTTTAACCGTTGAAATGCGTTAACCTTGTCCTATCCATTGCTTCCTGTGATGCTCTAAGGTGTGGTCGGCTTTGTGACAATTGGTCCTTGATGATTGCATGCTTTTTATGCTGTATACAGACGGATCTTTGTGAGTCTTACTCGTTTCCTTTTTAATTCATTGGATAAAATGGTACTACGCGAAGAGAGGGCGCTGTTTTTGTTTTTATAAGGTAGCCTTTATCAAATGTTTTCCATGATGGCTGAGGGCATCTATTACTGGAAATGAGCTCTAAGTTGAAAAATAATACTACATACGTACAATGTTCTGGACTTGGAATACCCTCTATCCCGATCATCTCCTGAAAACCTTCACTTACTTCTCCAAGAATATTATTAAACGTTTCTTAACACAACATAAACCACTCCAAGAAATGAGGCAATGAGTGCGTGACGGCCTTGCAGAAATCCTCCAAGAAGAACCCGCCATCGACAATGACCGTTTTGCGAGTGTTCCATTACGGTATTTGTCAAGTCGCAAACGACACAACCCCGCCGGTAAACACCGCTGAATCCATGTCGGTTTTAATTAAAAGCCTCATTACCAGCCATGTAAAGTTCTTAGGAGGCGACATTTCATTTAAAGTAAAACGTCTTGGCCATATTGCGACTTTCAGGCTGATAAAATTAACGCTTCTGTTAAATAAACTCTGAGGAAAGGGAGATGGCTTTTTACGACGGAGGGGAAGATGGGAGCGTTGTCTGTTCCGAATCATTTGACGACTTCGCGGGGAGCGGCATGGCGCGATGAAATATGTCGGACAAGCTGTCTTTGCTGATTGCCATTTCCAACACATCTGGCAAGACACGGAGCCGCTGATTAAAGCCATCAATATGTGGTGACAACCAAATCACTGGCTCTTATTACCAGCTCTTTATAGAGAAACAATGTACAATTCAACATTTTATCAGCTGTCGCCTGTAGGATCATGAACCGTCATTAATCTCTACAGCTCCCCTCTGGTCTCTCTTGGAATTGCACGACATAGTTAAAGTTTGCTCAAAACCCCAACAATGAACTTCTCTTATTTGGAGAACCTTTTAGATTGTAAGCCCTCAGGGGCAGGGCCCTCCTTACCATCTTGTCTTGAATTGTATTGTAATTTTAACGTCTTCCTTATATTGTAAAGCGCTGTGCAAACTGTTGGCGCTAGATACATCCTGTATAATAATATTAATAGACCATTAAAAGCATTTTTTATACCTGTTCAATAAGCACAAAAAAACTGCTTATGTAGGACAGTAATTTAGAGCTGTCCTCTGTCATGTGCACACTTATCTCAAGGAGTCTTCGCAGAGAATGTATAGTTGAGCAAACAACAACTGGGCAGGTCTGACACCAATTCTTGCAACTTTAGCCAACAAAATTCAGTGTGTTGTCATCACGCAACAAGAAATTAGGAGCTAAAGGCATTTCTTTATTCCCATGCCTTAATTAAACCTCATTAGCCTATTCATGGGAAATATAACCGATGGGGGGGGGGCAGGGGTTGCAAACACCCAGTGCGGAAGGCGAGCCGATCAGGAAGTGGGATTGAGCCTGGTGGGTCTTCCATATGAACCAACAGTGAACCACTAATAATATTAAATATGTGCAGCTTGAATATGGGGGACCTTTAAAGCGTGGCAAATGTAACATTGGTTGTATCATCAATACGCTAAACGTCGCTTTCGGAACCTCATTTGATTTTCTAATGGGTAATGGAGGCAAATTGATGAGCGTTTTTGACTGTATGAGCAAGAAAATTTGAAGGCTCAGGGTGGAAATTGTTTCTCTTTTCTTACATAAGTGAATGAAATTGTCATTTCTGTTCAGGAACCGTACTTATTGTGATGTGCCAGGCACAAAGGAAACCTGTTGAATACAACTGGGATTCTATTCAAGTAGATGGTCTGGCAGAGTCAATGTTGGCAAGATGGAATGCTCTGACGAACCATTTTCCAGAATCAGGAACAACATCTTGAACGAAATTCTACTGGTGTATAGCAAAGAAACCTCCCACTGTGCCCTTTGATAAGGGAAAAGTTGTCACTGTAATCACTCAACGGAGTTCTGTAACAGCAAGCTTCTGTCAGCACAGATGAAAGGGTAATCATGCAAATTGCTGTAAAATGGAAACTAGAGTGCCACCTACTGGCTGGATAGAATACTGCATTATATTAATATGAAACTTAATTATAGATATGAACAAAAAAGCGCCAGATAGGACTGCTCAGCCAGGATATACCAATATAATCAAAAGTATAATCAAAACAAAATCTGTTAAAACAATGGAAGCAAGTTGTGGAAAGTCTGCAGGATGCTGCCCCAAACCATCCAGGGAGACTGCAAAATCTAGGGAAAAAACACAAACAAGGGGCGCCTTTCCTGGTGCAGACAAATTCATCAGATCTGATGAAGGGGGCGTGACCCCGGAAACACGTCATCACACCGCGTCTTCTTTGTTGACACACAGACACGGCTGTGCAGCTATCATAGACTTCCTCTTGGGTCCATGCACTTATTCTTTATATTGTAATCATGCCGACCTTTGTGAGTATGTTTCACATTTACTTTTGATTTTGTTCTTAATAAATTTGTCTGCACCAGGAAAGGAATTGTATGCTGCCATGTTTTGGTGTCAGGAAAGGAAAATTACCGATAGGTAAGTGTACAATTTTCTGTTTTATATATATATATATATATACAGTGCATATTCATCAATACAATAAATAAGGAAAGAACAATATATTCCTTTTTATTTATGACAGGCCTCAATTATTTAGCACTGGGAAGGAAGCAGCTACCATGTTTCCCCGAAAATAAGACACTGTCTTATTTTTTTTTGCCCAAAAAGACACACTAGGTCTTATTTTCAGGGGAGGTCTTATTTTCAGGGTAGGTCTTATATTGCAGCAATCTTGAAAAATACTGCTAGGTCTTATTTTCGGGGAAACAGGGTATCAGATTTCAGGTGACCTCTGACCTTTGACTCTTGGTCTGAAGATTGACATTCTATACAGAAGTAAAGTTTCATTGAACTTTTATATCTGCGAGGTCCTTCGTGCTCCATAAGCCTCTTTATATATGGAATTGGCGGAGGAAAATGAAACCCATTTGCAGCCGACGTCCCCCCCACACAGGACCGCAATGTTTTCCGATGACTCGGGTTGATCTCGCACATATAAATGTAATTTAGAGGCCGTCTGCTTTGTAAAAATCCAGATTTTCTGGCAGAGATAGAACTCCGCAATAGTCTGAGACACCCCAGAGGAGCCAATAATGGAATTATGCGGAATATCAATAAACGCATTACAGGGAAGAAGCCGCGACATGATATCTGTAAGATTAAGAACGAGATTCGGTCATTTCTTATTAAAATGAAGCATTGATCACAATCACGGATGAGAGCGCCGCAATACGGATTTAAAGTGCGAGTAATAACAATGAACTTCTCTCTTATTTGCTCCCTTTTGGACCATCAGTCCTAATAGGGCAAACAGAACAAAATAACAGCTATTGATCCTGCCAGCAATCCAGTGAATTGATAAGCTCCTGTGCTCCCTGCCTGTGCCGAGTCTTATCAGTTATATTGTTCCCAGCTATCTCTGTGGAATAAAGAACACTCCTCATAATTTGGGGAAGAGGTAAGAGGGAGGTGTTTTCTAGTTTAACCCTAGAGTAACAACATTGGTCCTCCACAGATACAGCATGGTAAGTCTGTGTTGTCCCCCTATAGAGTCCTTGCTGTTCATTTATTGCACTGATGAGAACTAACAAGGTCAAACATGTATGTGAAATGTGGAAAATAAAGACCCGCATAATATCCCCTCCACACTCTATTATTATTATACATGTATATAGCTCTGACATATACCGCAGTGGTGTACAGAGAACACTGAGCCAGTCACATCAGTCTCTGTACAGAGGAGCTTACACTCTAATGTCCCCCCACAGTCACATCAGTCTCTGTACAGTGGAGCTTACACTCTAATGTCCCCTCCCCCACAGTCACATCAGTCTCTTTACAGAGGAGCTTACACTCTAATGTCCCCCCACAGTCACGGTGGGAAAAGGGGGAAGGGGTGACAACCTTTCAGGACCATACAAGTGACTGGGTGGCTCAACAGCTGCCTTGTATGTGCCTGCAGTCGGGCTCCTGGCATCAACCACTGTAGGGCCAGGATGTATACATACGCATGGCGGTCCTAAGGTGGGTAAGATGCACGTGAGCCATGTAGAAACATTGGAAATTTTCTTTATCATTTTAGTAGAGAAGGGGAAAACCACTGTCATTTTTGCCATCGGAGTCTCATTTGGTAAATTTCCCTTGACTTCCTGTCCCGTAGACACAACAGGAAGGGAGGGGAAATTTCTTCCTAGATATGTTATATATATATATAATCTTTGTAAAATGTCTGTGAAGGTTCTCATTCATACAGGTCACATGGTATATCTGTTAAAAATAAGCCAAGGCAACTGGACTTGCTGTATTTTTCTTGAAGACGTTTCACTGGACATCCGACCAGCTTTCTCATTCTGAATTGAGAAAGCTGGTCGGATGACCAGTGAAACGTCTTCAAGAAAAATACAGCAAGTCCAGTTGCCTTGACTTATTTTTTACAGATCTTCCTAGATAGTTGTCACCAGAACCAATTCCCGCATTGGGGCCATTTTCCCTCTATTCCCGTTCTGGAGGCATAATTTTGGATTTCCCATCTCTTTCATTCCTGGTGATCAGGACACATAGAGAGGGTGCAGGCCTGGCGCTACCGCAAGGCAAGTCAGGCGGCCGCCTGAGGGCGCTGCAGGGTGAAGGCGGAAAAAACAGGGCATTTTGACAAGTACTTGTCAAAATCCCCCTGATGTTGGCGCTATGTTTTTTTTTTCACTTACCTTCGGTGCGGGAGAGCAGCCGAAGGTAAGTGGAAAAAAAACATACCGCAAACATCGGGGCATTTTGACAAGTCGGGTCGGTATCGGGGGGGGCGCAAAAATGCACCTTGCCTACCTTGCCTAGAATCCTAGCACCGGCCCTGAGAGGGTGAATCTACCTAAGGAGGACACAGCCAGCAATTAAAATCCTGCCAGGGGTCCTATCCCCTCATCCATCCAAATCCAAAGAAAGAAGTTTCGCCTTTACTTTTACTTTAAGAGTGTCTCCTGGATGTCTCCTCCACGCGGAGGGCGGTGGATGGTGGCCGGCCGCCCTGCGGAGTCTTATTAGTAGACAAGTAAACGCCTGCGGTGTAATGAGTTACTTTCATAAGCACCGAACGGTTTTCCGGCAGATGTTCCTAATATTTCTCACAGTCTCGGGGGGCCCTCCACATATGTTTGCCGAGCAGTGCAGATTCGGCGGAGAATTTACTTACTCGCTGTTTAAACCTTTTTCTTAACCGTCTAATGATTTATAGGGGAGGGATGTGATCTTCATAGACGGATACAAACAATCATTTATCAAAAAAGATTTGTCTGTGTTGCCGGTTCTAGAATGCAGCGTGGGCAATTGCGGACCTAGAGCAGGGGTAGGCGATCTCGGATATTTCTCTGTTAAAGTTTTACTTTCACTTACAGGTCTCCTCCACAGTTTGGGGATGGCCCCTTCCTGTTCCAACATGACTGCGCACCAGTGCACAAAGCAAGGTCCATAAAGACATGGATGGGGGAGTTTGGGGTGGAGGAACGTGACTGGCCTGCAAAGAGTCCTGACCTCAACCCCATAGAACACCTTTGGGATGAATTAGAGCGCAGACTGCGAGCCCCTCCTCCAACATCAGTACCTGCAGGGCCGGCCTTAGGTCTTTAGGCGCCCTGTGCGAGAAAGCTTTACAGCGCCCCTCAGTGACCACACCCCTCAGTGGCAACATTAAAGGTCATGTGCGTGTAAAGGCGTCCCAATACTTAGTGTATATATTATGGGATCAGGATTACAGAGTGTTGAAAAGCTGCTGCAGATATGACCAGTCAAACGGGTGCTGCTGACATGTCTGAGCCCTTCTTGTTTTATTGCACACAACAGATGCACAGGAAATTACATCATAAGTAGGGATGCCCCGATGCCACTTTTTTAAGACCAAGTACAAGTACTTTCTCGCAGGTACTTGCCGATACCAATTACCGATACTACTGGTCCTCCCCTGTTAGTAGGCATCGGGATCCCCCAGCTTTGGACACTGGGGCGGTCACTCCGGTAGTTCTGCCCGTGGGGCTGTCCATGGCTGTGCCTGCGCCGGGAAGGAGGAGGAGATAAAGAACCAGGCAGGCACTGCCATGGACAGCTACTTGCAGGTCACCAACAAGCTGCTGAGGTCCCCACAAGCGCAGATGCTCAGCAGCTGCTGAGGTTTAAAAATGTACCGGTATCTGCCTTAAGAATCGGGGCATTTTCACAAGTACAAGTACTTGTGAAAATGCCTGGTATCGGTATCTGGACATCCCTTATCATAAGCATGACATCCTATTGGAGAGAACCATATATTATAATACAAGCATTAAACACATCAGCGCCACCTGGTGGCCAAAGTCCTAATCGCAGTATATTATAGGAGAATGGTTGCTGCACCTGGACCTGTTTTGGACGGCATGCTAACCCCAGGAGTTGGGCCTTGTCAGACCTCCCTATTATACCACGGTAGCCCCCAAAAAGTGGGCGGGATTCAGAGCCGAGCTAGCACGGCAACCCCTTAACATAAACAATACAGCCACAGAAATAACCGAACCGTCACCCCTCCTGACCCTCCGTCTTTAAATTTAATTTGTTAATTCCTTAATTACAATTCTCTCATTCTCTGGTTACATGTACACTACGTCTTCCTATTAAAACCCTTCAGACGCCGCCATTCAACAAGTAATTGTTTCCTGTTTCCATCCGCACCAACCCCGATAAATTGCCCCCCCTTCTGATATCGCTGTAAATGAAGAAATTTGATGGTTTCTCCGGCCGCATCCATCAGCTCCCACTAAATCTATTTATAAACTAAAATTCAATAATTACGCGTGCGGATAATCTACCTTGACTCCTGAAATATGCCCATAACAAATGTTCCAAATCCAATTACATTGCGCGTAATGAACGATTAATGAAAAATAACCTGAATATTAGCTCCGTGGCTCCGTTTTGGGAGCAGGTCTGATTACTACATCATGTTGATATATTGTTTTTATACTGTAATAATTTTTTGCATATGCATGAGACTCGCTTTAGGACCTAATTGCAAATATAATTTACAGGGAACAAGTGTGGGGGTTGGGTATAAAAATGGCGTTATTAAAAGTCTCATCTGAGATTCATAAGTTTAATATAATTGCTATTAATCAGGATCGATGGCCGTCGGGAGACAAAAGGTATTGGACGATTCAAGTAAATTGGCAACATCTGTTCTAATTAAAGTGGACCTGTCGTCAAAAATACAGTATTTCTGATTAGAAAAATGATCATAGGAAATAAATCATCTGAGTTTAGTGGAGCAGATTCTGCCAAGCTCAAATTGTTTATTGGATTTTTATTTTTTCATAATAATAATAGCTATAGAATA
>NW_017306577.1:655884-657156 GCF_000935625.1 Nanorana parkeri
TTTTTGCTATTAATATTACTATATATATATCAATTTTAGATTATTATTACTAAAGATAGATAGATAGATAGATAGATAGACTGATAGATAGATAGATAGATAGATAGATAGATAGATAGATAGATAGATAATATTATAATCTTTAAAATCAGATTATTTAAAATATCAAGTGCATTCTAAGTAATATGTCCGCATAACACTAGGGGGAGGACTGGGGGAGGGGAGACTGAGGATATGCTTCCTCCTGCCTGCAGCAGACTGATCACTGTGGGAGGGGAGACTGAGGAAATGCTTCCTCCTGCCTGCAGCAGACTGATCACTGGGGGAGGGGAGACTGAGGAAATGCTTCCTCCTGCCTGCAGCAGACTGATGACATTAGATGAAGGATGGATGTTTTTTTAAAGATAAAAGTTGGGGCTTGTTGACTTTTGTAGAAGGAGTCGGGGGAAGGAAATTGTTGGCCGAATAGTGAATGCAACCAATCAGATACAGTCACCATTCGGGTATTCTGACAGCCAGGCAGGGGAGATTCTTCCATCCATGCTCTGTAGTGTGGATGGTGTATCCAGTGATACGATTGTTTTCTTTGTGTCACCACACAGGGAGTGTATCTGTCACACCTCTGAGAGGCCGATGCTACGATCGGCGTCACTAAATCCCCTCTCTGCCCCCCAACCGTGACACATTACTGCGAATTGCGCCCCTCACGCAGCACAGCGCCCAAAGCTTTCATTCCCCTGCGGCGTCACCAAGATTCGTAGTCTCTGACCGGGGCCCATGCGAAGGCTCAAAGAGCGTCTCTGATATTTAATGATGAAAATAACAAAAGGACTCCGCAGACTTTCGCTACATTTCCGGAACAAATCAAACACCAGAAATAGCGTTTTATTAACTTACAGGAGAGCGAAGGAAAGAATCCACCAAGACGGGAATAAAAGGTAATCCTTGTTCTCAGCAGCTTTTCCCCGTTCCAAACAAGTCCCCGAAGATGTATTCCGCTCTCTTATATATTGGATTTGACAGCAGAGCCGTGTTCTCTCCCGGAAAATAGAAATCAAAAGATGCCGAAATATTTACAAGTCACGGCTGGAAAAAGTTGTGAAAATAATTTCTTTGTTTCCTCTCGACGTCTGCGGAATCCGAGAGCGGCTTTAGTGTTCCTCAATCGGCCTCAATGTGGTGACATTCAAATATATATTGTATACATTATATTTATTTATTTTTAACTTGTTTATATATATATATATATACTCTCTCTCTCTCTCTCTCTCT
>NW_017306577.1:657479-663318 GCF_000935625.1 Nanorana parkeri
ATATACACACAATACAGTTGGGTGGGCTGAGTCACTCCCCGGCTTCCTATATCTCTTGAATACTCCAACAGTGACATGTCACGGCCATAATTTCCAACTGTGTTCCTTTCCACCTGGGAGTTTTGTTTATTCCCACCGACCTTTGTGTGTTCGACTCCTCCTGTTACAATCTTGATAATATAATGGAGAAAAAAATTCCAGTAGGGATGGTGAGAGCTCCTTATAATGGGCACATCAGTTGTACAGACGTGAGAACTCAATTTGGGTAAGGTGGGAGCCCCTCATAATGGGCACAGCAGGTGTACAGACCCGGGAACTCAGCACAGGGATGGTGGGAGCCCCTCATAATGGGCACAGCAGGTGTACAGACCCGGGAACTCAGCACAGGGATGGTGGGAGCCCCTCATAATGGGCACAGCAGGTGTACAGACCCGGGAACTCAGCACAGGGATGGTGGGAGCCCCTCATAATGGGCACAGCAGGTGTACAGACCCGGGAACTCAGCACAGGGATGGTGGGAGCCCCTCATAATGGGCACAGCAGGTGTACAGACCCGGGAACTCAGCACAGGGATGGTGGGAGCCCCTCATAATGGGCACAGCAGGTGTACAGACCCGGGAACTCAGCACAGGGATGGTGGGAGCCCCTCATAATGGGCACAGCAGGTGTACAGACCCGGGAACTCAGCACAGGGATGGTGGGAGCCCCTCATAATGGGCACAGCAGGTGTACAGACCCGGGAACTCAGCACAGGGATGGTGGGAGCCCCTCATAATGGGCACAGCAGGTGTACAGACCCGGGAACTCAGCACAGGGATGGTGGGAGCCCCTCATAATGGGCACAGCAGGTGTACAGACCCGGGAACTCAGCACAGGGATGGTGGGAGCCCCTCATAATGGGCACAGCAGGTGTACAGACCCGGGAACTCAGCACAGGGATGGTGGGAGCCCCTCATAATGGGCACAGCAGGTGTACAGACCTGGGAACTCAGCAATAGGTTGTATGAGAGATAAAAGAGAGGGTCAGGTGGTTTAACTCCCTAACATATACCAACGACTGAAAAATCAGCAGAGTGACCTTTTAATTGATTTTTTGGGGAATACCGGAGCTCTGTTTCGAGAACCGTTCTCCTTTTCCCCTCCGTGTCTGAATATTACATGGAGCCGGCTCCATTTTCAAGAACATTTTTATTCCTCCCCGGGTGTGAGTAAAGAAAAATAAATAAATAAAAAACACGCCTCGGTATTGTGAGAAACGAAATGGGATAAAATATAAGGTAGAAAATAGATATCAAATTGCCCAGCAACAGGAGCTCCGGGGTTCCGGCAGCAGAGAGCATTGGCTTTGCCTGAGCGGAATGCTAAACCTTTTCATCTGCAGCGCGGCATCCCCCCCCCACAACCTGCGTCCCCGCTTCTATTCGTTAGCTATTAGGATGTCGAAGAACCTGACCCCCCATCGCTCAAAGCCGTTTAATGAAATCTCTTAACGCAGCAAAAGCTCAGAGAAGAAAGCCTTATATGTTGTCTTATTTATGTACAATAGCGCGGCCAGGCACAGTGGCCTCCGCTGCGTTACGTCAAACATCTTTTCAGATAGAAATTAGATGTTACATTTTGCTTCGCTTGTTAGAAAGTGTTCAAATAAGCAATTCTAGAGAGGCCCCCGGCGACCGCTTACGGGAGGGATCGCGGTCCGTTCAACAGACGGTGATTCCGGCACCACGCAATATTTTCTTAAATTTCTTTGATGGAAAATGAGATTTTCGGCCCACATAAGGACTTTTATTGCGTGGGTCGGGTTATTTACCCCATGCGTTTTTCTATCTTGTTATTTTTAGCTACTTTTGCAGTGAGTTTGTAAAAGTCAATTCATGGTCTTATATCTTTGCTCTACTTAAAGAGAACCTGTCGTCAAGTAAAACATTTGCAGGTGATAACACAGAAGAACCAAGTATTCTAAATGCATGCTTGCAGTATTTTTCCATTCCTTGACTTGCACTGAACTTGCTACCAAATTTGACTACTTCAGGAAGAGTCAATTCCTTAGCGCTGCCCCCCTCCCACACAGGTCATAGCCCCCTCCTCTTCTGCGAGTGTCTGATTACTTTTTGTGCTGGGCCAGCTTCCTACTAGGGATGAGATTTGGGTTCAGGTCAACCAAACCCAAGCTGTTCCCAGTTTGCCAAAGTTGCAAATGATTTGGCCAATTCGCCCGCAACTAGTAATGCTGTGTGCCCCTGAGTGCATCATTGCTTGACTGGTGACTGGGCCGCACAGTATCTTTGGTTGACTGGTGACTGGGCAGCACAGCATCTTTGGTTGACTAGTGACTGGGCCGCACAGTATCTTTGGTTGACTGGTGACTGGGCAGCACAGCATCTTTGGTTGACTAGTGACTGGGCCGCACAGTATCTTTGGTTGACTGGTGACTGGGCAGCACAGCATCTTTGGTTGACTAGTGACTGGGCCGCACAGTATCTTTGGTTGACTGGTGACTGGGCAGCACAGCATCTTTGGTTGACTAGTGACTGGGCCGCACAGTATCTTTGGTTGACTGGTGACTGGGCAGCACAGCATCTTTGGTTGACTAGTGACTGGGCCGCACAGTATCTTTGGTTGACTGGTGACTGGGCAACACAGCATCTTTGGTTGCCATAATGCAGTGTAACAACCTATAATGCTAGGGGGTGTTAGCATCTTAGCATGGGCTGTAGAGTGCCATTGGTTTCTAAGATGCTGGCAGGCCCTTAGCATCATTAGTTGTTATAGTACATCCACCTGCATCCTAGCAACCATTGATTCCTGTGCAGCCCAGACCCTAGCATCCTATCAACCAATGACACTGCGTTACACAATGGGTTGCTCAATATCATTGGTTGGTACGACGCAGGCGGCCCCAGGTTCCGTTCATTTGGACATTCACCAGAGCAGGGGCGTCCCGAGGCATGGTGTCACCCGAAGTTATCGCACATGACTTCATTGAGGATGCGTGTGATGTCATTGCGCACATGTGTGAAGGCGTCACACGCTGTTTCCTTGAAAAAAGCTGTATCCCATCGCACTCCTGACCGGATGGAAGCCCAGGTAAAACGGGGCGGGTGCGGCAGGGACAGCAGATGCTTCCGCAAAACACAAGTCCAAACAGAAAGTCACTCGCACTCCAATGCGATGCCAAGTCAATCTTGTTTATTGACAAAAAATAGCGTAGCGCTATTTTTAGTCAATAAACAAGATTGACTTGGCATTGCATTGGGGTGCGAGTGACTTTCTGTTTGGACACGATGTTACCTGCTTACCGCCATCTAAGCGACAGAACACCGACACAGAGAGAAGGGAAGGTTCCACCCAATGAGATAAGGTATGCCGCTGGGTCCCCTCCTCTCTTGTGCAACTGTCGGGCTCTCGGTCCATGACCAAGAATCACCACTCCCTACATAATCTTTTTATGTAGCAGATGTGGAATACTATAGTGATAATGATTTTACTTACAGTTCGCGGCTCATTAGCACAATCACTAAACTTTAAAACATTTTAAATTGAATAATAAATTATCTGGCGTACCTAGCATATTTGACATCCAGTGCAGACCATTTTTTATATCTCCTGCTCTGTACAATAAAATGTTTAGTAATAACCCTTCTTCTAGGCAGCCAGGCTTCCTGGCTTTTTAGTACTCGCTGATATCGAGTAGCGGTGCCATGTGCCCAGATTATCAGGAAGTTGGGTGGCAGATCATGACCCGTCGCCCGGCTTCCTGATTGCCTGTGAAGCCGTGCTTCAATGAAAGAACACCCGCTTCACTTGCCACGGCTGCCGGACTTCCTGACCAATCAGGAAGCTGAGTGGCGAGCCATGAGGTGCCGTCCGGCTTCCTGATTGATCAGCCAGGCTGCCGTGTAACAAGTGAAGACAGCTTCCTAGCCAATCAGGAAGCCGGGCAGCACGACATAACCCACTGCTCAGCTTCCTGATTGGAAAGGAAGCCGGCTCCATGCTCCCTCGGCACTTGCTGTCAGATGGAGATCTCCGGAAGCCTTGTAGTACTCGCCCAAATACTCCATATCGGCACCGATACTAGTATCGGCATCGGTGCATCCCTAGTTCTAACCATTCTCTACTCCTCCTTACCATCTTGTCTTGAATTGTATTGTAACTGTAATGTCTTCCTTATATTGTAAAGCGCTGCGCAAACTGTTGGCGCTATATAAATACTATGTAATAATAATAATAATACTCCATCCAAAATGAAAAACAAAATTAGCTTAAAGGAGAACTATGGGGGGAGTGCTTTTCACTCACCTCATAGTTCTAGCCGAACTGTGACAATGAGACTGTCACAGGTCGGCTCAGTAGATCGGGAAGTGAGCGAACACATATCGGCGTTCGCTCACCTCTCGATGCTGTCACGGCTCTCTGCTGTGACAGGGGAGGGGCTGGATTCCCCCCTCCCCGCTCCGATCTGCCAGCGCTGACTGGCGGAACGGATGGGGGAGGGAGCGGGTACAGCTGGCTCTGCCTCTAGATAGGCAGAGCCAGCTGTCAGTCACGCAGCTGGGCGGATCCCGGCACAATTGTCGGGATCTGCTTCAGCTGCGGCGTCTCAGCATATCGCGAGCTACAGCTCGCAGTATACTGAGCCTAGGGTGATGGGAGGACGCTAGTTTGTGTCCTCCCGTTACCCTAAGGAGAACTATGGGGGAAAGACTTAACCCCATAGTTCTCCTTTAAGATACACTTTAACTTGGGCATTTGATCTTTTTGCTTGGACCTGCACAATGTTGTCATGGTCTGTCCTTTCACCCTGGAGCTCCAAATAAGAATAGTGTGGCCAAATTGTTTAGAAAACAAATGTTGGGTGTCTAGGTCTTGAGCCAAGCACTTGTCTGTTATCTTGGTAGCTTCGTTGGCACAGAGATACCTTTATGAACACATGGCGCAAGCTGTGTCACCACACTTCCCAACTTCAGGTAACCAGTGGAGAGCTTTGAAAGAAGTGGCACTACCCAATCAATGCTTACGTCTCCTCCTTTGCTGTGGGTAACGATCACCCTGTTACACGCCATAGCGAGTGTATCGCTTACTGGTTGGTTCACAGAACTAACTATCCACTAATCATGAATTGGGCAGCACCGGTCTTTTTTTGTATCCAAATATTTATTGGGTTTTCAAGGTAATTACAAACAGCATGTTGTACAGTGCTTGCCGGCTACAGGCGGCCATATAGGTAACGTAATACAATCAACAGTATGTCAATGCAAACACTACAAATCAACATTAACCCCTTCATGACTGAGGCCCTTTTTTCATTTTTTGCACCCATGTTATATTCTACATTTTAGGCCTGAAAATGACATAAAACCCCCCAACATTATATATTTTCTGAATGCCAAGACCCTATAGAATAAAATGGTGGTAGTTGAAAATTTTTATGTTGCGCAATATTAGCGCAACTCCTTATTAAACCCCATAATTTAGTGACAAATTTAATTAAATGCCCCAAAACACAACAAATTACCCATTTTTTTAATGAAATATAAAAGATGAGGTTACAGCGAGTAAAACGATACCCAACATGCCCAGTTTACAGATTGCGTGCGACCGTGAAACGGCGAAAAACTGCAGTACCCCAAAAAGTCAATAAAAGACGCTTTAAAAGCCCCCACAGGTCATCAATTTAGAGATACCCCAAAATACTGGCCCTAGAATTATTGGTCTCACTCCGGCGTGCGCGGCGATACCCAACATGTGTAGCGCGTTCATCGTTTTCATGCGTAGGCGCACCCGACGCGTGTTTACGTGGCGACGCGCGTGCTCGCGGGGGCGGGGGACTTTTAAA
>NW_017306577.1:664681-675799 GCF_000935625.1 Nanorana parkeri
TTCTTCGGGACGCAGAAGCGATCTGGCGACAGGTAAGTCGCCAGGATCGCTTCTGTTGTAAAGCCGACAGTCGGCTCTACAAGTTTAAACAGACTCCCGGCGGCAAAAGTCGCCGGGAGTCTGTTTAAACAGCCCCGATGCTGGCGACGTACACTGTACGTCGTCAGTCACGAAGGGGTTAATGCAGTAGAAGATAAAGGAAATAAAAAGGGGCGGGGAAAGAAGGGGAAGACAAGTAGGGGGAAAGGGTCCATCCGTCGGTCAACTTCAATTGTAGTTCAGGTCTGCTCCACAGGCTTTTCGGTTCACAGCTGAGGGTCACACATTCATTACCTCTTAACTCTATGGACCACATCACAGGCGGTGAAGGGTGTCAATATCTAGATCAGGGTGATTATGTAGAATCCAGGGTTGCCAGATTTTAAGAAATTTGGCTTGTGAATCCTGTAGGACGTACGACAATCGTTCATTTAAGAGAACTACATCCAGCCTATTGGTGAATTCCCGATACGGGATGAATTGTTTTTTCCAATTTCCCGCCAACGTTAATTTGGCGGCAATGAATATTTGGTGGGCTAGGGCTCCCTGAGCTTTGTTCAGTCCGGGGACTGAGGCATGGAGTAAGGCCTGTGTTGGGTCTTTAGAGATATTTTTGGCAAAAAGAGTCGAAAGCAAACGAAAAATTCTGGTCCAGAACCGGAGCACCGGTCTTTTTATAAGCTCAGCATCTGACTTTTATCAGATCGAAGCTCTGTGCTGGTGATGAGCAAAAGTGGAGCTGACTTGACAAAGAGACACAGAAAGAAATTTCATAAAATACCATCAAATGTCAGAGTGGTCTAAGGAGACTTCTAACACTTTGCAAATGCCACCATCCTGCAGCAGGGAAAGTTTTGCCAAGGTTTCCCATGTGACCTGTTGACCTTAAAGTCACAGTTAATGGGAGATTAACACATCGGCGCTCAGAAAAAGCATCTGTTTATACCCAAATCCTTTGTTAAAGCTGAATTCTAAAGTCGACTTTTAAAGTTTAAATATACACATGTGGACTTTGTTATCAGATTAGAATCGCTATCCAGCCATGTTTGTCATTCACACACCTCTGCCAGGCAATAAAAACTGGGAGGGTGAAACCATGTCCTCTGCTAGAGTTAGGAAATACAACGGAGTCACCTCCCAGCTAACAGCCTGCTGATTGGACAATGGACACTGTGGCCATGTTGGTGTCGGTGGCAGGAACCTCCCAGATCAAAGCCTGCTGATAGAACAATGGACATGGTGGTGATGATAGTGTCAGTGGTAGAAAGCTCCCAGCTCACAGCCTGCTTATAGGTCAATGAACATGGTGGTGATCTTGTTGTCGGTGGTAGGAACCTGCCAGCTTACAGCCTACTGACTGGACAATGAACATGGTGATGATGGCGGCGTTGACGGTAGAAACCTCCTAGCACAGACTGCTGATTGGACAATAAAAATAGTGATGATGGCGGCATTGACAGTAGAAACCTCCCAGCACAGGACAATGGACATGGTGGTGGTATTGGTGTCAGCCGGAGGAACCACTGAGCACATTGGGGGGGACACACTCTGGGAAGTGTTGGTTTCTGCAATGACTTTGGGGGAGATCTCTGTGTGGGTCTCCATAGTTCCCCGTGGCATTCAGTGGTTCTTTCCTTTAATCTCACATCCCTGCAGCAGAGAGAGTGGTGATATGAAGCTCAGCAGGAGGAACCAGTGAATACCCAGGAGCTAGACACTCCCGGAATTGCTGCTTTCCTGGTGGACTTCGATGGATGAGAACTCATGAACTGAACGTTGTTTGGCGTCCCTGGAAAAGGTGAGTATTTTCTGCTTTGAAAACTGTACGTGTTACACATATAATGTTTATGTAGCTTTCAGTCATTATTGAAAATACATAAGAAAAATAACAATACCTGGAGAAGGGTACACATGTCTTCTCAGCAGAAGATTAAATCCAATTCAGTAACACCATGACTCTCCCACCGCTGCAAGAAAACATAGACAGGAATTCAGATGTACCAAACAACAACTGGTTACAAAATTGCACCGAATAATAATAATAATAATAATAATAATACACAAAAACAAGCAAAAGAATAATAGAATAATATTTTGATTTATTTTAACAGTAATACTAACAATGCTACTACATACCTGAGTTCAGAAAAATAATGACCATTGACCTCCGACCTTTGCTTCACATGATTGAGATAGATAGATAGATAGATAGATAGATAGATAGATAGATAGATAGATAGATAGATAGATAGATAGATAGCTCTAGATTTGCATTTTGCAATAACAAAGTTACATCTGTGGTTGGTCTACAAATCTCCCCGCTCCTCCTGTCTGTAGAAGAAAAGAAGTGTAGATACAAAGACACCAACATTTTGTGTAAGAAATCAAGTTCGGACCTGAAGAAGGATACAAACGGCCACAACAACCTCACACACAGACTTCAACTCTTCAACACAGCAAAGTAAATCATTTCAGCTTCCTCCTGAAGTCTCTCCCCCCAGGCCTTGACATGGATAAGCTCTTCTTATATACACTAACCTCCCCTAGTACCTCATTGTCACTGGCAGAGCTCCACATATGAAACAGAGAACAAGAAAAGACGAACCCAATTAAAATTTCAATCACAAAAACATTTTTTTTGGAACTCGGAGAAGCACTCGGATGTTTTAGGTGAAACCTATCCATTCTGTTTCTTTAAAGGCCCCTTAAATCATCTTCAGATAGAACATCCTCAGCTCAGGACAGATAATAAAATGAAAAATTATGCCCCGCTACTTCCTTAACCTCGTAAAAGACGGATTCGGTTGTGAGAGAAGTAAAAGATGAATGGTACAGTTGGAATAAAAGGTAATTAGATGGATTGCCATCCCATAATTCATTTTATCATTTTTTTTTTCAGAGATCCTAAATTTCTATCCGCGCCGTTCAGCTGGGGATGTAAAGTGATCTGTCAATGCTGTACCTGCTCAGGATTAGAAAGCTTGAAGGACAGATCAGATAAAAAGAATCCGCAGACCTTAAATCATTCAATCGTTCCGTTCGGCGATCCTGTAACAAGATGTTTTAATTCACTTTAAAAAAAAAGAAGATGGACCTTAAAGGAGAACTGAGGGGGAGGGGCTTTTCACTCACCTCATAGTTCTAGCCGACCTGTGACAATGAGACTGTCACAGGTCGGCTCAGTAGATCGGGAGGTGAGCGAACACATGCCGGTGTTCACTCACCTCTCGATCCTGTCACGGCTCTCTGCCGTGACAGGGGAGGGGCTGGATTCCCCCCTCCCCGCTCCGATCCTCCAGCGCTGACTGGCGGAACGGACGGGGGAGGGTCCTGCTGGCTCTGCCTCTAGATAGGCAGAGCCAGCTGTCAATCACGCAGCTGGGCGGATCCTGGCACAATTGTCGGGATCTGCTTCAGCTGCAGCGTCTCAGTATACCGCGAGCAGCAGCTCCCTATATACTGAGCCTAGGGTGACGGGAGGACGCTAGTTTGTGTCCTCCCGTTACCCTAAGGAGAACTATGGGGAAAATCCTTAACCCCATAGTTCTCCTTTAAAGTTTCAGAGGAGAATTTCGAGGAGTTAGGACACACTTCTCCACTCTTTCCAACATTGTTAAAAATCAAACGGCAGAGCAGCATTTAAAGCTGAACTCCGGGCACAAAAACTTCCATTTAAATCTATTCCTCAATAGCCACAAAGGATAGAAATCCACTTTGTGTGCACCAGATGTCCGAATGTAGGCTATGTCCAGATAGCAGTGACATCATCACTGTGCCGTACACAGCCCGTGCGGTGGGAAGGGCCACCCACTACAGAAAACTAGAGGAGGGGGTGGAGACAAGACCCCCAAGGTATAAATACACTTTGTGTGCACCAAACACCTTTGCACACCCCACATATTGTCACTTAAAAGTAGCAGTGACGTCATTGCTGAGCTGTACATAGCCTGAGCAGAGAGCAGAGCTGTAGGAGAGATCTAGAAGGCTCCACCCACCGCAGGTTGAAAACTACAGGAGGGGGCGGAGACAAGACTAGTAACACTGCACAATGACAGAGAGCAGAATTGACCGGTCTTTATTACAGGAGGGGGCGGAGACAAGACCAGTCACCCTGCACAAGGAGGGAGAGACTCAGTGACAGGTCTTTATTACAGGAGGGGGCGGAGACAAGACCAGTCACCCTGCACAATGACAGAGAGCAGCATTGACCGGTCTTTATTACAGGAGGTAGTGGAGACAAGACCAGCCACCCTGCACAAGGAGAGAGAGCAGCAGTGAGCGGTCTTTATTACAGGAAGCTCCAAGTATCACACTGGATTACCTCACCGATCTGGAAGAAATATACAAAGCTCACCAAGATTCAACGAAGATTACACATTGGTGGGAATTCCCCTCATTGTATTTAGACAATATTTGCTTAATTCAGAGTTCAGTCTTAAATGAATCAAAGCTTCTTTCTTTCTTTCTACAATTACAGTTGTCACTTGAACAGGAATGAAGCACAAATGGTCCAGTGGGGACACGTCTTCCATTGACAACTGTCTAAGACATGAATAGGCAACATTGGGCACTCCAGCTGTGGTGAAACTACAAACCCCGGTATGCCTCTACCTCTGGGAGTCCCGTCTGTGGCTGCAAGCGCCTTGCAATGCCTCATGGGACTTGAAGTTCCACAACAGCTGGAGCACCCTAGGTATCGGAGGTCATTTCCTTTTACTTCCTGTTGTGTCTACAGATATAAAGTTTTCTCTGCATATACGACTGACATCTGTTCTCCATGTACATTTGACCAAAAAGGAAAGTCTAATTTTGACTGACATAGTGCAAGAATCTACCTCAGGGGTCTGCAACTCCGGCCCTTCAGCTGTTGTCGGACTACAAGTCCCATGAGGCATTGCCAGTCTGATAGTTATAGACATGACTCCCAAAGGCAAGTTGGCATTTGTAGTTAAAGTACAGCTGGAGGGCTGGAGTTGCCCACCCCTGATCTACCTAACAGTCCATTCGGTTCATATACAATCAGATGGGCTCTCTTGCTCCATTGTTGGTGGAGATTGTACAATCAGATTGGAAGGCGCCTGCTCAGCTTTCTTCTATTGTACATACTGGAATATCTGCAGCCTCACATAATAATAGACGGCAAGCCTTTATCTGAAGCCGACTCCCGTTGAGATATATACGGTTTGCTTTAAAGTTCATATTAAATTGCCATTATGAAGGCCCCCTTCCCGGGGGCCCTTCTTCATTTTTCATACTTGCCAAAACGTAGGGAACGTTTTCCAAAGGCTTCTAGAAATATCCTCTAATGTTTGTGGCAAACTCAGAGCCGGCGAGCTAAGCCGATTGGACGTTTGGACTTTGCGCGATAGTTTTTACTGTCACTAATGCGGGAGCTGCAGGCACTACATGGCTGATGGAGCTAATATTCATACATTGAATTAACTTCCAGTCACATTACATTAGCCCAGTTAATGCTAATGAAAACCGCCCAACGTCCTCCGGAGCCAGCCGGCACGGCTAATGCTTTTCCTTAAATAGTGATATTGGCTCTAAACGTCACGACGCGAGCTGACGGGCACATCGCTCGAGTCATTTTTACCGGCCCCGGCTGAATTATGGAGGAGTCTTGGGGAGACATTTTTCCTAAGCACGCCGTACCCGGTGTCTCATTGCCACCATTGTTCACCTTTAAGTTAACAGTTTACAGGCTCAATTGTCCGCCGTCTCCCTATCTTGCCCCCATTGCAGGTCTGCGCTGTACAAATTGTTCATTACTTTCACCGTTAATGGAGACATCCACTTCATTCGTCATGTCAGGGGAAGTGACTTCGCCAGGATTAAAATAACCAGTCTGGAGAAAGGCAGAAGTTTTAGGAATGTGTTAACCTTTAAGATTGGATCGTTACAAGCTGAACTGCCTTAGCTGATGCCCCGGAGGCTCTCAGCGCATTACAGTAATGAATGGCACGCTTAAGACTTAAGTAGCGGCTTGCTCGTGAAGCCCCCCCTTTGGCAGTTTTTGGTACGGCAAGCCAGTGCTGGAAAGCAAACCTTTAGGGAAGGGTGGGCAACCTGGGCACTCCAGCTGTTGGGGAACTACAAGTCCTAAAAGGCATTGCAAGACTCTGACAGCTACAGGGTTGACTCCCAGAGGCAGGGACATGATAAGGATTATTTGGATTTTCAGCACAGCTGGAGTGTCAAGGTTGACTACCCCTCGTCTTAAGCTTATCTAGCATCCCTCCAAAGGGTCAAAGTGGCCCACAGGAATGGTCCCTCATTGACTTCAGTGTGATTAATATTCAAAATTTGCCCAAAGTTGCCTACCCCTGGTCTATAGCGTAGCTAGCATCCCTCCAAAGGGTCAAAGTGACCCTCAGAAATGGTCCCTCATTGACTTCAGTGGGATTCATATTCAAAATTTGCCCGAGGTTGCTTACCTCTGTCTTAGACAGTTGTCACTGGAATGGGTGTCCCCATTGAATGATTTGTGCTTTATTCCTACAGTTTATCTAGCATCCATCCAAAGGGTCAAAAGTGACCCTAAAAAATGGTTCCCCATTGACTTCAATGGGGTTCAAATTCAAAATTTGCCCAAGATTGCCCTTCCCTGTCTTAGACGGTTGTCACTGGAACAGGTATCCCCACTGGATGATTTCTGCTTCATTCCTATAGCTTATTTAGCATCCATCCAAGGGGTTACAAGTGACCCTCAAAATGTGTGCCCCTTTGACTCCAATGGGATTCAGATGCCAAATTTGCCTGAGGCTGCCTACCCCTGTCTTAGGTGATTGTCACTGGAACAGGTACTCTCATTGGACGAATTCTGATCCATATTCTTATTGCAACTCAACATTTTACATTATAACTCACTTTCAGTGCTGGCTAAGCTACACAAACAACTTTAGTCTCTTGCCACACTGAGATTTAAAACGGGACTAGACCCACCAGTTTAATGTGATCCAAAACAGTTACATTCAAGGTTGCCAGTTTGCTAATTTCAGCTCTCAACCAAACTTTGAAGTCCTCAAATGGCTGGTAGCATAGCTGATCACATGTGTAGCACCATGGCATCTGCAACCTAAATAGAGGCTAAGATGGCACCTTCCTTGTCTGTAAAGGATAAGACCTTAACTCAACTCAACCTTAACTAAACTCGACCTAAACTCAACCAATGGTCATCAGGGCAAAAATAATGGGGGGATCTCCCCAATGGAGACAGCAATTCCAGACAGTAATTAACACTGTCTGAGTTTCGAACCCTTCCATACTATATCTAAAACCTTAAAACATAAATAAATACATATTGGATTTAGATCCACATTTAAGGCAACCTGTCAGAAATAAATTGCAAAAGGCAGAAAGCACCAAACTAATGGAAATAATCCAAGTAAATTAATACATCAGAATGTCCAAGAGTAGGCCAATGCATTTCAGGAAGTCTTCCCCCCTTTCATCAGGGCTTATAATGTCAGAAGCAAAAAGGATACTTGGCATATTAAATGTTATGGAATCCAAGGTGGGAAAAGAATCAGCAAAGATATAATAATAACAGTGAAACGCAAGAAGTTTAAGCATGTGTTAAAAGAAAATTCAAAAGGAAGGAGACCTGCGATGGCAGAGATAGTAGACTTACTCTCCTCTCAGCCTCCATCAGACTCATCATCATATGACATTTCTGGGAGTGTTGCATAATTGTGTTCCTACACTGCTCATTGTAGTTCCATCGTCTGGCCCCAACCTCGACCTACAGGACTCAACGGTGCTGAAGAGTCTGATGGAGGCTTCAACTCTGTACTAGACGGAAAGTAAAACACATGGGCGGCTAGAGAGGTTAGTATTATATATGTTCTCTTCAATGGCCGGGCACCTTCCTTTGGGATTTTCTATTACACTATCCGGGTAGCTTTAATAATAGTAATAATAAATCTTGGCGCTCCCACTAGTAGCTTTCTTTTGAAGATGAAGTCTTGGTTTCATATCTTTCCTTTACAGCTTTTGAGTCAATGACCAAGAACAAGTATGTGCACATCAGTTGCCATGGCACTGACAGCCATAGAGCATGTACCTTCAGATACATGTACATGATGGGCAGCACAGGGGCTTAGGGGTTAGCACTGTGCTTGTGTGGGTTTCCTCCGTGTACTCCGGTTTCCTTCCACATTCCAAAGCCATGACGGAAGGTTAACTGGCTCCTGTCTAAATCGGCCATGTATGTATATGCAATAGGTACCTTAGATTGTAAGCTCCTTGAGGGCAGTGACTGATGTGAATGTGTACTATGTATAGAGCTGTGTAAATTGTTGGCGCTATATAAATACCTGTAATAAATAAAATGATGGCGGCTCCCATATTACTCTTCCAGGTTCCTTCCAATGTGGGCACTAGTTACAGTGACCACTGTCTAACAGGGCATTTCCTTCACTTTGGAAGGAATTTCTCTCACTTCCTGTTTTGTCTCCAGGCCTGGAAGTAGTGGCATCACATGGGGGGTGCAGGGGGCCCGCACCCGGGTGCCACTATTGGAGGGGTGACACCAAAATGACTGACAGTCATTTTGGTGTCACCCGCTATGAAATGTCGGGCACTCGGTCACGGACCAAGAGCCCGGCAGTGTCAGGTGAGAGAAGGGGACCCGGCGGCATACCTCATCCCGCCGGGTGAACGTCCCCTCCTCTCTCTGCCTGCGTCCATCACCAAGATGGCCGCTGGCAAGCATCTCTGCCCCCGGGTGACACACAGCCTCGGGATGCCCCTGACAGGAAGTGCAGGAAAATCTCTTTAATGGGTAAAGGAAACACCCAACAGGAATCCTATACCCTACCTCAGCTTAAACACCTAAAATATCCATCGAATATGCATACGGCCTGGTCCTTGTAAAGATGGCGCCCTCTATATGTAACCAGCCCAGATACGTTAGACAAGGAACTGCCACGTCTTTGGCTTTTCAGCCCGCCACATATCATCCGTTGTATGCTTCACAAAACCATGCCTGCTTTTCAATTTCACTCCTTCTAAGCCGGCATGAAAGCTACCGTATGCAGCCAAGACCGCGACAGTCCAAAACCAGGGCCAAACCCCCGAAAACTTTTATCAAGATGGAAGGTAATTGAAAACTGCTTGTTATTAATCTACGGGGCAACACACAATGAACGTGCTGTATGACCGGCTGTTTAATCCTTATTAAATATTAGAAAAGATTAATTTCCCATTGACAAAAGGGGCCTAACAAATACAAACTATTCTAAGCAGTCATTCGAAAAATCATTCCGGGGCTCAATGGAGAAAAAAAAAATGGCTGAGTATTTCGAGAAAGCGAGATGCAAATTGTTCGGCGGACTGCGGCGGTGTCAGGAGCTTGATATCCCATAAAATTGTAAATGTGTTCATTATCATAAGAAACCGGCCATTGAGAGCCAACAGAATGAAATCAAAGTGCCGAGAAGATGTGAAACGATGTTTTGAATGCCGAGTGCATCTCTCTGACCCGCAGAACACGAGTCCTCTATAATCCGAGGGCTGGGAAATGACACAGTGGTGCTTATTCAATGAGGCAGTGCAAGGAGCCAATCACATGTCAGTATACTTGAATTAATTATTTCATTATGATCGATTATTTATACATTTTAGGTTCATAATATTAATTATTTAGTTAATAATATGCCGCTGGAGATAAAAACAAACAGATAAATGATAAGATTTTTGGGCCGGTACCTTTCATCTTTTAACCATTAGGCCTTGTTGGGTCAAAGTCTTTTTTTAATTTTTATATTATCTTTATTTAGAAAATATGCATACAAGTTAGGAAATGTATCTTTGTAATATTAAAGGAGAACTATGGGGTTAAGTCTTTTCCCCATAGTTCTCCTTAGGGTAACGGGAGGACACAAACTACCGTCCGTTCCGCCAGTCAGCTTCCGCCCCTCCCCCGTCCATTCCGCCCGTCCCTGCCCCTCCCCTGCCCCTGAAAATCGCTCATCTCATAGTTCTAGTCGACCTGTGACAATGAAACTGTCACACGTCGGCTCAATAGATCGGGAAGTGAGCGAACACATACCGTCGCTCGCTCACTTCTTGATCATCTCCCTGCGGTGTCAGTCACCGCACCCCGCAGGGATTCCACCCTCGCCTCTGCGATCCTCCAGCGCTGACTGGCGGAACGGACGGGGGAGGGGGCGGTCACAGCTGGGTGGATCTTGACAGTAATGTCGGGATCCGTCCCGGCTGCGGCGGCCTCAGTATACCGCAAGCGGTATACTGAGCTTTGGTTCACGGGAGGACCACGCAGGCACGGTCCACCGTTGTCACTTAGGCCTACCTGAGCAATGATGTGCAGCTGACGCCAGAGTGAATGCAACAAAAAAATGGCAGTCATTTATGATACACTGAGTTTTAGCAAACTAAGTGCCCATGCACACTTTGATGTTATGTGAATGTGCATCAAAGTGCTTGCTTTTATTCACGCATATTGTCACATCAAAAATGCAACATTTCGGGGCCACACAGAGTCCCCTTCATCAGGCTGACTGACTGTTAAGCCTGATGAAGGGGACCCTGCATACCCCCGAAACATTGCATTTTTGATGTGGCAATATGCGTGAATAGAAGACGGTTTTTGTTTGGACATTGTCCATTGGTGTGCTGGTGACATTTCTGATGTACTCTGTGATGCACGGCGCCATCCGCAGTCGCTTCAGCACCCACCTTTCAGCACAAGGGGCCTTTGTTAAGGAGTGCAGCACTTATCCACAGTTATGTCTAAAGTACATGTTGGCACACAATCATTCAACAGGTCAAAAACATGCAACACGCTTGCAGTGCCGTTACTTGTTAATGACACACCAAACGCGGCCAGTAAAACGCGTGTTTCTGCCCGCGCATTGGAAATGTTCTTCCTTTGAACCAGTTCAACGTTCCACAAGCTTAATCAACTGAAAAAAGGATGAGCACTTTTTTTTTTTTTGTTTAAATATCCTTTTGGAGGGCTCATTAGATAAGACAGTCCCAGGAACCAATCACTTTTTAGTATACTGGAGTCAGCACAGTAAATAAATGAGTTCTGATTGGTTCAAATGGGTT
>NW_017306577.1:676029-704167 GCF_000935625.1 Nanorana parkeri
AAAATCATCTACTGCATAGATCTGGGTATTATTAGTCTGTAGATTTTATAAGTCTTCCAGTCTTGTATGGTGGCCCTATGAATAAACACGGCAGCTGTTACAGGCCATGAGATAAGCCAAAGTCATGCATAAACAAAATGCTATTTATGAAGGGGCAGCATTTCCTGGGCTGTTTGTCCCGGCCATTACCGTTAACATTCTCTTTGGCCTTTTGAGGATCTAATCACGAATTCAGTTCTCATTATTGCCTGCAATATTGAAATGAATAAACAGAATAAATCCAATTTATCTGGCTCTATTTTATGCCCCACTGGCCGGGAAAGAAATTACAATAAGAGGAGGAGAACATGCACATATAAAATGTTAACGCCAGTAAAATGGCAAGCTTAACAATAGCAGCACCCCGGTTGCACCCCATTAGGTTTTATTAATGAGGTGCGGCAATAATCTATAACAACAAATCAGAATCAACTCTTAAAGAGGACCGGCCATGATTGGAAAGATTGAACTGTCAATCAGACTATTTGAAAGTTAACCGTCAGGGACACTGGGTCACCAGAGGTGACAACCGACTCACAGGCAAGACAAATGCTAGAGCAGTGAGAGTCAATGTCGATGGTCAGACCAGTCATTGACAAGCTGATCCTAAACAGAGTTCATGTTCCAGGCAGGTGAACCGAGCAATGTCTTACAATAGCAGAGGTGGCAGGCGGGTGATCAGAATAAGTACAAAGCAGTCCAAACAAGACAGCACAGTGGCGTTCTGCCTTGCAGCACTGGGGGTCCTTGGTTCGAATCCCAGCCAGGTCACTATCTGCAAGGAGTTTGCATGTTCTCCCTGTGCTTGTGTCGGTTTCATCCGGGTACTCTGGTTTCCTCCAACACTAGAAAAAAGACACGCTGGAAGGCTAATTGGCTCCTCTCTAAGTTTGCTCCTCTATGTAGGCATGTGAGATAGGCACCTCAGATTGTAAGCTCCTTGAGGGTAGGGACAGATGCAAATGTGCAACTATGTAAAGTGCTGCGTAAATTGTCAGCGCTATATAAATACCTGTAATAAATAATCCATGATTGTCAAATAGACCTGTTGATCAGGCGAAAGTAAAATGTCCAGCAGTCTACTTAAAGGAGAACTATGACATGTGCTTTTCACTCACCTCATAGTTCTAGCCGACCTGTGACAATGAGACTGTCACAGGTCGGCTCAGTAGATCGGGAGGTGAGCGAACACATACCGGCATTCGTTCACCTCTCGATCCTGTCACGGCAGAGGGGAGGGGCTGGATTCCCCCCTCCCCACTCCGATCCGCCAGCGCTGACTGTGGGAACGGACGGGGGAGGGGGCGGGTACAGCTGTCAGTCACGCAGCTGGGCAGATCCGCTTCAGCAATTGTCTTGATCCGCTTCAGCTGCGGCGTCTTAGTATACCGCGAGCAGCAGCTCATACAGCTCGCGGTATACTGAGCCTCGGGTGACGGGAGGACGCTAGTTTGTGTCCTCCCGTTACCCTAAGGAGAACTATGGGGAAAAGCCTTAACTCCATAGTTCTCCTTTAAACCCTTATAATAAGGGCAGATGGGTACTGCAGAGACCTGAGCTGCAGTACTGAGTAAGGACCAGCTGTTGGCAGCGCAAATGTGATCCTTACACAAGATTTTACAGTTGCCAGGGTCACATGAATATACAAATAGTTCAAGTTTATTAGCTTTGGGTGCTTACTCAATAAGACGAAGGGCAATCCACATAAACTCATGGCAACCAATCAGGATTCCTCATTCCGGCATCTGGCTGCAGTAGAATGATTGTTTAAAGGGTTATTACACTTTTTTGAACAAACTACACAAGCCATTATTGTAATTTATTGTTTATAAAAATATCTATTTATCATTTTTATCCAGCTATGATTTTCTTAAACTGGAAAATAAACACATAGTTTACCAGTAAGGATTAATAATAATTATTATTATTTTATATACATACAGTATATTGTTCCTATCTCAAACTTTGTTTGTTATCCTACTACAAAAAATATATATTTTCAGAACTTGTCATTTTTCATTCCCAAAGTAAACTTTTTATCAGGAATAATATATTTTCAAAACTTTCCTTGTTGACCCGCACAGGCTATAGTGCTACAATGACTTTATGTCCTCGCGTTTCATGTTGACGGATTGTCGAGATGCAACGGATAAACTGTTTCCGCTTTTATTTATTTTACATTTTTTTTCTTCCTTGCGTTTTATTTTCTTCAAACAAACAAGGGGGTTAAAAAAAGGGTTTTCAGCATCTACTGAGCACATTTCAACAATGCTTGCTGAGGACAGGAAATAAAAGACATAGAAATAGACTTATTTTACTGCAACAAACAGCAGTAACATTTGCAAGCATATTTTTATTACAATATGATAAATTTAATGTTATGTTATGATGAGAGGAACCGTCCTCTAAGCTCTGAATGTCTAAAATTACTTTGTATCATTGTAAAAAAAACTCTGTAAAAAGGGGGGAAAGGCTTAGTAAACTCTAAGGTTAAAGTTGCTTTTGTGACTTTGTACCAATTTACCACTGTACGGTTCAGACACTTTTATAATGTTTGTATTTTGCTAAGGCCTGGTTCACACCTGTACGTTTTGTAGCGTGTTCAAAGCTCTACGAATGCTCTACAAAACGCTCAAACATGAAAATCCCATTGTTTTCTATGGGTATGGTTCACACCTTGCCGTATTTCAGCCCGTCTGAACGTGCTACAAATGGCCTACGCGGCGTTTTTGTCTTGCGTTTCCATTGGGATACAGCCAAGTAGCCCTCGGAAACGCGCATTTGTCGCACGTTTTTTTTACCGCGAATTGCGGTAAAAACGCGCGACAAACCCGCATATTGGATACGCCTAGGTGTGAACCCAGCCTAAGGCCCCATTCACACGTAGCGACATACCTTTTGCAGCGGCCGGGATAGCGCGACTTTCGGGGCGACGTTCCAGCGACGATCCAGCGACGGTAGTGCGACCTTCTCCGTCGGGCTCCATTAAGGCTGGGTTCACACCTAGGCGTATCCAATATGCGCGTTTCCTGTCGCGTGTTTTTACCGCGATTTGCGGGGGGAAAAACGTGCGGCAAACGCGCGTTTCCGAGGGCTACCTGGCTGTATCTCAATGGATACGCGTGACAAAAACGCCCCAAAGAAGCTCCTGTACTTTTTTGGGCGTAGGGCGTTTTGTAGCGCGTTCATGCGGCCTGTAATACGCCCAGGTGTGAACCATACCCATAGGAAATATTGGGATTTCGGTGTTTGAGCGTTTTGCAGAGCGTAGGAACGCGCTACAAAACGCCCAGGTGTGAACTGGGCCTAAGAAAAAAGCAAAATCGCGCAAAATCCGCCGAAAAAAGGGTCCTGTAGAAGTGACTTGCGACCGCGACGAGCGACGTGCGACATGGAGCTAAGACAGCTCCATTGAATATCATTAGCCGGTGACTTCTCGCGATATCGCGCTGCAAAAATGCACGATATCGCGGTGGAAATCGCGCAATATATCGCTACGTGTGAATGGGGCCTAAAGGCTCACTAAATTTAGGTGTTAGGACAGAATATCTCTAGGGTAGTGTGATCTTCTGTCACCGGCATATGATTGGTGGTGCTTCTACCAATTACAATTCCAGCCTTACATGATATCCTTTTATTAAATTATGCAATAAAAGGATAAGGGGCTACAAGGGCAGCTGTAAAGGAATGTTATACCACCATTGGTTTTCTAGCATGCATTGAGGATTGGGATGGTGGAGATATGCTAATTTACACAACTCTTGGGCACAAAACAAAAACTTGAGCCCCAGCAGATGATACAAATAAAAAAAATCAGTTACAGCTGCAATACTCACCTGCTCTCTATCACTAACCCCCCCCCCCGCAGACCCACCAGCTCTCTGATCCAGTGGTGGTCCATCTTTGGGTTGATTGTTGCCCAGCATAATTCAACCCACTTCCTCTAAGCCCAGGGCGTCAAGGCTCCTCCCCACCCTGGGTTCAATGGAGAATGCTGCAAAGAGTGGTGACATTCACTGAGCAAGAAGACTTTAGAGAGGAATTATGAGGTCATCAGACCAGACCTAAGACATCTGGATGAAAGCTATGTGTACTTTTTTTTAATTAATGGGCTGCAATATGGAGGATCCCAGAGTTGAAGACATTCAGCGGTGGCTAACTTCACTTCTGGCAGGTAAAACAATTCCCATATCCCGTACGAGTTTCATCTCTGCATTTCCTGCAATTTGTCGTTGGGCTGGAGTCGCCCCTTTACATCTGCATTTCCCCCAGCTTAATCCTCTCCAATCTCTCCCGTACATATGGTTTTCGGGTCTTTTAAGTCTCCGGTGCAAAATGTGGGCGCGATTCAAATGGGTTTTACCCTCCAAATATTCAATCAGATAAGGCCGGAGCTCGCATAATGAAGCCTTGTGAGATGCTTCTTTCAAAAACTAGAAAATACTTTTCAAAGCGCTACACGGAAGCCAACATACTAAAGGATTACATTAGCAATCTGTGCAGACAACACCTGTTGGCTGAACGGCGACTGATAAGGAATTCTCAGCGCTCAGCAAAATTACGTATTTTTTTTTTCGGAGTTAAAATATTTCACTGCTGACAAAGAGCTGAAAAAATTAATAATATAACACAGGAGTGGGGGGGGGGCATTAGACGTCTGAGTCTCAAACAGCAAACAAAACAAGTTTCTTGTATCATAAGGAAACAAGGTTTCTGCAAGATAAGGTTTACCGAAAACTATGACCAGATATACTGTATATATATATATTTATCTCTACAGGCTGCGCCGTCCTCCTATCAGCACTGTACAAACACAACTGATAACATTACAACGTAGCAATATTTTGTTTTCATGTATAAAGCCAAGACAAATAGGCTTAGAAATATACAGTGTACATCATGGGCGCCGACAATTTTTCGTCTGGAGATCTACTTTTCAAATGACGAGCTCAATGAGATCTACCAACGAAAAAACACCTGCGTTCAGGGCTGTGGTGCCATTGACTTCAATGCACCGCCACGCCCCCTCCCGCCCCTGAACGCAGGGAGCTGGCCGGCAGACTTTGTGGTGTGAACCGGCCCTCTCTTCTCTCTCTCCTCTCACTCTCTCCCCTGTTTCTATCTGCTGTCTCTTCTCTGTCTGCTGTCTCTTCTCTCACTTTCTCTGCTGTCTCTTCTCTCTCTGCTGTCTCTTCTCTCACTTTCTCTGCTGTCTCTTCTCTGTCTGCTGTCTCTTCTCTCACTTTCTCTGCTGTCTCTTCTCTGTCTGCTGTCTCTTCTCTCACTTTCTCTGCTGTCTCTTCTCTCACTTTCTCTGCTGTCTCTTCTCCTGTCTGTCTTTTCTTACCTCCACTGCAGAGACTTCCCAAGTCCTTCCTGTCTGCGGCGTCTGGCACATCCAGTTGCACGAGCAACGCAGGAGGACAGGCCACAGGTCAGTGAGCCGAGCGCGATCTACCTAATGGGCACCCCTGGTGTGCATGTACAGTAGATACATTGTTTGTTTGTTTTACCGGATTTCTACAAATTGTTTGTGATACATTCTAATAGCCTGAAAGTAGATGTAAACCTAAAGGCTCCATTCACATCTTTGCAATATTATTATTATTACAATACAGGATTTATATAGCACCAACAGCCCCATATATCACACAGTCTTATAGCCTAATGTTTATTGTTATAATGCATCAGGTTTATGCTGTAGGTGAAGAATAGTGTATTAATCTCTAGCCGGTAGCTCTGAAGGGTCAGTCTACCCGAGGCAGATCATGATCACCTCTGCTCCTGAGTTTCCAGGTCTGCACACCCCATTTCAAGGTAGTCAACACATCCATGTTAGAGTCCTATAATGTATCTAAATCCAAAAACAAACATGTAACAGATGCAGCTTACCAGCTCCTGAGTTTCCAGGTCTGCACACCCCATTTCAAGGTAGTCAACACATCCATGTTAGAGTCCTATAATGTATCTAAATCCAAAAACAAACATGTAACAGATGCAGCTTACCAATCCTTATATGTGGTGATCCTGCCAGTAACACACTTACTGTCTTAAGGGTGACAACATTCTCTCATTGTACTAAATAGGAGCATTGTTGTCACCCCAAGACTAGAACTAGAGAACAACTTTCATTCCATAACATGGGTGGGAGGTAGGGATTCACTGGTACCGATACTGCTATCGGTATTGGTGCCGATACCGCGTATTTGGGCGAGTATTATTATTATTATCATACAGGATTTATATAGCGCCAACAGATTGCAGAGCCCTTTACAATATAAGCAAGACATTACAATCACAAGACAGCATGGTAAGGAGGGCGCTGCCCCTCAGGGCTTATGGGAGCACATGCAATGCCCGCATTGTATCTTTCAGTGTTAGATCTACTGCAGTGCCGTTATTTCTTAATGGCACCCCAAAGCAGCTCGGTATCGCATTTGCGTTGTACTATACCACATTATATAGTAACCTATTACCATGCAATATGGTGCAATGCAAATGAAAAGAAGTTGCCTGGAGCCTGATTTAGCTGCTATAGGGAGATGAATGGGCTTCCCTACCACAGTGCACAGCACACCCTGCAGTACCTCTGTGATGTCACATTGCAAAGGTGTGGACGGGGGTTAACTGAATGACATTTTGTTTGGTAAAGCACAGTGTGTCATTAACAAGTGCCAATTTCTAAATAAAATATGTGCTTTCACCTTTTTATCATCTGCGGTTGCAATACTAACCTTCAAGAAGGAGCTGCCTTGCTGCTCTCTGCAGTACCTGTTCTCCACCACAGGATCTCTGCAGTCCTCTGAAGGATGAATGTTCCACTTTTGCCCTGAAACACTGAGGATGGACTAATAGTGCAGGGTGACATGGCCCGATCTACTAAGAGGACGTCGCCACAGCGTCCTATACTCCAAGCGCATGTAGGGAATGACGCTAATGTCATCACATCATTGGCCCTTCCTGTAACATCCAGGATATCCCATCACCAGGAGAAGACCAAAGAAGAAGAAAAGGATCCAGCGTGCCATGTGACCAACCAAAAGACATCAGAAATGTCAAGCATATAAAAAATATATAACATATTGCTGGGGGAAGGGGGGCAATGAGGGGGTGCTCTTATCAGCAGGAGCGTGGAGTTTGGCTTTTAAAGGAGCTTCCCTATATCCCAGGAGGCAAGCCATTTACCATCCACGGCACTACAAAAACCACCTTAGCTTCTCCTTCCCCACTGACTCCAATGCGGTTTACAAAAATGGCAATTTTGCCGAAATGCTCCAAAAACTCTCAGTTTCACTTATGTCTACTCATCATGAGAACGCTGGCACATTACAAAATAAAAGAAGAAGCAGTGAAATGATTAACTTTCTTGGGAAAAATTTGGTGTTTCATAATCTCACCAATTTCAATCACATGATTAATGCCAGAACACTAGTCACATGGTCTCTGCCTCTCTGCCAACCGGGGAAGACTCATCCTCAGGCTGAGCAGCTGAACAATCAGCTATGTCTTAACCTAAATTTTCCTTCCCCTATACTGGTTGTCGATGTTTCAGCTCTACTCCACGGCCATGACCAGTGCTGCCCCTGGACTTTTTGCTGCTTCAGTGAGTCGTGGGGGGGTTGGTTTGTGCTCATGATGCATGATAGTGATGCCGTCCTGGGGGGGTGGTGCCCGACAGTGACACTGCCCTCTGCACCTGGGACGCTCTGGCCAGCGTCCTGCCCAGCTCTTGTCAACCAGGAGGACCTGTTTGTCAGGAGCTGGGCAGGACTCCAGCCAGAGCATCCCAGGTTGCTGAAAGCTAGAGGGGAGATATATATTGCCCTTACACATCTCCCCGTCTGGCTCTTAGCAACCTGGAATGCTCTGGCCCCCCCTTTCCCTCACGTGACCCAAAGCAATACCGCCTAAGGCAACAGCCTCATTAAAGGGATGGCCCTGACCATGACCACTAATACCAGTCTGGTCACATCCAACATACGTTTGGGCTTTGTCTTGCTCATGCACATTAAACAGTGAAAACCCTCTTCCACACTGTATGGTCCTTAAAGGGTTAGCCTGCCACTTAACACCCGGCACATGCGATGCTCATACTTAGCGAACGCCGAGGCTGCTTCAGTGTTTAATAATATCTTGCAGAGCCATTATTAAATATCGATCCCTGCTATCCCGAGCCTTCTGACTCAAGTCTGCAAGATTTTATTAAATTCCGTAGTAACAGGCTCATTCGATACGGCAGTGCAAAGGGCAACGCCAAAGTGCAAGTAAATCAAAGCAAACTAGAATTCCGTTTACAGAAGTCTGACCAGCAAACGATGAATTCTGATTGGTTGCTCTGGGTTAACTTTGTTTTTTTTGTTTTGCTGGGCTGCTAGGCACAGATTGTGATGACACTTAAAGTCAATTTAAAGCCAACATGTTGTTTTCTTAGCCAGGGAAGTCCCTTTGATGAGGCGGCCTGAGGCTGATGCTCCAGGTGGCATCTTTGTGAGATATACACCAACCAGCGCCAAAAATGAAAACCTCCTATAGCCCAAAATGCTTCTTATAATCCAGTGAAGGCTGCTCCGTTTCAGACAGGGGATCCCGAGCACTGCATAGAGCACAAAACAACACCGGGCGCCTTTCCTGGTGCAAATAAACCTTTTATTGATAAATATATTTTGTTGTACTTATTTTTATCAATAAAAGGTTTATTTGCACCAGGAAAGGCGCCCGAGATTGTATTGTGTATTTTGGCATCTCTTTGAGGCACGTGTCGGGGCGGCAGGCACACTCCAAACATTGTGCATTCTATGGAATTCCAGATTCTATGATTTACTTGCCCCCTTTCCAGCCAGAGCCTCCCAGGTTGCTAAGAGCCAGGCGGGAAGATGTGTAGGGACTAGGGATGCACCAATACCATTTTTTAGACCAAGTACGAGTACCGATATTTTTCCACAAGTACTCACCGCTACCAATTGCCAATACTTTTTTTTGTTTTCTGAAACAATACAGACTAATGATTTTAGGACAGTGGTGACGTGCCAGGGCCCAGTCACAGCAGCAAAAGCTGCGATCCTGGCAGTTCTGCCACTTACTCTAAGCTGTAGAGGGACTACAAATCTGAGCAATACATTATATAGCAATGCAGAATGGCACTGACTATAGGCGACTACAAATCTCAGCAATACATTATACAGCAATGCAGAATGGCACTGACTATAGAGGACTACAAATCTCAGCAATACATTATACAGCAATGCAGAATGGCACTGACTATAGAGGACTACAAATCTCAGCAATATATTATACAGCAATGCAGAATGGCATTGACTATAGAGGCCTACAAATCTCAGCAATAGGCACTGACTATAGAGGACTACAAATCTCAGCAATATATTATACAGCAATGCAGAATGGCATTGACTATAGAGGCCTACAAATCTCAGCAATACATTATACATCAATGCAGAATGGCATTGACTATAGAGGCCTACAAATCTCAGCAATAGATTATACAGCAATGCAGAATGGCAACTGGCTGTAGAGGACTACAAATCCCAGTAATACATTGTAAAGCATTGCAGAATAATATGAGGCTGCGCATGCTCTGTGCTGCTCCGGGATGCCGGCCTGATGTCTCCAGTGGAGGGTTTCAGGTGGGCTGTGAAGGATCTCAGGTGGCTGTGATGATAATGATGCTATGCCGTCCAGCCAGGAAATGAGGCGGGCTCTCTCTGACTTGCTGCAGCTTCTAATGCACATTGTGAGAGTGAAATCAGAGGAACCTATTTCAGTCTAGGAGAGGAGCCGGTACAGCTGTGCAAAACGGCCGGAGGTCAGAATTAATTTGTTTTAAAGTTTGATTTATTTTTTCCCGGCTCTGATTGACGCTTTTATTTCACAAAGTCTAGCCAGCCAAACACAGCATCTGGTAAAGTGACAGTTTGGTCTTAGATCCACCACAAGGCAACAGACAGGCTGAGTGAAAATGAAATATGACATTAATGTGACATTTCTGCCCGGCGGCAGATAAGTTTTACCTAGCCATCGAAGTCCTATCACCTGTCGCGGATAATCTCTTAATGCTTCCACTGTACTGTGAGAGCCGCTCGAAAAAGGTAATCATGTAAGTAATTTCTTGGCTTCTCCCCAAACTTTGGAGAATAAAAGCTTTCACTGCGATCGGCGAGAAGATTTATCAGATTTCCAACAAGTAACATGTAAATGAAAGCTCTGGCGGAGAGGAGAGCTTGTTTGCTTTTAATGGCGATTATTTTTAGCCATACATTTAGTGATCGCTGGTTATCGATATTCGGGACGGGTGGACACGCTTAAGAGGCGAGACAAAGATCTTTCTGCTCAGTCACGGAATGCAAACTGCACGACTGTAGTTTCGTGTTCGCAGTCCGTCAGCAAAGTCTCTTCGGGCGGCTAAAATCTGATAGAGGCTTCTATTGAATTCTACACATCATCAGGATCATCATCGATTCTCCTTGACAATATTTACGAATAGACAAACACTACATAGAGAAATGTTTGTTAGTTCCCAACCATCACACCTGTATGAGCTTGTTACCCATTCCAAACCCATGGCCATTCATATGAAGTTGCCCCCCTATTGCCACTGCTATGTAGTTGCCTCCTCATGGCCAATAATATGGAGTTCCCCCCATGGCCATTAATATGGAGTTGCCCCCTCTCAGGCCATTAATATGGAGCTGCCCCTCCAATGCCATTAATATGGAGCTGCCACCCCATGGCCATTAATATGGAGCTGCCCCTCCAATGCCATTAATATGGAGCTGCCACCCCATGGCCATTAATATGGAGTTGCTCTCCCCAGCGTAGCGTTGGCCTCCTTTGTAACTAAAACAGCCTTCACTCTTCTGGGAAGGCTTTTTGAGTGTCTTCATCCTAAAGTTGATCTGCAGGCTTCAGGCCAGGGATCTATGCAGGACACTTTGGTTCCTCCATGCCAAACTGGTCAACCCATGTCTTTATGGGGCTGGATTTGTACACAAGGGACAGTCATGGTGGAACACAAAAGTGCCTTCACCAAATTACCACAAGGATCAAAGCTCACAATTGTCCAAAATGTCTTTGTATGCTGTATCAATAATAGTACCCTTCAATAGGAACACCTAAACTCAATCATAGGTGTGATGGTCAGAGGTCCTCCAACCTTTCACCATGCAGTATATTTTCGGTAAATATGGGACATCAAATTGCTAACTCCATCAGCCTTTGGATGTGTTGTGATCCCAGATTGACGTCCTTAGATGTTACATTTTAGATTTCTCTTCTGCATCGATAGGCAATCTCAGCACCCCCAGCTGTGGTGAAGCTACAAATTGCACCATACCTATGTCTCTAGGAGTCATGCCTGTGGGCATCAGAGCCTTGCAATGCCTCATGGAACTTAGAGTTTCACAACAGCTGCCAAAGTTGCCTACCTCTGCTCTAGCAGCAGAGATATTGCAATTTTCACACTATACATTGTATTGATATTCTCTAATATTATATTGTAATATTATATTGTAGTGTTTGTGTAGGGGCAGTCAAATTATCATCGATATCTCATTCTTATATGGTGCAAGCAGTTATGTGGACCATTATCTCCCCCTTCATGTCCCCAGCTCCCCATTATCTCCCCCTTCATGTCCCCAGCTTTCCGCTCCCGGATCCCATGTCACCTTCATACTTCCAGCTCCTTGTCTCCCCCTTCGTGTCCGCGGCAGCTCTAGTCTGCACTGGGCAGCAGTTCTGTGTGATGAGGGGGCGGGGATTACACCGCTCCCACTCATTGGCTGCTGCCCGGCTGGATGATGCTTCACGCTGCGCCCGGAACCAGGTGAGCCGAGGCCGCAAGGAACTGTGCCGGTCTCGTGCGGACGGCAATGCATCCCTGCCGCACAGCTGCCCGTACATGCTATGGGTGGCTGTGCAGGGATGTAGCGGCAACTCTCTGGAGGGGGGGCCCTCTTCTTCCTCGCTGGGCCCCCCCCAAGTGGCCGAACGCCAGGGCCCGGTCGCAATTGCGACCGCTGCGACCCTGGTAGTTCCGCCAGTGCGTGTCGGGTTGTATAAGTCAATGCTGTCCAAAAGACGACACGGTTCAGAGTTTCTAAATAAAGTGTAATTTCACCTGATACCGACATTGAGTGCTGGACCTGCCTGGTTTTTTCTATGTGACTTTGTGCATTGGCACCTGTACTGCAGGAAAATGTTGGGGGACAGGTGAGTTGTGCAAAGCTTTAACAACTTCTGTCACAGGTTGGGGCAGTGCATGGCAATGCCATGGTGTAGTATGGCAACTTTGGCGCCCAGGAGGGGCTGAGAGGTTCCACAATGTGAATACCTTTGGAGAGGAGGAACTGGCTGTTCAATTCCTTCCAGGTTTTCCAGACTATAGTGGGATGGGATCTCCAGTCTTGGGGCCAGGTGTTGCCAGTGGCCAGGTTGAGCTGATCAGGTGGCTGAGAGCAGCCTTATTAGGAAGCCAGCCCAGTGCTTTAGGGGAGAGTTGTGGGTGTGCTGTAGGCACACGGCTACAGGCAGACGCTGCTGCGTGTGTGAGCACAGGTGACACAGCCAGGAAGGCTGGAGAGGTCCAGAGGGTCGGTGACCCTGAGATCCCTGTCGGGGGGGCAAAGAGGGACAGTGACCCACGAGGGGTGAATACCAAAAGTCTTGGAGCTGAGGGAAGCTGCTGAGGACGGTATATCCAGGGAAAGTCCTGGGACTATAACACTGGGAGTGTATGGGACAGCCAGATGTCGGTGAGACCAAAGCATGATGTGCTAATGAGAGTCCAATGAACTGTTATGCTTCGTTTATGCTGAAGAAAGGAGAGTTATTTTGTGATGTCCATGGACTGTTGACCTTTTGATGAATAAAGACTGTACTTTCATGTTAAAGTCGGCTTCAGGAGTGGTCACTTAGCGCTTACCATTGTGCTATATTCCCAAAACTATCACAATAGATTATATTAAAAATAAAGCCGTCTAACGGATGAATCATGTATAGACAACAGATGGAGAGCTGAGCGTGTTAAAGGATAAAAGTAGCTTTGTAAGACTTTTCATTTCGGAAACAAGCAGATGATGTTCTGCTACATGCTCAGTATGACTGTTTTTATAAAGTAGACCTCTCAGTGACTTCACAACAGAACTTTACTTTACAATTTTACTTTACAACAATATTTGCTTTTCCGAAAACCCTCCACCAGTAAAAAGTCACCCTTGTGCTCCAGTCAGTGACTTTGCCTGGGCTGGGATGATGTCATCAGCCTGCTGCAGGCAGGAGGAAGCATTCCCTCAGTCTCCTCTTGCCCAGTGTACAGACTGCACCATTGTAACTTTGTACAAAGTCACAAGGTTAGAGACTACAGGAGGGGCTGATCTGTGTAAGATATGTGTGAACCCGGCCCGAGAACTGCACGATCAACAGGATTTACATGAGCCAGCATCTCAGTCCAGGAAGTAGATGGTGACCGGTGTCAGACATTTGTGAACATAGTAAAAAAACTGCACAGGCGCCAGTATTTACTCTGAGCTGGTGTCTCAGTCCAGGAAGCAGATGGATAGCTGACAGCCTCCTACCAACCAATGATGCTGTTGCAGTAGGCAGGACCTGACTGGGAACTCTGAGAAACTAGTCCACCATCAGGTCTGCCTCCCTTGTGATTGAGAGAAGACATTGGACAGATTCCATAGCCCATAGGCAGCCTGCTATTGACTATTGAATCCACACACTGCCTGTTGTCAATCAGTAGCAGAGTGGATCTGATGGGGAATTAGACCCTCGGCATACCCATCAGGCTTCACCCACTGTCAGCACCACCATTTTTTACTATTTTGGTAATGATGTCAGTCAGCAATTCCCGCCTATTCATTCACATTCAGCTGTCAGCCAGGGAATCTCCAGGCCGCACATGAATAGGGCCAGGGATGAGTCACTGGTTGCTAAGATGCTGCTGGTAGTGGGCAGAGCCTTATGAGGATGCCGAGGGACTAATTCCCCATCAGGTTCACAGTGCTACTGATTGACAGCAAGCAGTGGGATGATTCCATTGCCAATAGCAGGCTGTCTATTGGCTATTGGAATCCGTTGACTGTCAGCTGTCAATCACAAGGGAGGTGTACCTGATGGGTAACTAGACTATAAGAGTTCTGCATCAGGCTCCGCCCACCCACAGCAAAAGTCCTTGACCTCACTGTCTGCCTATGTAACAGGTGCAGTGGCTGGGCAGACAGTTCAGTAATGCTGACCCTGTGACGGTGTGCCAGAAGGTATGCTCCAGCCTAAGTCCACTCTGCAAATGGTGCCAAATCTATGTACCTCTGGAACAGACACCAACATTTGTCATGCAGATGCACGATGGAATTTTAAGGAGTGTCTTAGGCTCTCTTTATGAATCCCAGGAAATATGTCCATTAAAGTATTTAGCATTTTGCACAGTAGAGTATGGACTAGCTAGAGGGGGATCACGTTGATGCAGTTGGCCAGAGAAGGATCACTTTGATGCAGTTGACCAGAGAGGGATCACTCTGATGCAGTCGGCTAGCGAGGGATCACTCTGATGCAGTCGGCTAGCGAGGGATCACTTTGATGCAGTTGGCTAGAGAGGGGTCACTTTGATGCAGTTGGCTAGAGAGGGGTCACTTTGATCCAGTTGGCCAGAGAGGGATCACTTTGATGCAGTTGGCCAGAGAGGGATCACTTTGATGCAGTTGGCCAGAGAGGGAACACTTTGATGCAGTTGGACAGAGAGGGATCACTTGGATGCAGCTGGCCAGAGAGGGATCACTTTGATGCAGTTGGCTAGAGAGAGATCACTTTGATGCAGATGACCAGAGAGGGATCACTTTGATGCAGCTGGCTAGAGGGGGATCACTTTGATGCAGTTGGCCAGAGAGGGATCACTTTGACGCAGTTGGCTAGAGAAGGATCACTATGACGCAGTTGGCCAGAGAAGGATCACTATGACGCAGTTGGCCAGAGAAGGATCACTTTGACGCAGTTGGCCAGAGAGGGATCACTTTGATGCAGCTGGCAAGTTTGACCATATATTGCAATATATGCACACCGAAAATCTCCTTTTTTTATGCAAAAGTTTTCTAAAAGTATGTAATGGCGTACAGCAGGAGGCAGAGGGTCAGTGGCGTAACAACCGGGGGGGGCAGGGGGGGCACTTGCCCCGGAGGGCGAAAAAAAATGTTCTGCCCCGGGCGCCAATAACTCTGGTTACGCCACTGCAGAGGGTCCATTAATAATTGGCAGTACACTCTGCTTATTTCACGAATGGAAAGTTAGAGAAGACTATGCATATCCTTAATACTTATTTGGCCAACTGAAGATGATCGATCCCATTGGAATGGCCAAGAAGAAATGTTGTTTGTTAATGCCATTCTACTTAATGAAAAGGCAAAGCCAAGAACGATAAAAGAAAAAAAAAACAACTTAAAATGTAACAACACTTTTGGGTAGAGTAGTAAAAGGGTTTTAACTGCTGTCAGGTTTTAATTGATTTACTCAAACTTCCTGTCCTGATGACTGTGGTTTTTGTATTTAAAGTTGGGAGGGTTAATTGATGTATACCTGTAAATCTGTTTTTCTATATTGAATTTCCATGTGTTCTATCCCACTCCTAATAATCAGATCCATCTAGAAGTTTGTAAACTTACTTATGGAAGATGTCTATAGGATGTACTTCCTTCATGCACTGACACCATGTCACTCAGCTCTGTGAATATGCACTCGCTTATGTCCCCACTCTCACAGAGCCCGCCTTCTGAACTACAACTCAACGTCTGAACAATGTAACATTATCATTGCTTGCTGGAAGCAATGCATGATGGGATATGAAGCCTTGAAAAATGAAAAATGAAAGAGATGCAAAGCACACTGGGAACCCAGGAAGTTGTTGGAAGTGATGGGCAGACGGAAGGCGGCGCTCACTACATAAAAGGGATATTTTAAAGTAAGATTTGATTGTATTATAAGAAACTCTCATATGTATTCCTATAAACAGTGGTGTCACAAGGGGGGTGCGGCCCGCACCCGGGTGACACCATTGCAGCGGTGACTGACAGTCATTTTGGTGTCACCACTCTAAAAAGTTGGGCACTCGGTAATGGACCGAGAGCCCGACAGTGTCAGGAGAGAGGAGGGGACACGGCGGCATACCTTATCCCGGCGGGTGAACGTCCCCTCCTCTCTCTGCTGGTGTCCATCACAAAGATGGCCACCGGCAGGCGTCAATTAGATGGCCGCGCATGCGCGATTACGTCATTGCACACACGCAATGACGACACAGCGGGGTGTCACCCAGTCTAGAGACCGGGTGACACCTGGCCCCGGGACGCCCTGTCTATTAAAAAATGCTGATGTAATGAAAGAAGAGGAGATGCTGGGACTTTACAGCTCCTTTAAAGCAGATGTATATCCTAACTGGATGACAATTTATTTGCCAGTGCACTGTGTGTCATACACAGCTGCCATATTCTATTTCTTTCAGAAAATACTGTTTTTACCTTCTTCATCCATTTTTTGCATCTTGTTACTGCTGATCTCCTACCTACAGCTTCCTGTCTACATTCATGCACTCCGGCTTGACAGCACATCATTGCTCAGGGTAGGCTATAGTAACAAATACGAACAGCGAGTGCGCTTTAGAAGATCACCCAGCATGCTTTGGAACTGAGCATCATGGATGCGCCCTGTAATAAATGTTAATTTGTTGAATAAAGATTTTATACAAACATATAAAAATGATATAAAGTGTCAGTTTAGTTTAAAAAAAATAAAGATGATAGTAAACAACATGATGTAATGGGTTCTCTGGGGACGCGACACCCCCCTACAATGTGCCTGGCTCTTATTTGGTCCAGAAGGGGACCCGTGTGCACCGCGGTCTGACGTGACGCCGAGAGGCTTCCGATAAATCACTTGAAGTCTGCCAGTGAAAGAGGAGAGCAATGCATGGCATAACAAATCAAACAAATATATTGCGGCCTCTGCAAAATATACCATAAATTATGGCACAACATTTGCAATCCTTATAAACCGCCAGAGAATTCACAGCGCCAGGCGGATCATAAGACAAAATTTACGACTGCAAAACAAAGGAAAACAAAATGTTATGTTGTTTTAAAGTTTTATTTTTGTTTCTATCTGCTTTTGCTGTGATACATAAAAAAATCTCAGACCTGTTGATGGAAACTGCAGCTTTTGGGGAAGTTCTACCAAAAAAAGGTTTCAATTTCCTTTTTCTTTTGCAGTTTATACCACAGTTCTGATAATGAGGTCACAAGACCCCAATCCGTCCTCTTTTTCCCACTTTTCTTCTCTTCCAACTTCCAAAATGAAAATTAAACGTTTCAAAATTTAGGTAAAAAATGAGAAGAATGTTAGAGTAGTCAGGATTTATTGATACTGTTTGTTGCTATTCACAGCACATCACTTCCCAGATTCATAACACAGGGATTTCTGGTGCATGTTATGGTGTGTCAGTGCTGACCAACGTGCAGGTAATAGTGCAATGAATGGGAATTCTTGCCAATGTGAAGCTAGTAAAGCATTGGAAGTGAATTCTGGCCAATGTGAAGCTAGTAGAGTAATGGCTGTGAATGTTAGTCAATGAGGAACTAGTAAAGAAATGGCTGTGAATTCTGGCCAATGTATAGCTGGTAAAGCAATGGATGTGAATGCTGGCCAATGTATAGCTAGTAAAGCAATGGATGTGAATGCTGGCCATGTGAGGCTTGTAAAGTAATTGTCAGGAACCGCATCTGAACCCGAGGCCTCTGCTGTAGCTGGCAGTGGTTCTACCTGCTGACCCACCTTGGAACCTTGGATAGCTCCTTGCCTGCTCTCCTGTTTAATCATCAGTTTAACCTAGTTTCTGCTGAACTCCTTGCTCCTCCCTTGAACTTCCTATTTAGGCCACGCCTCTGCACTTCCTTTTTGCCAGACTATTGTGCTCCTGCTATTATCTTGCTTCCTTGCTCCTCCTGTGATACAATCCTCTCATACTGCTACCCGTGTACCGACCTTTGGCTGCTGATTCACCGACTACTCTCATCGTCTTCTGCTTGATACCTGATACCTTTGGCTACTGACCTCGGCTTCATCTCTGACTACGCTTCTGCCTGCTCCTACACTACTACCGTCTGCTTGTGTACCGAACCCGGCCTGTTATACCATGAATTTGCCTGCTGTTTCAGCTACTGGACTCTGAGCCTGATCCCTGATCGTGACAGCAATGGTTGTGAATGCTGGCCAATGTAAAGCTATCAAGTAATGGTTGTCAATGCTGGCCAATGTAAAACTGGTAAGCCAGTTGCTGTGAATGCTGCTCAGTGTGAAGATCGTAAAGCAATGGTTGTGAATGCTGGCCAATGTGTACCTAGTAAAAAAAATGGCTGTGAATGCAGACCAATGTGCAACAAGCAGAGCAATTAACTTGAATGCTGGCCAGGGAGCAGCTTGCAGAAAATGTGTGTGCATGCAGGCCAATGTTTAACTAGCAGAACAATGGTTGTGAATGAGAGCTAATGTACAAGTAGTAGTCTAGTGGGTGTGAATGCTGGACAATCTTCAGCTAGCATTACAATGGGTGTGTAAGCAGACCAGCAGCTGGTAGAGCATTTAATATGAACTTTGGATAATGTGTAGGACAATGGGTCTGCAGTGAATGAATGTTGAATATTGTATATTCCCTGGTGAGGGATTCACCTGGTCATGGTTTATTAATGCAAATTGTTGAGCTCTGTCAATTCGGAGCAGTTGTAGAAATATATAAATAGCAAAAACAGCGACTCGGAGGAGGAAGAAACCGATAACTGAAAAGGGGCAAATGGTCACTATGAAACATAAAATTTGCTTCTGTTCACGTCTTGTCTTCTCACCTGTTGCTATGGTGACAAAGCACTGGAAGTCTTTAAAAAGTTTTCGATAAACAGTAAAAAGTTTGGGTGGGCGTGTCCAGCAAAAAAAAAATTCCTGATACACAATCGCAATATAACTAGACTAGAAATTCGTATATCAGAACCAGCAATATATAGATCTGACAATACTAATATCTATAATGTGGTATATATCCAAACAGAATGATACTCTGGGGCTTATTTAATAGGGCAAAATATGTAGTGACTGACAAACCGACCACATGCACAGAATACATTCAATGACGAAGTAGTTATTACGCCCGAACACTAAACCAGAGCAAGCAGCAAATCATGCGGCTACAATTCAGTGCACAAATCATGCAGACATACCCGAGAGGTTCAGTTTGGATTTCCCAAAAGGACAAATAGAGGAGAGAATCTGTCCAGTGGGGATACAGACAGCAACAAAAATCTGACAGTGACTCTTTCTGCAGTCTATTAAACAAGGCTCTGGCTTTAGATACATTGTTAACCTCTTGAAAGTTTTTTGTTCTATCTGTTGAGGACTCTGTTGGTGAGAAATCTGAGTTCCTGGGTCTGTATGCCTACTGTGACCATTATGAGGGGTTCCCAGCATTACTGTGTTGTGTTCCTGGGTCTGTACACCTGCTATGCCCCATATGAGGTGTCCAAACCATCACTTTGCTGCGCTTCTGTGTGTGTGCACCTACTGTGTCCATTAATAGGGGCTCCCACCATCCCTGCATTAAATTCCCAGGTCTGCACACCTGCTTTGCCAATTATAAGGGGTTCCCACCATCCCTATGCTGAGTCCCTTGGTCTGTACATCTGATGTGCCCATTATGAGAGGCTCCCACCTTCCCTGCCTTTAGTACCCAGCTCTACACACCTGATGTGCCCATTATGAGGGGTTTCCACAATCTCTTTTTCTGAGTTCCTGGGTCTGTACCCCTGCTGTGCCCATTATGAGGGGCTCCTTCCATCCCTGTACTGAATTCCTGGATCAGGGGGGTTTCCACAATCTCTTTGCTGAGTTTCAAGCTCTGCACACCTGATGTGCCCATTATGAGGGGTTTCCACCATCTCTATGCTGAGTTCCTGGATCTGTGCACCTGCTTAGTCCATTAAGAAGGGCTCTCACCATCCCTGTATGGAGTTTGCGGCTCTGCATCTCTACTGTGCCCATTATTTGGGATTCCCTCCATCCTTGTGCTAAATTCCCAACAATGCACACTTGCTGTGCCCATTGTGAGGGGTTACTGCCATCCCTGTGCCCATTATGAGGGGCTCGCCACCATCCCCAAACTGAGTTCCTGGGTTTGTACACCTGCTGTGCCCATTATGAGGGGCTCGCCCCATCCCTGTGCTGAGTTTTTAGGTCTGTACACCTGCTGTGCCCATTATGAAGGACTGCCACTATCCCTGCATCATTTTCCTTGGTCTGCACACCCTCTGTACCCATCATGAGGGTTCCCAATAACCCTGCTATATTCTTTATTTTATAATAGGGAGAATGTAACTGGAGAAGGTGGATCACACAAAGTTGGGCAAGAACACCTAAAACTCCCAGCTGGACAGGAACAGAGTTGGGTATTATAGCCAGAAGATCTCACTGGTGGAGTATCCGAGACATATAAGACACCAGGGTCAGATTTAAACTCCAGCTATAACAACATATCACTTTTAGGTGGACTGACCCTTTAAAAAAGAAATGTCACGGAAAAGCTCGTGTTGGACTCTGCCCTCGAGCTGTCCTTGCGCGGACTCTTTATATGTTCAATTTGTATAGTTTTATAGTCTGAAGCTCAGACCCCCGCAGGTCCCCTGAATACAATGAACACAATCGTTAAGTCTTTTTGGACACCTCGTAGTAAAACACGTCTCTTTTATCCCCTTTCCAAATTATATCGCTCGTAGCAAAAACTTATGAACCTGTTCAAGTTTTTATACTGGACTCAACAGATTTCCCCTTTGTCCGGGTCATAAAGATGGAAATGAGCTCCCTTTTAAAGGACCTTTTTCTTAATAATCCCGGGGATTTATGATGAGGCGATGTCAGGGAGGCACAAGAATGGCGCGGAAGGATTGATTTGCCATTATGTATTTGGGCGCAGATGACCGAGTTGTTTATTTTTACATCGACAAAAAGCCAGGAGTACACGGCTGTATCCCCAGATTTATCTACCAACGTCTCGCGGACCTAAAAGCCAACCTGATATTATGAAAGAAAGGAGGATGGATACAGGAATCATTCAGTCCCTGGGAACAAATAAAGTCAATTAGCTATATTTTTCCCATCCGCGCATTGTGGAATTATTGTAATCTCCATTGGGCAAAGCTTTACATCTGCCTTATGGCCCAATATATCACACAGTCTTATAGCCTAATGTTTATTGTTATAATGCATCAGGTTTATGCTGTAGGTGAAGAATAGTGTATTAATCTCTAGCCGGTAGCTCTGAAGGGTCAGTCTACCCGAGGCAGATCGTGATCACCTCTGCTCCTGAGTTTCCTGGTCTGCACACCCCATTTCAAGAGAGTCACCGCATCCATGTTAGATTCCTGAAATGTATCTAAATCCAAAAACAAAAATGTAACAGATGCAGCTTACCAATCCTTATACGTGGTGATCCTGCCAGTAACACACTTACTGTCTTAAGGGTAACAACGCTCCCTCATTGTACTATATAGGAGCATTGTTGTCACACTAGGCCTAGAACTAGAGAATAACTTTCATTACATAACATGGGTGGAAGGTAGGGATGCAATGATACCAATATTACTATCGGTACCAATACCGAGTATTTGGGCGAGTACTCGTACTCACCCAAATGCTCCGATACCTTCCCCGATACTGGAAATTCCGTAAAGAGGAAAAATTCCTCTGACCGGCAGAGCCATAGGGGAACATGGAGCCGGCTTCCTGAGCAATCAGGAAGCCGGTTGGCGAGTATTAAACCGCCTCCCGGCTTCCTGATTGGCCGGAAAGCCGGCTCCATGCTGATTGGCTGGGAAACCTGCTTCCTGGCCAATCAGCATCGAGCCAGCCGGACAGTCGGCTTCTGGCTTATTGGCTGGTAAGCCGACTTCCTATCCAATCAGCATGCAGCCGGCCGAACAGCCGGCTCGATGCTGTTTGGCTGGAAGCCAGCTTTCCAGCTAATCAACCTGGAGCTGGCTTCCTGGCCAATCAGGAAGCCGGGAGGCAGGTCATTACTCGCCGGTCGGCTTCCTGATTGGCCGGTAAGCTGTCTTGATGCTGATTGGCTGGAAAGCCGGTTTCCCAGCCAATCACAATCGAGCTGGCCAAACAACATGGAGCCGGCTTCCCGAGCAATCAGGAAGCCGGGCAGCATGTCATGACATGTCGGCTCCATGCCAACGGAAGCACCGGTATCGGTACTCGGTATCGAAAAAACTGTATCGGTGCATCCCTCATGGGAGGTATTCCATAGTCCACAGAGATTGGAAACAATGTGACTTATAATGTAACCGATAACGACAGAGCTATTAGATTATTGGATTTATGGCAGGGTCAATGGGGCACTTATTGATATAACAAAATACCTTTAATGGTATAATAAACAGACCAAAAAGGGACCAAATAGGAGATCATTGTCAGAGCTTGCATACACTTTCATGTTCTTTTCATAGTATAAACAAAGAACCAGAACACTCCAAAACCAGAACCATTAGCTATGCGGCCAGGGGGTTACAGTTACACAGACCACTAGGCTCCACCTACCACTAAAAGTGCTTTACAGTAGACCAACACATTAGTGTTGCGTCTATTATGTGTTCTTAGATTCCCAACTAGCACTTCTCAAGTCTTCAGGGTGCTAAGTAAAGAATAAAAATCCTGTACACTTTGCTATTGAAGCAAAAAAGGTCAAAGTAAATAGAGACTTTATCATGCAAATCCCTATTCAAAGCACCAGCACATGTAGTCTTATATGCCAGCAAGTGTGTGAACCTCTGTGCATTAACTCTGTCTTTTATAGGTAGCACTTTTTTTTTTAATACTGTTTAATCTAGCGGCAGGGTAGCGTTAAAGGGTAATCATTTTATATCTTTATTTGCCCAACATATGTACGTTTATTTTAAATGTACATACTTTATATGTATGTATATATTCAGGTTAGAGTCATCACTGCAGTAATATAATAATAATAAAGTAATATAATATTTCCACATTACACTTACTGGCGCTGATCACCTTTATTGTTTATTTTTAGTAATATAATATTGAGTACAGAGATTTGTAGATTAGCCACTAGATGAAGCTCTCCATGACTCCCAGCTATTGGCCTCCTTGTTTGACAGCTGTTAAGATAACATACACTATATGGCCAAAAGTACACTGTATGGTCAAATGTTTGTAGACATGTGACCATCACACCTACTAAATGGCCAAACGTATGTGGGCACCCCTCCGAATCCGAATCAATTCTGGTGTTCCCAGTAGAGGGTACTGTTAATGCTACAGCATACAAAGAGACTTCCGGCAATTGTGCAATTGCAATCTTGTGGTAACGGTTTGGTGGAGAGACCCTTTTCTTTTCCACCATGACTGTCCCCTGTGTTCAAAGCCAGCCCTATAAAGACATGTTTTGATGAGTTTGGTGTGGAGGAACTCTAGTGCCCTGCACAGAGCCTTGACCTCAGCCCTACTGTGCACCTTTGGGATGAATCTGAATGCTGACTGCAAGCTAGGTCTTCCCATCAAACATCAGTACCAAAGCCTACAAATGCATACAGACACACTTCAAAATCTTGGGAAAAGTCCCCCCCAGAAGAGTGGAGGCTGTTATATACACAACTGGGGGGCAAACTCCATATTAATGGCCATGGTTTTGAAATGAGATGCCCAACAAACTCCTACTGGTGTGATGTCGGGTGTCCATAATTTTCTTCACCAGATACGTATATTAGCCTCACGGTAGGTGCATTGTTTCCAGCGCATTAACCGACTCATAGACTTGCTTTAAAGAAGGAACAGTAAAGAACAAGCCTTGTGTATCGCTGCAAAGCAGGAACATGACTTGTGTGTATAATGAGCAAATTTGGCTCCCCCGTGTACATATATAATTACAAATTAGACATTAAAAACAGGTTTATCACACATCAATTTTTGTTTCAGCAAGCTGTTCGATCTTAAACCTATAGAAATCATTAAAAAAAATATATACATTGCTTTTTATTTGTTACGTTTTTTTTTTTTCCTCAGCTAGGCATAATGCAGCAAAAGAGTTACAAGCTGCTTTTCCTTCCAGGAAATCATCAGATGCATGATGATAGGAGAGGGCACTGACATTTACAAGCCTCGGCTGTGCATCGATTGTTCTGCTGTAATTCACGCGTTCGCTCTCATTCCACTCCGTTTGCTTGAAATAACCAGAGATATGCACACTGAGCACACATCAATTAACTGCATCTATTTTAATACTAATATATTAAGCATGTTATTGAATCACAAACAGCAGGTTATAAAAAAAAAAACTACAAGTAAAAAAAAAAGAAAGAACTATTCCAAGAAATAGATGAACGGAGACAACTTTTGCTACTTTTCATACTTTTGAAGTGTGACGGTCCATTAATTCCCTACTGATTTATATAGATCTATAATATGTTTCTGCTTCTTGACTTACCGATCCTGGACATCTGTGAAAACAATACTTCTTATACCTGTACTACCCTCGCATCCCCCTCACCTAGTCCCTTGTAAACCCCTTACATCTTCCATATGGTCAGCTCTGTTCAAACATGATTTTATCACCATGAACCTTTATACATCAAAGAGCCAGTTCCATGTTTTTTTGTTGCTTGATTACTGCTAATGTTGTCTTATTTTTTTAGTTACCGTATTTATCTCCCTCTTTATTTAAAATATTTATACATACAGAAAAAATGAACAGAAAAGTCATTTTCATCTTTGTAGATCTGAATTGCAAGCAAATATACAATGATCAGCCATAACATTCTGACCACACGCCTAATATTAAGTAGTTCCCCCTTTTCCTGACCTGTCCAGGCATGGACCCCACTAGACCTCTGAAGGTGTGCTGTGGTATCTGGTACCAAGCCGTCAGTAGCAGATCCTTTAAGTCCTGTAAGTTGTGAGGTGATCGGCCTCCATGGATCGGACTTGTTTTTCCAGCACATCCCACAGATGTTCGATTGGGTTGAGATCTGGAGAATTTGGAGGCCAAGTCATCACCTCAGACTCGTTGTTGTGTTCCTCAAACCATTCTTCAACCATTTTTGCAGTGCGGGAGGGAGCATTATCCTGCTGAAAGAGGCCACTGCCATCAGGGAATACCGTTTCCATGAAGGGGTGTACTTGGTCAGTAACAATGTTTAGGTCGGTGGTACGTGTCAGAGTAACATCCACATGAATGGCAGGACCCGAGGTTTCCCAGAAGAACATTGCCCCCAAAGCATCACACTGACTCCGCCGGCTTGCATTCTACCCATAATGCTAATGTTATGGCTGATCGGTGTAAAACACCATTTAATCCAATTGTTTGCTTATACAAATAAAAACATAAGTACTTAAATATGTCTTAATATTAGATATCAGTGTTCTCTGTATAGCAATTTTTACCCATTAGGGCTTTATCATTTTGCAAAGTGCTCCCAGTTCAGCACAGGGATCATTCTTACAGGAGGAGAGAGCAGACTGATTAGAGTTATGATGTCAGTATGATCCTTCATCGTCTAGCCATAGATGGTAAGTGCTGGTCCAGACAACTATATATTGCTTTTTGCATGGGACTGTCCATAGTAAAAGTGTAGGGATCAGCAAATATGAGAAATTTTGGTGCAACGTGATATATTTTGTCCAAGATTCAAGCTAATACCTTATCATTAGTTTTTTTTCTTTTTGAGGGGCAGTAATGCGTGCATTTAAGATGCCTACAGGTCCACCTGTTTAATGAATAGCACACATGGGTGGGTTTGAGCAGTGAAACTGAAATCTTTGTGGCAAAGATTTTGCCACAAAGCAAGCAAGGGGTATCATTAATGTACTTTTTTTTGCTGGTTTCTGAAATGCACTTAAAAATTTGCATCACCCATAGTCTTTGAGTGACATAATTTATAGGATATTTAACTATAACTAAATATAATTCCTTATTAGGAATGTATGGGAATGTTAATGATTAATTTAGGCAAATGTTTATTTCTTTTTGTGAATTTTTTTAGGACTTTACAAAAACGCTCAAAGTACTTTAAGTCTGTTTTGCCACAGTCTGCAGGCTGTAACATGTGAATTAGAATATTATTAGAACACTAGAGGCAGGAAAAATCAAAAACCTCAAAAACAGTGGCAAAAAAACAAACATCACTGACTCCAGGAAAGAAGAACATGATCAACTCACCACTTTAAGACTTTTGAAGAACGTTGTTGAGGCAATGGACCGAGATGGACTCCACTTATGTAAGAAAGAAATTTCCTAAGATTAGTGATGCTAAGATCAAAGAAGGAACTTTTGTGGGACTTTATATTGGGGAATGAATTCAAAATAAGAAATTGTATAACCAGTTGAACCAAGGCATGTCAATCTTTTAAAAGTATTTTCAGGAATTTACCGGGGAAGGTGGACACCTACCAAGACACAGTAGGAGATCTTTGAAGTCATATAAAGCCATGGGATGTAACACGTTTTTACAAGTTAATTTCATTCTCATCTGGATTTTCGATCTCGGGGCAGTTGGCAATAAGATGTGAACATCATCAGGATATTTCCGATAAGCTAAAATGATATCAAGGCAAGTGTAGTCCCGGTATGTTTGACTTCTACTGGATGTTCCTAAGGCCAGGTACAGCAGAAAATCATATACTTCTATCTTTTAAATGAGTCACCATGCTGCAAATATACATATGACATACAGTTTAACTGTGTGTCACTCAAGCTTCTTGCTTGATAAGGAAACTCCAGTTATATATTGTGTATTTAAAAGTCATAGTAAAGTCAAAAGGCTTTTCAGATATTTCAAATGCTGATTAAATCATATATTGGTTGGAAGGAGGACCCGTGAACAATATGGGTTGGAAGGAGGACCCATGGACAATATGGGTTGGAAGGAGGACCCCTGAACAATATGGGTTGGAAGGAGGACCCATGAACAATATGGGTTGGAAGGAGGACCCATGAACAATATGGGTTGGAAGGAGGACCCATGAACAATATGGGTTGGAAGGAGGACCCATGAACAATATGGGTTGGAAGGAGGACCCATAAACAGAATTGGTTGGAAGGAAGACCCATGACCACAATGGATGCTGCTCCTTGATATTGAAAAGTTTTAGTTTCCTGCAGAATTAGCTGGTCCCCTGAGCACTGGCCCTGATATCCTGTTTTAGGGCTGCTTCTTTCCCTTGCAGGGTCCTATGGAGCCACCCCTGTATGTGCTAGTAAGCTTTTTGTGTCTTCACAAACACACATGCCCAGAAAGGCAAGCACACCCCAGCTCCTTGCACCTCCTTCCTTCCTTCTCCATAAGAGTAGATAGATGGCTGCAGGAGACTTTGCTGACACATTAGCCCCTGCAGCACCTGTTGCTACCAAGTTGCAACGTTGCAGTCTGATCACTGGGGGAGGGGAGACTTAGGAAATGCTTGCTCCTGCCTGCAGCAGGCTGATGACATCATCTCAGCCTGGACAAAGTCACTGATATGGAGCTCGGGGGCAGCTTATTAAATATAAATGGCAAATTGAATGATACTGAAGCCGTATTATGTGACATGTCAGGAATGTATTCATGCAGACGTATACAGTTACTGAAAGGTCTACGAGTACGGGTTATATTTTGAGGTTTAGGTTTAAGGGTTAAGTGTTGCTGAGGGAAGGTGAAGAGTTTTATCATTATGTTAGGAGTTAGGTGGTGGTCTCAGCCAGGGGAAGGCTTAAATGCTAGAAGGGATAGGGGATCTTTATGTTTTAGTTTGATAAACAAAGCCAGGCTTCCGGCATGATAAACTGTTCTACAAGGAATAGGAACGGCAGGGGTTAATATATTCGTTATCCTCTAATTCCAATCTCATATCTAGCAGAGTATTTGTTAATCAACACAAATAAGTTTGACAAAAAATATTCTATCTGACAGTTCCCAAAGCTGAAATAATAGAAGTTAATTTATTTCTCATTAGTGGAAATAACTTTTTACTAATGTATTTTCCCCCTTCCAGTCGCTGACTCTCC
>NW_017306577.1:704185-722835 GCF_000935625.1 Nanorana parkeri
GGAGTTTATTTACCAAAACTTAATGACTTGATTTCTTTGCTTAATTTTACAGCTGAAAAATTAGAGCACAATATTGTCGGGGTAATTACGCTTTATCTTCATGCATAAAATATATGTTGCCAAGGAAAGCAAAAATGATACAGAATGTGTTGAACATAAAAATAGTAATAAATAAAGTTGACCCTAACTCTAATTTACTCTAATTATTTTAGCCATTATTAGAGGTGAGCAGATTGGATGCAGATTGAATAGATCCACAGATGACCAAAATAAATTTCTCATGCACTGCTAATTAACTGCCAAGCATATTCTTTATTTGTGTATTGCACCAAGCATTCAGGCTACTATTATGCCGGTTTCCTCCATTCCAATACTGGCGTAGGTGCTCCTCTGAATCCGAAGGGAGAATTTACTGTAAGAGGAGAACCCTAAAAAAAACAAGAGCTCCCTTTCAAACCACCAGCACCCAAAAAAAGGTTCTTCTGTCCCTGTGATGTCCAGGATGAGGTGCAGGTACAGTCCCCTGAGAACTGGTATAAAGTTCTTTTTGACTCCTTACCAGTTCATCCAGAGCAGGAGGTAAATGGAAAGGAATCCAAAACTTTTCTTTTTGTTTTAGATTGAGTAGGGAAGGGTTAAGACCTGTTTTTTTGCAGTCTATGACCCACTGGGAGATTTCTCTTTACATCCTGCCTCACTTTTTAAAAGTGAGAGGACATCTCCTCTTAGGCAGTCACCGGAAATGGTTTCCCCCACTGTCAGGAAGCCAAGTTTGGCTCTTGTGCTCGGAAAACTGCACAGACGCATGCACGTGGTCATAGTTTGGCTCAAAAAATTGTGCACCGCTGGGTGCCCTTCGCGCAGGTGTGCGCACGTTGACGCATGCATCTCGTGGCCTGCGCGCGGACGTGTGCATTCGCATGTTGTGGATGTTCAGGCTTAACGGGCTATTTAAGGCTGTGAAGTGTTAGCCTCCAATGCTGACTGGTCTTCAGCTGTTCCCTGTACCTGTATCCTGAACCCAGCATCTTGACCCTGATCTTCTGGTGTTTGACTCAGCTTGGTTGACTATTCTGCTGCTCTTCTGGATTTCCTCGACCTCAGCTTGTTTGTGACAATGCTCCTGCCTGCTGCTCTGTTCTTCGCTGCCCGCAAGTTGCTAATCTGTCTCTCCCGATCTACATCTTGTCTACTGTCCTTGTACTCCACTGCTCGACTGTTACAGATACGGCTTGACGTGGACTTTGCTTCTACGGCACTCGTGCTGATCCTGTCCTTGTGCTCCTGTTTCAGTTCCAGGGGTTCTTGGATTTGAGCTGCAAGTGAGGCCTTCCTCATCAACTCAGACTCCTCTAAGGTACGTGGTTCTGACACCCACTTCTTATGACAACCGTAAAATGTAGGATTTCCCATCTCTTTTTGTCTTGGTAAGGTGAATCTTCCCATGAGGGATATAGACATCTATGGAAGTCTAACAGGGGTTCTGACTCTTTTATAATCTATCCAAAGCAAAAAAGAGTATTTTGGTTATACATGAACTCCCCATTACAAGGGGATCCCATCATCCATGTTGGGTTTTTCAATGAGATCATGGAGTGGAAACACTGTCAGGGCGGAGTGAACATCCAGCATTCCAAGCTGTGTGGGTACAGAGCCAGGACATGTGGCTGGGAGATTTCACCACTGGAGTCCCTATAAGATTTAGGAAGCCATTGACCAGCTGGACCACCTATAGCTGAAATACCATGGTTTGGAGCTCTTTTGGAGGGGTAGGCTAACTCCGGGCCTCCAGCTGTGGTGCAACTACAAATCCCATTAGGCATTGCAAGACTCTTGGCAACCACAGGCATGACTCCCAGATCCCAGATTCAAGGCAAATCCATGATAGGATCTGTAGTTTCACTATAGCTGGAGGGCCGGAGTTTGTCTACCCCTGCTTTATAGAATGATAGCATTTGTGTAAAGGGGAGCATATGACCTCTTCTCCTGAAAGAGTGAGGGGCAAGCATTAGAGAGGCGAGTATAAATTGGTTAGGGTGGGCTTTACCTATGCTGTCATTTGCGCTTAATGGGCAAGGTTAAGAAAGATCTGTTGTATGGTCTAGTGAGCTCAACATGTGTTTCTTTTTGTATTTCAGAAATGTGCAATTGGTTGATCGACAGATACACAGAAGCCATTACTACTTTAAAAGCAATTTCCTCTCTCTAATGCAGTTCCCCTTTCACTTTTTTTTAAGCCAAAACTAGTACAATGTAACTGAAAAGACGACCTGTTGCTCTTTGCTTTCTGCATTATTATGTTGTTTATTAAACATTCACTCGCCTGGAATCCGTCTAACCTCTTATAAGTACCAATTACACCTTTCTTCCATAGCGCTGGCCCTGCAGCAAATGAAACGCTTCGATGGTATCGCTGACGCTTTGCAGCCAGAAATTATGCGCTGATCTCTCGCTTTACAGCTCAGTGGGAAAAGAAAAAAAATCACCTCCAGAGAATTTAGATAACAGAAATGAACAGCAGAGAATAGATTATTTATGTTTACCATTTCTATCGGTAATACATCTTCTCAAGCGGTTAATAGTTGGAAAATATGCACCCCCACCCCGAAAAAAAAAAAAAGCCTCTGTGATTAGAATTTGATGGAACACAGGTATACTTGTTCCAGACTGGCATTCCAGTTGCAACTGTAAGTGAATTGTATCAGTGAGTTAACACTGCTGTCCAGTAAACACTGCTAAAGTGCTACAGTAAATTTAGTTTATTTCTACCCCAAATATATGCTTACCTTTAGTTATATTGTTTTATAAAAAAAACATTTTTAGGCCTCACTCACCCAAGCTGGGATCCAGTGTTCGCTCCAAATGTAATTACATCCGAATACTAGCAGACAGCTGCGGCTGATGTCGGCCTGTCATTACTTTGTACAGACTGAGCAGCTACAGCTATCTAGAGCCACTTGTGATTCCTGCTTCAGAATTCTGCAGATTCTTGCTTCAAGAATACTCCTCCAGACATAAAAGCCCTCTAAGTATAAGGCCTTGCAATGTAATCCAAAGGCAAAAAGAGGTCAAGAAAACTATTGCAACGTGACCATGGATGTAACATGAAACATGTCAGAAAGATAAAGATGGCTTCTAAGAGAAGAAGGGGAAGAGGGATTTAATTACAGGGAATCAGGGTGAACTAAGGGTTAGTACAGAGGTAAACATTAACACATTTTATTTAAAAAAGAAAAAAAATATATTTGTTACTTGTCAAGTTGCTTTTACTAAAATCATATGCAGATCAGAGCTCAATCTGTGGATGAACGCATCAGAGCCGATACAGAAGTAGCAATGTTACTTTGTATCTCTCTATCTCCCTCTGATCAATGTTTATAAACAATGTTACTTTGTAGCTCTCTATCTCCCCTCTGATCAATGTATATAAACAATGTTACTTTGTATCTCTCTCCCTCTGAATGTTTATAAACAATGTTACTTTGTATCTCTCTCCCTCTGAATGTTTATAAACAATGTTACTTTGTATCGCTCCCTCTGAATGTTTATAAACAATGTTACTTTGTATCTCTCTCCCTCTGAATGTTTATAAACCATGTTACTTTTCTCTCTATCTCCCTCTGAAAGACAACATGTACTACATTATGTGTACTTTGATTACGTTTTTGGGATGTGTGTAGCAATCCCAGTGTCCACAACTAGTTAATGGCATCCCCTCTAGCTCTCTCTCCCCATTCCATTTGGCCACCAAGAGGTAAGAAAAAAAATGCCATGCCCAGTACACCTGAGTATGCAGGAAGCATGTAACTCATGCCCCATTTTCCTATGCACCAGTTCTACTGCTTGGAATGTAGCTGTTCAGACACGTGGCAGTGGGGAGAAAGTTTTCAGCCCTGCAAATCAATTTTTCAGGCTTTCTGTATGTGAGAGACAGTAGGGATCCTACAGTGTGTGTGTTTAGGAATTCCCTTCCTGTCTTACAAACAGGGATTCCCAGATGACCGGGTTACTGACAAAATACAGTAGGGTGAACTGGGACACTACAGCAAAGCCTAGGCTGAAACTTGAGTTCCTAAGAGATTCCTAAGATGGTAGACTTTTTCCCTGAATGCAACTTAAAGTGACATTAAACCCTCAGATTTTTTAACATAAAACAATACTGTAATGTGCGCCTTACTGTAATCCATGGTCGTTTCCCTTCTCTTAGCTGCTCTTCCTTTTAAATCTGTATCTGTTCTCATGCTTGGAGAGAACTTCCCTTTTCAGCTCAGGGCCTCTTCCTGTAGTGCTGGCTCAGGTTACAGCCTATACACAGACACCGTGTGAGACAAGGCAGTCTGCTGAAAAGGGAAGTTCTCTCCAAGCATGAGAACAGATACATATTTAAAAGGAAGAGCAGCAAAGAGAAGGGAAACTACCATGGATTACAGTAAGGCGCACATTACAGTATTGTTTTATGTTAAAAAATCTGAGGGTTTCATGTCACTTTAAGGGTTATGGTTCTGTCAGAAGTTCACGAAATATACGAATCCTGTTTGTGAAGGGCAAATCTTTTCAAGTTTTCAATAATAATAAATATAATTTCCAACTTCTTTGCCTGTTGATCGCGCTGCTTTGGGCAATAACCTCACTCATTGTTGCTATACTTTGTTAAAATCGAAAAAATAAGAAAAATACGTTTTGCAGATCTGAGCCTTTTTGCCTACCACCCAATACCCCCCCCCCCCCCCCCCACCCCCCTCCCTCAACACAGCTATGGGAAAACCGCGCCCCTTCAATAAGAGCACCTTAAGGGTAACTGTAATTGAAAGTGCGTGTTCACATCTGCCCCATAGAGCTGCATGGAGCAGCATTGCCCAACATAGTCCCAATGTATCGAAAAGGCAAGTTGTTCTATTGCTTCAGTTCCCACCAACAAGCTGCAATGGTTTGAAATCCGCTCTGGTTCCTAACACATATCCTTTGGATATCAGGACGATAAAAGAGATGCATAAATCTTCTTTCACAAATTGAAAGCCGTCTATTTTTCTGCCTGCCGAATTTCTGCCAGGCCCCAACAGCTCCGTCAAATGGAGATTTTTTTCTTTTTTAGGAGCATTTGCATAACATTTGCATGTCATTCTCTGGTACATTCATTGACACAGCAGGAACATCACTTAATCATCCTTAGACCAGGCAGAGAGTCCTTTTATGAATATCATTTTTTAAACATTTGGGACTGAAATAGCACCACAACGAAACCTGTAATTTGGAGGAACTAGTGGGGAAAAATTAAATATCTCCCTATTAATAGAAGCACTTAGACTTGGCAAAGTTTGTCTGCCAATTAGACTTCCTGTGAGAAGACCCATGAATTGCCCTTTAAAGGGAATCTTGTTTTTCAAGGTGCATGCTCAAGGCTGTCACCTGCCAATGTTAAATTAATAAGCCACACATGAAGAGTAATGCAAATTGTTTAGTTCACCTTTCCCAACCTTTTTACCTCTAGAGCAACCCCTCAAATAGTTTTTTGGTTTCAGGGAACCCCTACTACAAGTAGTAGACCTACAGCTAGCTCATGGTACATTAGCATGATCAATAGGTTGTGTAGAATAAAGAGAGGTGTTTACTTAACAATCTTGAAATGAAACAAATAATAACAATAGACATCAAAGAAACACAGACAGTGAAAACTGCAGTGACCCCTCACATTGGTAGTCAGCGTAGAAGTGACCCATCACAATGGTGGTCGGTGCGAAAGTAACCCACCCAACCCCTCTCCTGTGATAAGATCAGCATTGTAATAGGAATACATACTAGAGATGCTTCTGATAATGCAATCACAGCTTGCTTGAAAAAATCCCTTTTATGTAGTGAGTGCCGCCTTCCATCTGCCTGTCACTTCCAACAACTTCCTGGATTCCCAGTGTGCTTTGCCTCTCTTTCCCTGCTGCTTGATGTGATGCAATCTCCATTTCCCAAGTCTACATATCTCATCATGCATTGCTTCCAGCAAGCAATGATAATGTTACCTTGTTTAGACGTTGAGTTATAGTTCAGAAGGCGGGCTCTGTGAGAGTGGTGACACCAGGAAGTGCACGTTCACAGGGCTAAGTGAAATGGTGTCAGTGCATTGAGGAAGTGCATCCTATAGGCATCTTCAATAAGTAAGTTTAAAAACTTCTAGATGCATATGGTTATTAGGAGTGGGATAGAACTCATGGAAATTCAGTATAAGTCTGGTTGCCCAAAGCAGGTCTAAATGTAAAAAACAACTACCCGCCCGGCGCCCGGAAATGCATGTCACGGGCATCGGGAGATAGGAATTCCACAGCCCTGCTGCCCCTCTACTCCCTGCTGCCCCCTCTACTCCCTGCTGGCCCAAGGATAACAATCTCTGACAAAGAGTAAAGATAACCGCATGTTGTAAAAGAGTTTCTCTTCATCCATTGACGAAGGATTCCATTTAACAAGCGTACGACTTTTATTTTTAGTTTCTCGGAAGAAAAGAAAATGATTAGTTAAAACAGATAATAGCCCGCTGCACAGGACCTCGGCAAAGGAGGAAAAAAAAAATTCTATATTTCCATTTAATTTTCCTGGCATGGAGAAAAATTACTATGACAACTCCCAGTCTGAGTCCTAGCTAGCGTGAGTCTAGCAGCGGTGGGGATAGTGTGCGAGAGGAAGACTAATTAGCCGTCTAATGACAAGAAAAACAAAAATTGCCAGTGACACTTTCTCCGGCTCCTGGAGCAGCTACTCCATTTCATTTTTTTTACAGAACGGCAACTACTTTAGAGACGTATCGCTTAATGCTGACATGTCAAAGCGTGCGCTGTATCAGAGACACTGGTGACTTGTACATACAGTTTCATTAGGTCTAGGGCTAGATGTGCGCTCTGCAAATTAAAGTGAGAATTTTTTTTTTTTTTTCCTTCTCTCCAAAAGGGGAAAGTGAAACGTTTATAAATGAACGTTTTGTATCCTGTATATAAAATATTTGTTACATATAAAGTAGTAGTAAACTCTGAAACTTGTTTTATATAATGAATCCAGATCAAGCAATTACACATCGCCCAGCAAAATGTTTCCTTACATTTTTTTTCCCAAGCACTTAGGCTCATCATGTTTTCCAACAGCTCCAACTCTCTCAGCTGGGCTTCCCTTAACTTCCTGTCCAGTGCAAGATCACAAGAAACAGAGCAGTCTCCAGCAGCCGCCCATCTACTAGTTTGGAGGAGTTAGGAAAGACAATCAAGTGACTATGCCTGTGTGTTTGTAGAGCCACACACAGCTTACTACCACACACAAGCTCCATAGGACCCTGCAAGGGAAAGGAGCCATACACAGGTTACTAGCATACAGAAGTGTGGCCATGTAGGACCCTGCAAGGGAAAGGAGCCACCCTAGAACAGGATATCAGGGCCAGTGCTCAGGGGGCCAGCTGATCCTGCAGGAAACTAAAACTTTGGTCATGGGTCCTCCTTCCAACCAATATTGTTTATGGGTCCTCCTTCCAACCCATATTGTTCATGGGTCCTCCTTCCAACCCATATTGTTCATGTGTCCTCCTTCCAACCCATATTGTTCATGTGTCCTCCTTCCAACCCCTATTGTTCATGTGTCCTCCTTCCAACCCATATTGTTCATGGATCCTCCTTCCAACCCATATTATTCATGGGTCCTTCTTCCAACCCATATTGTTCATGGGTCCTTCTTCCAACCCATATTGTTCATGTGTCCTCCTTCCAACCCATATTGTTCATGCGTCCTCCTTCCAACCCATATTGTTCATGGGTCCTCCTTCCAACCCATATTGTTCATGGGTCCTCCTTCCAACCCATATTGTTCATGGGTCCTCCTTCCAACCCATATTGTTCAGGGGTCCTCCTTCCAACCCATATTGTTCAGGGGTCCTCCTTCCAACCCATATTGTCCATGGGTCCTCCTTCCAACCCATATTGTTCATGGGTCCTCCTTCCAACCCATATTGTTCATGGGTCCTCCTTCCAACCCATATTGTTCATGGGTCCTCCTTCCAACCCATATTGTTCATGGGTCCTCCTTCCAACCCATATTGTTCATGGGTCCTCCTTCCATCCCATATTGTTCATGGGTCCTCCTTCCAACCGATATTGTTCCAAATTATTTGCATATAGTTTGCTAAAGCACTGTGTAGTGTCTATAAACTGTTGATATTTTTGAAATGCTTGTTTTTACCTTTTTCATCCTCTCTTACAGCTCAGCGCTGCTGATCCCATGCAGCCTCTGTGCAGCCATTGCATGGCTGAATGCAGGGGGGGCCCTGTCATTTTCCCCGTCTGAGGCTGGTAGGGGGGGGTGTGATTTAGCTGGCAGTGCTGGTGGTGCACATTTCAGGGGGGGCTCTGCATCACTGACACCATTGGTTGCCACTGGCATGAGCGTCCCAGGTTGCTAAGAGCTGGGCAGGAAGATGTGCATGGCCCTTACCCCACTCAGCTATTAGCAACCTGGGGTGCTCTGGCCAGAAAGGGTGCAGCAGGCACACTGCAAACATTGGCCGCTCTACCTGCCATTCCCCCACGTGACCCAAAGAGATGCCACCCAAGGCAACTGGCTCAGGATGCCTCATTTTAGAGACAGCCCTGGCTGCATGGCATTTTTCAGGGAGTGTTTCCTGGTGGTGACAACAGATGACTATGCCTGTGTAATGAGCGGGCAGAAACCACTATCACAGGTGACAACACAGGAACACAACTGGGAGATGAAGACATAATGTTGTCACCCTATAACAAGTGCTTGAGCTAGGACCTTCTTGGCAGGATCACCAGGGAGCATTTTAATGAACACTAAATATTGAAAATTACTTTTCATTATAATTATATTAGATTTTAGTGATTGGGTTTACATCCACTTTGAGAGCATTCTTTGCATCTGGTATAGTTACTACGACACATACTACGACACGCGCATAAATCCTTCCCAACGACTCGGGATGAAATTTGTAAATGGCATCCGCCACGCTGGTAAAACGCAAGGGACGCGGGATGTATCCAAAAGATCATAAACAGCGGCCACCCGTGCCGAGGCCACCGCCAGGCAACTCTGCAGCATCTGGGACCCTCTGATCTGCCAAATACATGAGAATAGATTGAGCAATCGGCAGCAACTGGCGCCGGCCCTGCCAGATGAACGCTGGACGCCTGCTCGGTTCCCGGCTCAGCTTGTCACGTATGTTTCTTCGGCAGACTGCAGAGATCATTAGGGAGATAAGAGTAATATTTTATACTCCCGCCGAGCTGTAGATTATTAAACTTTACATGCAAAGAGACAGCGAGGGGATCGGAGGGGGCGCAGGACGGGAACAACGTGCCGGATTAACATATTGATCACTGATGGTTTGTGAAAAGATCTCTCGCCAACTTGGAGCGCCACAAGCCTCGTTGGCAAACGGGGAACCGCGTACGAGCCACGCCACTGTTGACTTGATAAATGAGAATTAATTTATGTGCGGCTGCCTTCGGGCCTTTTGAATCGTCAGTTGCGACCTTGGCCCCGCTCCAGGATAAAGGAAAGCAAAAACAAAATGAAATTTTAAAGGGGGGCTGGCTTACCACTGGACTGACTGTTCAGGATTATATAGGAAACACAGTATCCAGGCAGCAGCATTTCATTGAAGTGGCAGGGCGCGGCAAGGATCCCTTGAAAACTTTTGTGACTGGCCGGCCAACACAGCTCAGGCACTATTGGCTGAATGGAGAAATGTTTAGGCGACGTATACCTTGGATAGATGGATGGATATGTGCGTGGGTGAGTGGATGGGCAGTTGGGTGTGGGTGAATGGGCGGTTGGGTGGGTGAGTGAGTAGGTGGAAGGGTGGTTGGGTAGGTTGAAGGGCTGTTGGGTGGGTAGGGGGATGAGTGGTTGGGTATGTGAATAGGCAGTTGGATGGGTGTTTGGGTGGATAGGTAGATAAGCACATACGTGAGCATATAGGCAGTCGGATGTCTTCTGGCTGGTCATGTGACTCCTTCTCTTGTTAGTAGGCAGTCCTGGATGATGCAGAAAGTAGTGCTGATATGATGACATTAGCACAGCTCTTTGCATGAAACCACAAGGCACCACGGACAGCTCCTCGGGGGTAGGGGCGGGGACAAAAACAGGATGCAGCAGAGCCCTCCTCGGGGCAAGACACTTCATGAATGCTAAACAATATGTATGTAAAACAGGTGCTTCTCACAGGGATCATAATACTCCCCCTGACAATGCCTTCATCTCTAATAAAACAGAGCCATCTATGTTCAAGCATCATCGGGGGTCGCCATCTTCTGGAATGCCAGGAATTTTTTTTCATGCAGAATGTAAAGTTAAGGACAGATCCACTTTAAGAATAAATAAGCTTGCATGTTAAAAACTGGTGCAGAACTCAGCCGGCTGAAACAAAAAAATGATGTCAAACCCAGAAATGTTCTCCCTGCAATGATTGGAGATTTATCTTCCCTGTACTGTCTAGTTGCACAGATAAGATTATGTCCATTCCCATAAATAAACGTGACGTGATCGGCTAACAAGAACCATGGAGGGGACTTAATGGAAGGAGGAGCGCGATGGAGTCATGCACTTACCTCTGACAAATGTCACTCCGGTTTTAACATTTCAGTCCTGAATCATAACTTATTTTTTTCGCTCTGGCAAGCAATTAACATTTGCTAAATGCCGTTCAAGACATTTTATAAATATGCTGAAGTTTACACCTGTGACTGGAAAAGGATAAAAATGTCTCAGAGAGAGGAAGGGAACTAAGAATGTCTTTCAGAGAAGTACAGGAATGAGGCCGTATGAGGCTGAGCAGAGGAGAAGGATCTCTGCATAGTCAAGGCTGGCCTACCATAGGTTGCGAATGTGAACCCCTCCGTGCCATTTGTCTGCATTTGTAGTTACAGAGTTAGGTTGAAAAGGAGAAACAAGTCCATCAAGTTCAAGCAGTAGAAAAAAAATAATAAATACAGAAAATGCATCGAAAGCCTCCAAATACACCAACCCTATACCCAAAGTTGATCCAGAGGACGGCAAAAAAAACCCTTATAAAGCATGGACTAATTTGCTCCAAGGGAAAAATATCCTTCCTGGTTCCTAAGACAACTGGATATTCCATGGAGCAACAGTCTCTGGTGTTATTATTTATAAATGTTTAAAGTCAGTAGGGATGAGCTGAGGTTCAGACCGAAACCCAGTCTGAACCTGAGCTGCTTAGAACCCAGAAGGGACATGTGGCAATCCTACATGGGGCCAACCTCATTCCTGACCCGCAGCGGCATATAAAGAAAGGTATTGATGAGCTTTCTTCAGATGAGCTTTCTTTGGATGAACTTTCTTTGGATGAGCTTTCTTGGGATGCTTTTTTCTCAGTAGGTCCGGGACTGAGCTCCTCTGGACTAGGAAGCCACATAGGTCCATCAATCATGGGGCCAACATCATTCCCACCCCACAGCTGCAAATAAAGAAAAGTATTGATCAGCTTTCTTTGGATGACCTTTCTTCAGATGAGCTTTCAAGGGATGCTTTTTTCTCAGTAGGGATGAGCATAGGTTCGGACCTAAGCTCCTCTGAACTCAGAAGCAATATGGGGCCATTAGACATGTGCGATTCGTTTCTTTCCGAATCGAAATTCGGAAAAATTTTCGGAAATTCGGACATTCAGATGTATCCGAATTCCGAATTACAGACATAACGAATGCAAACGAATCCAAATTTCCATTGCCGAAATTTGGTAGCGGTAGTCCGAACGTTCGTTTCGTTTTCGGTTCTTATTCGGTTCTTATTCGGTTCTTATTCATTTCGTTCGTTGGAGCAAAGTGACATTAGAGAAGGAGAAAAATATTTTTTCCCCTCAAATGTCACTGCTGCAAATGAACGAACGAAACGAATAAGAAACGAATAAGAACAGAAAACGAAACGAACGTTCGAACTACCGCTACCGAATTTCGTCCGAATTCCGAATCCGAATTGACTTTCACACCCGAATCCCGAAAAACGAAATAACACAAATCCGAATTTAAAACTAAACTAAACGATTTTTTTGGCAGTGCACATGTCTAGGGGCCATCCATCATGGGGCCAACCTCCTTCCCATCCCACAGCCACACATAAAGAAAGGTATCGATGAGCTTTCTTTTGATGAGTTTTCTTTAGGTGAGCTTTCTTCGGATCCTTTTTTCGAGTCGGTATGAGCTCAGGTTCGGACCTAAGCTCCTACAAACTCGGAAGCAACATGGGGCCATCCACCATGGGGTCAGCCGCATTCACGCCCCGCAGCCACACACAAAGAATGGGCAGAATGCTTGTGCTGACATCACTGACCTTATACATCTACATGGCCATATTAGGTTAATGTAATTGACCAAATATAACCGCCATGTGGTCATATAAGTTCAATGATGCCACAGCATTCCGGCCCTTTGCTTACATGCAGCTGCAAGCAAGGAATTCCTGATTGGGAGGCAGCAGGAGAGGCTTCCTTCCGGGTTTGGTGAAGCTCCGGTTCAGACCTGAGCTCCGGTTGGCACCAAACCGGAGCTCATGCCTAATAGTTATATTATGTGCATTTATGCAACCCATTTTTTTTTAAACATTCAACTGGCTAGATGCAATTGATGGAGGTGCCCTCCGCACACCTTTCAGCAGTCCCGGCCAACAATCAAATAAATGGTGCTCGAAGTAACTTCACGGATGGCACCGTGCAAAACACAAGATTGAAGAAAATAGGTCACCAGCACTCCATAAGTTAAAATGAATGAGTCCTTTTAATGGACAATGATGTCACAGAAATCCAACATGAGAAGGGACCCTGTGTGGCCCCGAAACGTCGGCTCATGTTGGATTTCTGTGACATCATTGTCCATTAAAAGGACTCATTCATTTTAACTTATGGAGTGCTGGTGACCTATTTTCTTCAATTTTATTCAACTGGCTAGAACTAGTTCCTAAGGAAGTCGATTCCACATTTTTACAGCTCCTACTGTAAGAAGCAGATTCAGGAAGCAGATCCGCCCATCCACACGTGAGAAGCTGTGTAACCTCTGCCGTTGATGCCACAAACCCCCGATTAATATAAGTTCAATGGACTCCCTGGCTCTATCGCGGTTGCAGTGTTCCTGAGCGCTATTAGCAGTTCTCTGGTTGGTTTCATTTGTTGCCTGGAATTGCTCTTTAAAAATGATCATCAACCCGTGGACGGTAGCGGGCCAGGGGGTACATCCTCCCCTCCTTCCTAACTTTCCCTCTCTACACCCTCCCTTCCTACCCCCCAGTGGCCAGCTCGCAAGACCGAACGGTACAAAGCTGTCGAGTATCCGGGAAATGATTGTGTCCCTATGTTTTTGTCACCCCGCCAACCCCTATCCATGTTTTCCTATGTGCCTTTCTATTTTGTTTTATTATGTTGTTTATTAATATGCTGTCATGTATCCGGAAAATGATTGTGTTCCTATGTTTTTGTCACCCCACCAACCTCTATCCATGTTTTCCTATGTGCCTTCCTATTTTGTTTTCTTATGTTGTTCATTAATGCAAAACTGGAAAATAAAGAATATTAAAAAAAAAAGAAATGATCATCAACAGCTAAGCACTTATCACGGATAAGATCTTATGAATTCAGTATCGTCCCTACATGAGAGCACCAGCAGACAGTCATCAGTGTGTATTGTACTAATTAAGATAATTGATGACTTATATCGCCAGTAGGAGAACGAGACTTTATTTTAATAAGCAGCCTACTCATTTCCTCTGCAAAATGTATACTTAGATCCTACAAAACCTACCCGCCCTGAGTACCCGGGGATAGGAAAATGATAGAAATAACTACGACAACCAGTAAAAGTAAAGTAAAATTAGAGTTAAAGGAGAACTATGAGGGGGGTGCTTTTCACTCACCTCATAGTTCTAGCCGACCTGTGACAATGAGACTGTCACAGGTCGGCTCAGTAGATCGGGAGGTGAGCGAACACATACCGGCGCTCGCTCACCTCTAGATCTCTAGGGAGGGACTGGATTCCCCCCTCCCCGCCCCGATCCTCCAGCGCTGACTGGCGGAACGGACGGGGAGGGGGCGGGTACAGCTGGCTCTGCCTCTACATAGGCAGAGCCAGCTGTCACTCACGCAGCTGGGTGGATCCAGACATAATTGTCGGGATCCGCTTCAGCTGCGGCATCTCAGTATACCGCGAGCTGTAGCTCCCTATATACTGAGCCTAGGGTGACGGGAGGACGCTAGTTTGTGTCCTCCCGTTACCCTATGGAGAACTATGGGGAAAAGCCCTAACCCCATAGTTCTCCTTTAAAGTAGAAAAAGAGATTGAGGACACAGAGTCCTCAGAGACACAGAGTCCTCAATCTCTTTTTCTGCAGTCCCTGTTATCAATGAACAGGAATCCTCTATACTGAGTGTCCCTGTTCATTCATAACATGAGGGCAGAGTATGGTTGCTATAACCACAATCATGAATGAACAGGAGGTGATGTAGATCACTTCCCATGCATTCATAAATGAGGATATAGTAACCATACCATGTCCTCAATTATTTACAAACATTCAGCGATTACTGATCCCTGACGGCTTGTACGCGCTCTCCATCCTGACAGCTGTCACAGGAGGCTGAGTGAGCGGTGCAGGGAGGAGAGCCCAGCCAGCTCCGAGAAACGGGTGAGGTATTTTTTTGCCTAGATCGCAACAAGCACTTAACCCTTGCAGTGTGGGAGTAGCCCCATTGCGAGGGTTAATAATAATTTCCCCTGGAGTTCATCCTTAAGAAGGAAGGGTTCTCCCAATAAGAACTCCCACATCCCACAGAACAATCAACATTCCTCGTAGCTCTAACAACATCATAATAATAACCCATGAAAGATAGTTACATCTCTTTGTTGTTACTCTGAGGTAATGATATAAGCTGAGGTGGCAACATCTGCACTCCACAGTCCCAGCATTCTCATGGGATCTGGGTCGCTCATGTGCTTTTATACCAACCCCTTGTGAACACTGTACGTGTTTATAAAACTGATTTATAAAAAGAAGTTTGTTGTGTACTGAGCTCAGTAGCTCTAGCTGAAATTTACACAGAGTGAATCAGTCAGAGCAGTGACTCCTTCCCCTCCTTCTGCCTTCCTTCCCTCCAGTGCAGATGACTATATATAATGTTTCAATTAGCAAGAGAGAGTCTGAAGGCAATCAGCTTCTCCAGTGCTTTCTCTTTAGAAAACCCATAGATCTTTGTGAATCCTTTGTCATGCCTGAAAACTGTGCTACATATTTGAAAAATACATTAAAATGATATACATTGGACTCTTATTGAACTTGTTACAGCTTCTAGGAAGCTCACAGTGTGCAGTGAAATCAGTTTTAGTCCAGGAGCCGCGCCTGCACAAATGTGCAAGACTGAAGGGAAGGCCGGAGTTCAGCTTTAAGCGGTGCTCCCTGTTTTTTTTAAGGTTTGGATGGAGTAGAAGATGACCTTCCGCTGGGCTTCCTGATTGGTCCTGAAGTGTTGCTAGGGAGCATAAAGCCAGTTTCCCAGGCAATCGGGAAGTCTGGAGGTGGGTCATGACTCGCTGCCCAGCTTCCTGATTGACCAGGAAGCCAGTTCCATGCTTCTTGTGGCACTGCCAGTCAAAGGGAATCTCCCTTTGACCGGCAGTTCCAGTATCGGGGTGTGTATCGGAGCATTTGGGTGAGTATGTGAGTTCTCGCCCAAATACTCAGTATCAGCACGATACCAATACTAGTATCGGTATCGGTGCATCCCTAGTATTAATATATTGTTTGGTTTTTGCCATTCTTTCTGTCCACTGTCTGCACACTGTTGTCCCGTCGATTGAATCTGACAGATTCCAGGAATCTTGAAGGCGTCCTTCAGAGTTATACGCGCGGCTTCTTGATGTTCCGCCATCGCAGTGCTACGTAAACGTGGTTCCTTTTTTTTGTGCTCTTAGAATTCTAACAGCCGAAATGTATCAAGCGGCGCTTGTCAGCTGTGTTCTAACCTTGGGGCAAAGTTCCCGTGAAAGGTATACTCCTAATTTTATCTCTCTAAAAGGCTGGCGGATTCATTTTTCACTCTCCCGCGCTGGGAACGCGTCCAGGACTCCGGAGAATTTGTAAGGTGCCGGGCGGGATAATGTCCGCCTTAAAAAACAAAATCGCTGAAAATTGAGTTTTGCCGGCTATAAAACTCAGACATATTAACGGCATCATTCATGGGAGCTCATTAGGGCTGTTACCCAGCATGCATCTGTGAGATGACAGCAGATGGGCCTCTGACCAATGGAGTAGAAGCGGAGCTGGCTGTATTTGGAAGGTAACCAGCATGTTTTATTAATCCATTTATATTCCAAAGCCTCCAACGGTTGGTGTTTACTACAGAGCCCACTAGCTAAGTATTTAAAGGCATAATATAAAAAAAAAACACTCTCTAGATCAGCAATACATATCTTACCTGCTTTTGTTCTGCAGCTGCTGAGATGGCCATGTGAATGTAAGTGTTTAGTGAGAGGATCTGCCTACTAAGGTCACATGATCATTCCTTTTATTATAATAAGAAACAGTGTATCTCTTAGCAAGATTGATGCTCATTGTAGAAAACCTAAACACAAGGCAGGGCATGCTTGTAACAGTACCCCAAGCTCTGTGCAGAGTTCCACACAAGACAGTGGACCACTAACAGTAGCACAGGGATGAAAATGTTGTGCCATTGCCATCAGTGGTGTCCCTAACATTTTTGCCACCTCCCGCCTTCCCAAGGGAAGGAAGGTGGTTGCGGTGGGGGTTGGTTTTGTGGTTGTAGTCCACACTAACGGGGCTGGTAGCCTCTGCGTTATCAGGCTCTTGCTGGCGTCCCACCCAGCTTACTGACATCACTGGGGAATCCCCCTTCATTAAGGTTTAAGCAATGGACAACAGGACATGATGGACTCTAAGCTTACAGCTCCTGCAGGCGGCCCTATTTCTCAGGCAGGAGCGGAAATCCTTTTTGCGAAAATATGTTGGCCAGCAGTTCAGCATTTGTACGAGTAAAACCTTGTACAAGTGCTGAAATGCTGCTGCTGAACTGCTGTTGAATTTGTACAAATGCTGAACTGCTGGTAAAGATCGTTTTCACACCACTCCTGCCTGAGAAATAGGATTGCCTGCAGGTGCTGTAAGCTTAGAGTCCATTAGTGTCCTGTTGTCCAATGCCCTGATGAAGGGGGACTCCTTATGACAGAAAAGCGTTGGCTGTGCATATCTTCTTCTTGCCATTTGGAATCCAATAAAGATTTTATTTTGGACTCTTGAGATAATTATCTGGTGCTCTTTTTAAAGGAGAACTATGGGGTTAAGGCTTTTCCCCATAGTTCTCCTTAGGGTAATGGGAGGACACAAACTAGCGTCCTACCGTCACCCTAGGCTCAGTATACCGCTTCAGCTGCTCGCGGTATACTGAGACGCCGCAGCTGAAGCGGATCCCGACAATTGTGCTGGGATCCGCCCAGCTGCGTGACTGACAGCTGGCTCTGCCTATCTAGAGGCAGAGCCAGCTGTACCCGCCCCCTCCCCCGTCCGTTCCGCCAGTCAGCGCTGGCGGATTGGGGAGGGGGAAATCCATCCCCTCCCCTGTCATGGCAGAGAGCAGTGACAGGATCGAGAGGTGAGCGAACGCCGGTATGTGTTCCCTCACCTCCCAATCTACTGAGCCGACCTGTGACAGTCTCATTGTCACAGGTCGGCTAGAACTATGAGGTGAGTGAAAAGCACTCACCTCATAGTTCTCCTTTAAGTCTTCATTCATGTGGATTTCTCAATCTGGGCATCTCCTCCCTTTGAAGGACTCCCCTGTCTTGTGAGGAGCTGCCAAAACGAAGCCATCAGGCCCAAATATGGCTCCTATTCAACTAGAGAAAGTTTGTGGTCCAGCGCCTCACCCCCACTCACCCTCTCCTCTCTACATAACCTTTTATGCAGCTGAGGGAGGAGTGAAGGGGAATACCATAGCGTGCCACTTGGGCGACCGTTCTGCCGGGGCAGCTGACATCACATCCAAGATGGAGGCAACCAACAGCAGTCTCAGAGCTTTTGAATGTCTACCCAAGAGAGGCTTCTACAGGACAATACCAAATGCATGTAAAATTGTTAAACGCACATATAATCTTATGGGAAGATTTTTGTTGAAGTGAAAGGTCTCGCGACGTGGCCTCGTTAAAATGTATTTATTTATTTCCTCCTAGCATCCAGTGTTTGTGCTGACCTTGTGCTCTCCTTCTACAGACAAACTGCCGTATCGGTGCTTACGTTCTCGATGTCATTAGGATTCTTCACGGGGACCCGGAGAATGATTGCTACATCATTCACTCTTATTGATTTCACACATGTGATTGCTTCATTCATTAATGAAAGGAAGGCCCTCATCATGGACGGATAATTAAGCCTGTTTGTTTGTGCGATACCTATTTCCTCCTCTGCCGTAATGGAGAGCTAATGTGTGACACCCCGCGCCATTATTCAACACGGAACAAACCAGTGCATCCCCCGGGTGTGACTAATCCAGCAAATTAGAACCAGCGTCACTACAAACATGCACTCCATTGGGACTAAGTGCGTGAAATGACATTGAGGTCTGTAGAGGGGGTGGGGGGGGGGGGGGGGGAGGTTATTTACAA
>NW_017306577.1:722857-726542 GCF_000935625.1 Nanorana parkeri
GGTTGGGGGGATTTAAATTACAAAATTTTATTTAAATTCTTGAAAATCGAAAATGTAAATGGTTTAACCGGCATGCTGAGAGGATCTGCGGATGCTCGAGTCCAGATATCAGATCTATGGCCTACCATACAAGCCATGAAGGGGGCCCGGTGAGTCCTTGAAACGCGTCAGCTTTTCTTGTGACCTTCTGTTGTGTACAATAAAGATTAACTGGACTCATATTGTATCCTTGTCTCTCTCGTTCTTCTCACATTCATTCAATTGCATAGAGGAAGAAGCAAAGTCCACCAGCAGCATATTTCAGGAGAGGAGAGTTAGACAGAGGAAAGAGCAGAGTCCTCTAGCAGTGCAGAGTATTTCAGGAGAGAAAAGTTGGATAGAAGAGGGAGAAAAATCACAGTTACATAGTTAGTCAGGTTGAACAAAGACACATGTCCATCGAGTTCAACCTAAGTCCTCAAGTAGAGCAGAGTATTTCAGGAGAGGAGCATTAGAAAGAAGAAGAGGGAGCAGAGAGCTATAGCAGAGCAGAGTATTTTAGGAGGGGAAAGTTAGAGAGAAGAGGGAGCAAAGTCCTGAAACAGTACAAAGTATTTCAGGAGAGGAGAGGAGAGTAGAAGAAGGAACAGAGTCCGTCAGAAGAGCAAAATATTTCAGTAGTTAGATAGGAGTCCTCTAGTGCAGAGTATTTCAGAAGAGGAGTTAGAGGAAGGAGCAGTGTTCTCCAGCAGAGCAGAGTATTGCCAGAGATGAGAGTAGAGGAAGGAGCAGAGCCCTTCAGCAGAGCAGAGTATTTCAAGAGTTAGACAGAGGAAGGAGCAGAGTCCTCCAGTAGAGTATATTAGGGAAGGAGAGTTAGATGGAGGAAGAAGAAGAGTCCTCCAGCAGAGAAGAGTGTATTAGGTGAGGGGCGTAAGATAGAAGCATGCGCAGAGTCCTTCACCAGAGCAGAGTATTTCAGGAGTTAGATAGAAGAAGGAGCAGAGTCCTCCAGTGCAGAGTATTTCCAGAGATGAGAGTTGCGGAAGGAGCAGAGCCCTTCAGCAGAGCAGAGTATTTCAAGTGATTAGAGCCGAGGAAGGAGCAGAGTTCTCCAGCAGAGTATATTAGGTGATGAGAGTATGATATAACCAGGAGCAGAGTCCTTCATCAGAGCAGAGTATTTCAGGGGTTAGACAGAGGAAGAAGCATAGTCCTCCAGTGCAGAGTATTTCAGGAGATTAGAGTTGAGGAAGGAGCAGAGTCCTCAAGAAGAGCAGAGTATATTAGGAAAGGAGAGTTAGACGGAGGAAGAAGAGTCCTCCAGCAGTGCAAAGTATATTAGGTGAGGAGAGTAAGATAGAAGCAGGAGCAGAGTCATCCAGCAGTGTAGAATGCTTTAGGAGAGGAAGCCACAGACCAATAGCGGGAGGGTATAGCTGCAAACAACCAAACCCATAAACACACTTGAAGTGACATTAAACCCTCAGATTTTTTAACATAAACCAATACTGTAATGTGTGCCTTACTGTAATCCATGGTTGTTTCCCTTCTCTTTGCTGCTCTTCCTTTTAAATCCTCATGTCTCTCATGCTTGGGGAAGAACTTCCCTTTTCAGCTCAGGGCCTCTTCCTGTAGTGCTGGCTCAGGTTGCAAGCCTACACACAGACACCATGTAGCCATTTCTGAGACAAGGCAGTCTGCTGCAAAACAGAAGTTCTGCCCAGCATGAGAACAGATACAGATTTAAAAGGAAGAGCAGCAAAGAGAAGGGAAACTACCATGGATTACAGTAAGGCGCACATTACAGTATTGTTTTATGTTAAAAAATCTGAGGGTTTAATGTCACTTTAAGGATCTCCATTGATACAATGTATCTAGCACACTATGTTCACGGCACTGAACTGAAAGCTTTGCTTCAATGCGTACAGTTATTTCTCTGCGCCTGCAGCAAAGTTTAATAAAAAATGGCTGACCCAGCTCCACCCAGCCGAGCTCGGGTCTAATGAGCGAATTGGCCTTCAACGTTCAGTCATCAGAAGTAGAAAAGAGTCAAAAAAAGTCACAAAACCTCCCTTGCATAAGCGCTGACAGGCCTCTCCTGATGGCGGTATTATTATGTTTTTTGGTCCTGTTTTCTTTAGCACAGACTTTCAAATCCCTTCACCGTTGGAAAACAAAGATGTTGCACGGGTCTATGATTATTTAATGAGGACTTCGAAAAGTGACATTCTTCCCTGGCAGTGGTGTAACATGCTGCTCCGGCACATCCGAGTTCAAAGGGAAAGCGTTTGGTAAGCCGGCTTTGTGTTTTCATGATGTCATGTCGGCTATGAGGACACGACGGCGACAATGATAAACGAAACAGAGGCATCGTGAGTTGTAAATAAGATGAGTCATTGATTTGTGCCGAAAGAACACTAATCTCGGGCTCACTCGCATGTCCTTTTTTTTTATTTTAAAGCCACATCAGCACGAGAGAGCGTTCCTTAGTGCTGCAGATATTATTGGATACAGCAGAGAGCAGCAACTGTACGCAGGACTACCATAGTTATTATCCTGGTCTCTAGTGAATGGATAGGCTGCATTCTCAGTGATGTCACAGCTCTCTAGTGAATGGATAGGCTGTGTTCTCAGTGATGTCACCCGTCTCTAGTGAATGAATAGGCTGCACTCTCAGTGATGTCACCGGTCTCTAGTGAATGGATAGGCTGCATTCTCAGTGATGTCACCGGTCTCTAGTGTATGGATAGGCTGTATTCTCAGTGATGTCACTGGTCTCTAGTGAATTGATAGGCTGCATTCTCAGTGATGTCACAGCTCTCTAGTGAATGGATAGGCTGTGTTCTCAGTGATGTCACCCGTCTCTAGTGAATGGATAGGCTGCATTCTCAGTGATGTCACTGGTCTCTAGTGAACGGATAGGCTGCATTCTCAGTGATGTCACCAGTCTCTAGTGAATGGATAGGCTGCATTCTCAGTGATGTCACCAGTCTCTAGTGAATGGATAGGCTGCATTATCAGTGATGTCACCAGTCTCTAGTGAATGGATAGGCTGCATTCTCAGTGATGTCACCAGTCTCTAGTGAATGGATAGGCTGCATTTGCAGTATAGTCATTGTTTCTCAAGAGAAAAAAGTTCCCAAGCTATGCATGCACTACTAAATATTAATTCTGGACCACATTAACACATGTCCTCAAACCAGAAAGACATTAAAAGTGAAGTCTTTATCTGTTTTTTCCCGATATTTACAACCTTAGCCAAGATTCTCGAGATGAACGTCTTTTAATCTAACATTACTTCTAGCGCGAGGAATCCATTTTGCTCAACAAACACTTTGCAGAAACCTAATAAAACGACACCTCGATTATCCAATAAAACACTTTTGTCTTTTTTCCTAATGCAAACGCCGTTATTCCCTTTTGTATCATATTTTTATTTTGCATATGACACAAAGGCGATGTGACAGAAAATTGCATTTTGTGTGATTATACTCGGTATGGGTCCTCCATGCTTGAGCTGTTTCTATTTCTAATATATGTATGATAACAGTCTAAAACTGAATTACAGGCTGAGTTTGACTTTTGACTGGAATTTTTATTAAAGTATGGCTGCGGGGTAGTTCTCAGAAGAGAAGAAATAATTGTTATGTGTCTTTTTTTTTTTCTACTTTCTATTAAGTTTTTTTGTTTCCCCTTTTCCTTC
>NW_017306577.1:726675-743559 GCF_000935625.1 Nanorana parkeri
AAAGCCGAATTTATCAATTATTAAGTGAATGGGGAAATTCTTAAAAAGAAGCAAAGGAATTTGAAATGAATAAGGAAATTCATTTAAGTTAGCCATCACCGCCGAAATATAAGCCTCTTTCAAAATAAAAATCTCCCCATCTTTAAAATAAAAGTAATTAATTCCTATTTTTTCTCTTGGAAGCTTTGTAGTTTAGATCCGTATCAGATAATTATTTTCTTTTATTCAACCCTGTGGAAATGCTGCCGGTGATGCCATGACTATACAGGCGTGGAGAGGAATTGGTTTACTGTGCTGCAATGAGTTATATTTTTTTTAACACGTCTTTAACATGATGACCTATGAAACTCCTTTGTATACAGCCTTACGGAATTATGGTTCTTCTTACCTTTTATGGATTAAAAATTGTATTTTTTAATTTTTTTTAGAGATTTTTAGATAAGCACCAGTTGCGTAACTATAGCCATGGCAGCCCAGGCGGGTGCTATGGGGCCTGGGGGTGTAATGGGGGCCCCATTAGGTTGTTGAGGCAATTTAAACATAGAACATGTGAGAATAATACAGTACTGTATTGTTAAGGGTTGGAGTGGTTGCAATTAGACTTGTGCGCCGTCAAAAAATGTGTTCCGTTTCGGAATATCCGTTATTTCGTATTTTGTAATTCGTATCCGAAACTCAATTCGGATTCGTACGAAATACGAATTTTCGTTAGTTTCGGCACATTTTCGTAACTGTACGAACATTTGTTTTTTTATCCGAAATACAAATTCTGTTAACGGATTCTGGATCCGAAATTCGTATTTTGGATAAAAAAACTACCATCAACTCCAATATATTAACAAATGTACTTTGCTTTTAACTTCAATATAACAAATGTTCGTAACGGAACGAAATTCCGTCAACGGAATTTCGTATTTCCTGCCTGTGCATTGTAATGCAACCCTCAGCAGCAGAAGAGAAAACCTCTGATTGGTCAACCAAACGAAATACGAATTCCGTTAACGGATTCCGGATCCGGATTTCGTATTTCGGATTAAAAAAAAAACTACCATCAACTCCAATATAAATGTACTTTGCTTTTTAACTTCAATATAACTCCGTCAACGGAATTTCGTATTTCCTGCCTGTGAATTGTAATGCAACTCTCAGCAGCAGCGGATCCGTATTTCGGATTTAAAAAAAAATCTTGTCATGTTGTTCAACCTCATTTACAGGGATAATATTAGTTCCTGTTTCAAAGAAATTCGGATCCGAAATTCGTTAACGGAATTTCGTATTTCGGATATAATTCGGAAACTGCAATTCGGATTTCGGATGCTTCCGAATTTACGAACTTCAGGAAAATGTGTACGAATTTCGATTCGTAACAAAACGAATCGCACATGTCTAGTTGCAATTGACAACTCTAACCCCCTGTAAAGTCTACAGTCTAGAGACAACTTCAGATGCACAAGAGGAGCCTTTGGGATCTTGGCAACATTATCCACAGCTGAGAGAGATGTCATCAGGGGGGACCCATTACATTTTTGCTATGGGGCCCCATGATCTGTAGTTACAGCCCTGATTAGCACCCTGTTCAATTTGCCTGTCCTCAAGTGGGATGCCCTGGGACTAGTCACCATTGGTCACCTGAGGGTAGAAGTAGCACCTGAGGGTAGAAGTAGCAAACACACCGTACAGATCTGTCCAATTGGAGGGTTTTTTCTCCATCTAATTGAAAAACCTTAGATCGCTCCGGGACTGAAAACCACTTACAAAAGTTAAAATGAACTTTATTGTTCTGCACAAACACACCACCCAGGTACCTTGCTCCCTGATTAGGCTCCAGCAGGGGGTTTCGTCAGCTGCTGGAGCAATTGTTTGTTCTATGGTTAAAGTGACGCTAAATTCAGGAGTTAAATCTTAAAAATACATTCAAGAACCTCAACTATGAACAACAATGTATCTAATCTATGTATCACTCGGCTGTAGAGCCTCCAATCATCTCTTCCCTCTGAAGAGTGACTACTTTTGTTCAACATGGTCCTTGTGTGTGTTGTAGAGTAGTCACCGCTCCAAGCTCACTCCTGGGATGGACTACAATCTCAGGTTCAGGTTACTAGACATATGCACGGAAATAAAAAATAGTTTTCTGACAAAACAAATGAAAACGGAAAACGTTTCCATTTGTTTCAACAAAGAAAACAAATTTTTCTGCTATTTTGGATTTGGAGGCAACGAGCCTCCAAATCGGAAACCACACACTGAAAATGCAGAACGAGTGGAACATACAGAATGCAGAACATACGGTTGGCACCATCTTGGTATATACCAAGATATACTGAAAAATGGCGGTGCGCCTGCGCATAATGGTTCTGCGCAGAACCATTATGGCCACCTCTCGTTCAGCGTGTGACATCACACTGAAAATGCAGAACGAGCGTCGGCCATGTCGGCTGCCGGCGCGATCTATGCTTGAACGCCTCCATCTTTGAGTGTATCTTGGTATACACCAAGATGGCGGCGCCTGTATGTTCGGGCACTGCCATCTTGGTGTATACCAAGATACACTCACAGATGGCGGCGCGCCTGTGCAGAACGTGCTGGCGGCCAATATGGCCACCACGCGTTCTACAAACTAATTTTTGTATGCCCGAATATACTTTTAGTATATTCGGGCATATAATTAATTTGTTATTTCGGATTCGGACGAACCGCCGGATAAACTGAATTTCGTTGATTTGCAGGTTCGTCTGAATCCAAATGCATATGTCTACAGGTTACTAATTTGTATTGAAGTTACATTGTATCCACTGCAGAGGTTAAAATTTGATTTGCCTGAAGTTCATCTTGAAAGCAGTCCACCTACTTCCTTCGTATTTCCTAGAAATCAAACTGACGGCACAACAATCCTGCTATAAAATACTGAAGGAGTATCGGACAGAACGTCAACCTGAGAGATCCCTAAAAAACGAATGATCGCCAAATCATATTCAATGTTTCCATTTTAGGACGCACTGAACCTGGAAGGACGCCAACCATTAACCTGGGTGGGTGCGATGCTCTGCGTGTAATCGGAGTACCTGGAGAAGGTGTGACTATTGCTAGACACTTCTCTATCTCCAGGCAAAGACGCGTTGCCTCTGGGAAGAAGATGACAGAAAAATCACATTTACAGGATATCTTGGAGCTGAAAACTCCAGAAAGGAATAATATAATTTAATATAATTGTATCAACAAACACTCTAAAGAGGTGCTGAGGGAACGGACTGCCATTCGGACTCCTATTTAGAGCTGTGAATTACAATAAGTGTCTTCATCGTATTTCCAAGGGGAATTTATAAAAAAAATACGATGTAGTACAAACATCTGACTATTCTATAAGGTGAAGTACGGCGGGTTTTGATTTATTTCATGATATCTGATCTCTTTAAAGCTGAAGCAGATACAATAACACCTACGGGAACTGCTTTAGCTTTGCGTTTTGCACTCCTCACTCTTGTGCTCTATGCATTACGCACTCTTGACCAATAGCATAGTAGGCTCAATATTTATTTAAGCCCCTCCCATTTTAAAATCACGATTTGGCAACGCCCACAATTCGCTTCACATCGTTTCTCAGCTCATAGTGCCCATGCATGTGGTCTTTATGATCTGTAGGTCTGTCCGAATCGTTTCGGAGCGTGTTAAAAATCTAGGTGCAGTTTTGTGGGTGTGATTAAAAGTGACTGTGGTCAGTAGAGTGCCCCCGGATTTCATTTTCAAAATCTGGCGACCTCACAACACCTAGGCACTTTTTATGATAATGTGATTTGATAAGGATGTCATGTGATCTTTTCATTCATTTAAAGCAGGGGTGGTCAATGCATTACAATGTTGGAGTCTCATCTCTGAGGAAGGGGAGACTGAGGAAATGCTTCCTCCCACCTGCACCAGACTGATGACATCATCTCAGCCTAGGCAAAAGTCACTGGACTGGAAATCAAGGACAGATCTTAGTGATAAAAGGTGGAGCTTTTCTGAAAAATGTATTTATTCATGACAGGTATTTATATAAAGCCAACCATTAAGGCATCACCTTACATTTACATCAGTTTCTGCCCTCTAGAAGCTGCAATCTAAAGCCGGCCATACACCAGTAGAATTGCATTGTTTTTTGAATATTCTTTTCTAAAAGCTTATGGGGTCAATTAATGATTGATTTTGACTGTAGAAATAAGGATTTCCCTTACTGGGTTCTGCTCCACGATCTACCATTGCAGAATCTACAAAATAACGACTCCCTCTGACTGTGCAACTGCCATGCTCATTGTCAGGGCCATCTTTAATACTGATTGGCCCCTAGGCAAACATTTTCTTGGGACCACTACCCACCAAGCCCCTGTCATGCCCCACCCCCTACCTGCCCTGCAGAGCAGATAGGAGGAGACATCAGAGGGAGACGTTACCCCACGTGAGACGTCACGGTGTATGGCAGGGACGGAGCAACGCTATGCAATGCCGATTGCATGGTAAACAGAACGGTGCCATGTGTGTATCTTTTGCGGACTGAAGGGGCAGCTGCTTTGGGCCCCACAACAATGACTGGGCCTAGGGCAACTGCACCTTTTGCCCCTGTTAAAGACGGCTCTGCTCATTGTAAAGAGGCTATGTTGGCAGCGTATGTTCACACTTCTATACGTCCTCATGTATACATACAATACAATGTATGACATACAATGTCACGGTCTATAATGTTCCCTGCATCCCTTTCAGCAAAGGAACGTCTGTCTGGTTAATATTTCATACTTGCCATTGGCTTATGTTCGCAGACGGTGTCATGCAATGTACAGAATGTTGTCTTTTTGGGGAAACAAAATTAAAAAAGCAGACTGTTTTTGCCGAACATGCTACAGAGAATTCTGCTCCAGTTCTCTGATGCATCGGAAGTGACATTTTTTGAAGATTAACAGCAGGGAGAGATGTGTGTGTCTGCTTATCATACACAATTACTGTAACGTTTTATTCAATTGTCTGTTTAGAGAACTCAAAGAGGGGCAGAGATGTGCTGGCAAAGGGCAGATTGGAGTCGATGATGTAAGAAAATATTCAGCCGAAAAGAACGACTCTTTACGATATGATTGAAGCTGGTTTGTATGTGTGATGAAGGGTAGTACATGAGCCTGGCAGGACTGAAGTCCTAGCAGGCTGATGTTCAAGATTAGGTCATGAGAAATGGATATGTGTGATGCTGGGTAGTACATGGGCCTGGAAGGACTAGTGTCCTGGATCTGGTCCCTGTCAGGTTGAAGATTAGGTCATGAGAAATGGAAATGTGTGATGTAGGATAGTATATGAGTCTGGCGGGACTGTTATTCTGGTTCTGGTCCCCTTCAGGTAAAAGATTAGGTCATGAGAAATGGACATGTGTGATAAAGGGTAGTACATGGGATTGGAAGGACTGGTATCCTGTATCTGGTCTCCATCACATTGAAGATTAGGTCATTAAAAAATGGACATGTGTGATGTAGGATCGTATATGACCCTGGCGGGACTGGTGTTCTGGTTCTGGTCCCCTGCAGGTTCACGGCTAGGTCATGAAAAATGGACATGTGTGATGTAGATGGGCCTGGCAGGGCTGGTGTTTGGGTTCTGGTCTCCTTCAGGTTCACGATTAGGTCATGAGAAATGGACATGTGTGATGCAGGGTATTACTGGGCCTGGCAGGACTGGTGTTCTGGTTCTGATACCCTTTGGGTTCAAGATTAACTCATGAGAAATTAGCATGTGTGATCTAGGGTAGTACAAGGGCCTGGCAGGACTGGTGTTCTGGTTCTCATCCCCTTCAAGTTCAAGGTTAGTCATGAGAAATGGACATGTGTGGAATTCTGGTTCTGATCCCCTCCAGTTTCAAGATTAGATCGTGATAGATGAGTACTGATTTCTCGTGTGTTGCACTTACTTATTGGAAGATAATTGCCTTTCATATGAGGCTCTCCAACCTATATCCACTTTTTGAAGGTTGAATAAAGCAATGGGTAGTCAAAGGGAATGGTTCATATTAGATGATGATTAGGTAATGCATGTATGTATGTATGTATGTATGTATGTATGTGACTTACATGATATATTTGATTTTTCATAAGAGTCCAGGTGTATCCAGTGAGGGGTTCTGTTAATAGTACATCATACAAAGACATTGTAGACAAATGTGCTCTTCCAACATTGTGGTAACAATATGGTGAAGGCCCTTTTCTGTTCCACCATGCCTGTGCCCTGTGGACAAAGCCAGCTCCATAAAGACATGGTTTGATGAGTTTGGTGTAGAGGAAATCGAATGACTGTAACACTACTGCACACCTTTGGGATGAATTGGAGCGCAGATTGTAAGCCAGGTCTTTTCATCCAATATCAGTACCTGACCTCACAAATGCTCTATGGACTGAATGGGAACAAATTCCCAAAGATACACTCCACAATCTTAAGAAAAGCCTTCCCAGAAGAGTGGGGGTGTTATATCCAAAAAGGAAAGACCAACTTCATATTAATGGCCATGATATTGAAGTGGGACATACAACAAGCTCATATAGGTGTGATGATCAGGTGTTCATAGACTTTTGGCCATGTATCGTATATCGCGCCAGAAAAGGTGGAGTGACCTATCATTCTCTGAGCTGTCCTTTAAAATAATCCACTATAGTGATGAGTGAACTGTCCTGGTTTGCAAATTCGCTGAACCCAACTAGAAATCCGGGTCTAGCAAATGTTCTAGTAAACTGAACCCAGGGCCATCTATGTCCTAGCAACCACTGATGCTATGGGGTCGCCAGCACCCCATAGCATCTGGGGCATATGGGGTCGCCAGCACGCCAGCAATGTTGTGAGGCTCAGCCATCGGTCAAACAATTATACTGTGCAATCCACACAGTGTCATTGGTTTCTAGGACACAGACAGAGGTTTGGTGGGCAGGTGAACTGTGAACAGATTGGGTTCGGGTTGAACTCATGGCCAAACCCTAAACCTCCCTAGATAACACCCACATGTAGCGCTGAGCCTCCATGATTGAAATAATTTAAATCCAATGAATGAAAGGGGTGGGCCAGGGACAGTCAGGCTGGGGAGGAAAGGGCTAGATCTGGGTGGGCAACTCCAGCTGTTGTGGAGAAGGTCTGGAGTTGCCCACCCCTGGGCTAAATGGTGCTGGATGTCCTCCAGCCAGGAAATGAGGCGAGTTCTATCTGACTTGCTGCAGCTTCTAATGCACATTGTGGGAAGCTATCAGTGTGCAGTGAAATCAGAGGAAGCAATTTCAGTCCAAGAGAGGAGCCGGAACAACTGTACAAGACTGAAGGGAAGGTCGGAGTTCAGCTTTAACAGAAGGTGGAGTTGGGCTCATTCCATTATTTTAGTCATTTCTGTAGCCACTAGAGAAAACAAAGCTCACAGTTTCTCTGAAGGAGCAGCAAAGGGGCACCATACACTGCGGTAATGGTATAAGGATCTGGCTCTTTATTAAGACAACTCCATCAGACGTGGGAGGAATCCGCTTCCTCTGATAATGTGCAGTCCACCTGTGGAGCTCTGAAGCCTACAAATAGCTCCGGCAATGTATTTTGGCAGCTATCTTACGGATTTTGTGCAAACTCACTACATATTATGTCCCAAAGGAGCCCGAGAAACAAAGTGGAATTTAGATGAATTGCTGACATTGCTCTCAAACAAATTCATCTTTCTTCAGCATGACAACGTTGTTCCCTTTCCAAAAAAAAGAAGGAGAATTGAAAGGCTTTTCCCGCTCTGGCTGCAGAGGTATCCGGAGCGCAAGCTCCATCCGCATTTCGCCGGAAAAACTTCTCACCCCGCAAACTGCCGAGACCGCGGGGAAATTAGGAATAATGAGATTACAAATCAAGTGCAGATAACGGCTTTTAAACTGCATTTATCGAGTCCAGTCTATATATATTGTTTTTCATCATCAAGCCCTGATGAGGGGGCGACTTGTGGCCTCTCAAACACGTTGGTTCCATTTGATCATACATTGGAATACATTTGTATTTGAACTATCAGCCAGCGTTTTGGCTCTTCAATTATTATTATTATTATACAGGATTTATATAACGCCAACAGTTTGCGCAGCGCTTTACAATATAAGGAAGACATTACAATCACAATACAATTCAAGACAAGATGGTAAGGAGGGCCCTGCCCCTGGGGCTTACAATCTAAAAGGGAGGGGCAAGTGATACCTGAGGAGGTAGCTGTGTGGGGATGAATTGTTTAAGAACGTGATGGTTCAGTGGTCAGGTTGAGGTGGGATAGGTTTTCCTGAAGAGATGAGTCTTTAGGGAACGCCTAAAGGTGGGAGATAGACGGACAGGTAAAGAGTTCCATGGGAGCGACTCTAGAGAAGTCCTGGAAGCGAGTATGGGAGGAGTTGACAAGGGAGCTGGAAAGCAGGAGGTCTTGGGAAGAGCGGAGTGGACGGTTAGGGTGATACTTTGAGACAAGGTTTGAGATATAGCGGGGGAAGAGTTGTGAATGGCTTTATAAGTGACTGTTAATATTTAGAATTTTATCCTCTGGGCGAGTGGAATCCAATTTCTTCAATCCCAGATCCATTCAGTTACATTACAGACCTAGAAAATTGTGGCGATCATTTGGTGTGTGGGAGCTGCCAGAGCAGAATTGAGAAATTATTTCAAACACCAATTGGATAGTAACACCAATAAGATAATTTTAGGGTTCCGGTACTACTTCTCTATGTCTACAATGAATAAAAACCAACCAAAGGCCGTAATCCTTCTCTACTGTATCCAAAATGTAAAAAAAATGGCTATACATGCAGCTAAAGTCATCCAGCAGAGAAGGGCTATCCCTTTATTGAGGCAGCCTGAGACTGATGCCTTAGGTAAAATCACTTTGGGTCACATAGGGGAGCAGTAGGCAGAGCGGCATGTCCGTTGTATAGTGACTGCTCCTCTGCTGCACAATGCTGCCCCCCTTTCCGGCCAGAGTGTCCCAGGTTGCTCAGTAAGAGTGGGCAGGAAGTGTGTAAGGGCCGGTCTTAGCAACCTGAGATGCTGGTGTCCCGCACCGCTTCTGGTAACCAGCGACATCACTGGTTGCCAGGAGCTGGGTGGGATGCCAGCCTGAGCACCCCAGGTCTGCAGCAGAGCCATGGTCAAATCTCTGTTGGAGGGAACTTTACATTACTCACTATAAAAGCAGATAGAGGGCAATTTCACTGGAGGAAAGTTTCCATATCTTTGAAAGAGAACTGTGGGGTAAGTTTGTTTCCCCATAGTTCTCCTAAGGGTCACGGGAGGATATAAACTAGTGTCCCCCCGTGACCCAAAGCTCAGTATATCGCAAGCTACAGCTCGCGGTATACTGAGACCGCCGCAGCCGGGACGGATCCCGACATTACTGTCTTGATCCACCCAGCTGCGTGATTGACAGCTGGCTCTGCCTATCTAGAGGCAGAGCCAGCTGTACCCGCCCCCTCCAGGTTCACGATTAGGTCATGAGAAATGGACATGTGTGATGCAGGGTATTACTGGGCCTGGCAGGACTGGTGTTCTGGTTCTGATACCCTTTGGGTTCAAGATTAACTCATGAGAAATTAGCATGTGTGATCTAGGGTAGTACAAGGGCCTGGCAGGACTGGTGTTCTGGTTCTCATCCCCTTCAAGTTCAAGGTTAGTCATGAGAAATGGACATGTGTGGAATTCTGGTTCTGATCCCCTCCAGTTTCAAGATTAGATCGTGATAGATGAGTACTGATTTCTCGTGTGTTGCACTTACTTATTGGAAGATAATTGCCTTTCATATGAGGCTCTCCAACCTATATCCACTTTTTGAAGGTTGAATAAAGCAATGGGTAGTCAAAGGGAATGGTTCATATTAGATGATGATTAGGTAATGCATGTATGTATGTATGTATGTATGTATGTATGTGACTTACATGATATATTTGATTTTTCATAAGAGTCCAGGTGTATCCAGTGAGGGGTTCTGTTAATAGTACATCATACAAAGACATTGTAGACAAATGTGCTCTTCCAACATTGTGGTAACAATATGGTGAAGGCCCTTTTCTGTTCCACCATGCCTGTGCCCTGTGGACAAAGCCAGCTCCATAAAGACATGGTTTGATGAGTTTGGTGTAGAGGAAATCGAATGACTGTAACACTACTGCACACCTTTGGGATGAATTGGAGCGCAGATTGTAAGCCAGGTCTTTTCATCCAATATCAGTACCTGACCTCACAAATGCTCTATGGACTGAATGGGAACAAATTCCCAAAGATACACTCCACAATCTTAAGAAAAGCCTTCCCAGAAGAGTGGGGGTGTTATATCCAAAAAGGAAAGACCAACTTCATATTAATGGCCATGATATTGAAGTGGGACATACAACAAGCTCATATAGGTGTGATGATCAGGTGTTCATAGACTTTTGGCCATGTATCGTATATCGCGCCAGAAAAGGTGGAGTGACCTATCATTCTCTGAGCTGTCCTTTAAAATAATCCACTATAGTGATGAGTGAACTGTCCTGGTTTGCAAATTCGCTGAACCCAACTAGAAATCCGGGTCTAGCAAATGTTCTAGTAAACTGAACCCAGGGCCATCTATGTCCTAGCAACCACTGATGCTATGGGGTCGCCAGCACCCCATAGCATCTGGGGCATATGGGGTCGCCAGCACGCCAGCAATGTTGTGAGGCTCAGCCATCGGTCAAACAATTATACTGTGCAATCCACACAGTGTCATTGGTTTCTAGGACACAGACAGAGGTTTGGTGGGCAGGTGAACTGTGAACAGATTGGGTTCGGGTTGAACTCATGGCCAAACCCTAAACCTCCCTAGATAACACCCACATGTAGCGCTGAGCCTCCATGATTGAAATAATTTAAATCCAATGAATGAAAGGGGTGGGCCAGGGACAGTCAGGCTGGGGAGGAAAGGGCTAGATCTGGGTGGGCAACTCCAGCTGTTGTGGAGAAGGTCTGGAGTTGCCCACCCCTGGGCTAAATGGTGCTGGATGTCCTCCAGCCAGGAAATGAGGCGAGTTCTATCTGACTTGCTGCAGCTTCTAATGCACATTGTGGGAAGCTATCAGTGTGCAGTGAAATCAGAGGAAGCAATTTCAGTCCAAGAGAGGAGCCGGAACAACTGTACAAGACTGAAGGGAAGGTCGGAGTTCAGCTTTAACAGAAGGTGGAGTTGGGCTCATTCCATTATTTTAGTCATTTCTGTAGCCACTAGAGAAAACAAAGCTCACAGTTTCTCTGAAGGAGCAGCAAAGGGGCACCATACACTGCGGTAATGGTATAAGGATCTGGCTCTTTATTAAGACAACTCCATCAGACGTGGGAGGAATCCGCTTCCTCTGATAATGTGCAGTCCACCTGTGGAGCTCTGAAGCCTACAAATAGCTCCGGCAATGTATTTTGGCAGCTATCTTACGGATTTTGTGCAAACTCACTACATATTATGTCCCAAAGGAGCCCGAGAAACAAAGTGGAATTTAGATGAATTGCTGACATTGCTCTCAAACAAATTCATCTTTCTTCAGCATGACAACGTTGTTCCCTTTCCAAAAAAAAGAAGGAGAATTGAAAGGCTTTTCCCGCTCTGGCTGCAGAGGTATCCGGAGCGCAAGCTCCATCCGCATTTCGCCGGAAAAACTTCTCACCCCGCAAACTGCCGAGACCGCGGGGAAATTAGGAATAATGAGATTACAAATCAAGTGCAGATAACGGCTTTTAAACTGCATTTATCGAGTCCAGTCTATATATATTGTTTTTCATCATCAAGCCCTGATGAGGGGGCGACTTGTGGCCTCTCAAACACGTTGGTTCCATTTGATCATACATTGGAATACATTTGTATTTGAACTATCAGCCAGCGTTTTGGCTCTTCAATTATTATTATTATTATACAGGATTTATATAACGCCAACAGTTTGCGCAGCGCTTTACAATATAAGGAAGACATTACAATCACAATACAATTCAAGACAAGATGGTAAGGAGGGCCCTGCCCCTGGGGCTTACAATCTAAAAGGGAGGGGCAAGTGATACCTGAGGAGGTAGCTGTGTGGGGATGAATTGTTTAAGAACGTGATGGTTCAGTGGTCAGGTTGAGGTGGGATAGGTTTTCCTGAAGAGATGAGTCTTTAGGGAACGCCTAAAGGTGGGAGATAGACGGACAGGTAAAGAGTTCCATGGGAGCGACTCTAGAGAAGTCCTGGAAGCGAGTATGGGAGGAGTTGACAAGGGAGCTGGAAAGCAGGAGGTCTTGGGAAGAGCGGAGTGGACGGTTAGGGTGATACTTTGAGACAAGGTTTGAGATATAGCGGGGGAAGAGTTGTGAATGGCTTTATAAGTGACTGTTAATATTTAGAATTTTATCCTCTGGGCGAGTGGAATCCAATTTCTTCAATCCCAGATCCATTCAGTTACATTACAGACCTAGAAAATTGTGGCGATCATTTGGTGTGTGGGAGCTGCCAGAGCAGAATTGAGAAATTATTTCAAACACCAATTGGATAGTAACACCAATAAGATAATTTTAGGGTTCCGGTACTACTTCTCTATGTCTACAATGAATAAAAACCAACCAAAGGCCGTAATCCTTCTCTACTGTATCCAAAATGTAAAAAAAATGGCTATACATGCAGCTAAAGTCATCCAGCAGAGAAGGGCTATCCCTTTATTGAGGCAGCCTGAGACTGATGCCTTAGGTAAAATCACTTTGGGTCACATAGGGGAGCAGTAGGCAGAGCGGCATGTCCGTTGTATAGTGACTGCTCCTCTGCTGCACAATGCTGCCCCCCTTTCCGGCCAGAGTGTCCCAGGTTGCTCAGTAAGAGTGGGCAGGAAGTGTGTAAGGGCCGGTCTTAGCAACCTGAGATGCTGGTGTCCCGCACCGCTTCTGGTAACCAGCGACATCACTGGTTGCCAGGAGCTGGGTGGGATGCCAGCCTGAGCACCCCAGGTCTGCAGCAGAGCCATGGTCAAATCTCTGTTGGAGGGAACTTTACATTACTCACTATAAAAGCAGATAGAGGGCAATTTCACTGGAGGAAAGTTTCCATATCTTTGAAAGAGAACTGTGGGGTAAGTTTGTTTCCCCATAGTTCTCCTAAGGGTCACGGGAGGATATAAACTAGTGTCCCCCCGTGACCCAAAGCTCAGTATATCGCAAGCTACAGCTCGCGGTATACTGAGACCGCCGCAGCCGGGACGGATCCCGACATTACTGTCTTGATCCACCCAGCTGCGTGATTGACAGCTGGCTCTGCCTATCTAGAGGCAGAGCCAGCTGTACCCGCCCCCTCCCCCATCCGTTCCGCCAGTCAGCGCTGGAGGATCGGAGCGGGGAGGGGCAGGATCGGAGCGGGGAGGGGGGGATCCCTGCAGGGAGCCGCGAGTGACAGTCACGGCTTTCTACAGGGACGTGATGGAGAAGTGAGTGAGCGACGGAATGTGTTCGCTCACTTCCCGATCTATTGAGCCGACGTGTGACAGTTTCATTGTCACACGTCGGCTAGAACTATGAGGCTGAGTGAAAATCACTAACCTCATAGTTCTCCTTTAAAAGAAAAAATCAAAGTTTTGATATAAATAAATACATACATTTGCCCTCCTTCCAGTTCCCCTCTTTTATCCATTTTTTTTTTAATTCAGCGGCACAGTTTCCCATCCCTCCGATTTCGGAAAAACTTCTCAGTTAGAGAGCCGAGTTCTCTGTGTCCATATAACATGCGGAATGTGTCAAAGATACTATTATACCGCAGCAAATGCTGTATAATTACATTTCATGAAATCCCGTACAGAAAGCATTCCACTTAACCTTGTTAAAACGTCTCGGCTATGCAGCAAGAATGTATTACTAAGTGCGTTACTGGAAGATATATTGCTCCGGAATACCAATCTGGACGGGGAGATTTTATTAAGCGATCCTGCCAGGGAGATTTGCCGCTAACAAATGTACTTTATGCTTGGTGTGCGCTTTAAAACAAAAAGCTTTTCATAGGTTATTAGAGCTAATGGAATTATTCTAACGACTAAATGAATTGGAGCTCAAACCGGGAGAGTATGCGTCGAGGCAGAAACACAACGAGCCTGCGGAAAAAGCCGACGTAATAATTTATGCGTTAGGAATAAAGATGCATTTCTTCAGAGTCCAGAATTGCAAATATGTGATGTCTCTAGGTAATTGATAGGCTGCATTCTCAGTGATGTCACCGCTCTCTAGGTAATTGATAGGCTGCATTCTCAGTGATGTCACCGGTCTCTAGTGAATGGATAGGCTGCATTCTCATTGATGTCTCCGCTCTCTAGTGAATGGATAGGCTGCATTCTCAGTGATGTCACTGGTCTCTAGGTAATAGATAGGCTGCATTCTCAGTGGTGTCACCGGTCTCTAGTGAATGGATAGGCTACATTCTCATTGATGTCTCCGCTCTCTAGTGAATGGATAGGCTACATTCTCATTGATGTCTCCGCTCTCTAGTGAATGGATAGGCTACATTCTCATTGATGTCTCCGCTCTCTAGTGAATGGATAGGCTACATTCTCATTGATGTCTCCGCTCTCTAGTGAATGGATAGGCTACATTCTCATTGATGTCTCCGCTCTCTAGTGAATGGATAGGCTACATTCTCATTGATGTCTCCGCTCTCTAGTGAATGGATAGGCTACATTCTCATTGATGTCTCCGCTCTCTAGTGAATGGATAGGCTACATTCTCATTGATGTCTCCGCTCTCTAGTGAATGGATAGGCTACATTCTCATTGATGTCTCCGCTCTCTAGTGAATGGATAGGCTACATTCTCATTGATGTCTCCGCTCTCTAGTGAATGGATAGGCTACATTCTCATTGATGTCTCCGCTCTCTAGTGAATGGATAGGCTACATTCTCATTGATGTCTCCGCTCTCTAGTGAATGGATAGGCTACATTCTCATTGATGTCTCCGCTCTCTAGTGAATGGATAGGCTACATTCTCATTGATGTCTCCGCTCTCTAGTGAATGGATAGGCTGCATTCTCAGTGATGCCACCGGTCTCTAGTGAATGGATAGGCTGCATTCTCAGTGAGATCCCTAGATTTTAATACTACCCTGGAAAGCTGGTCATGTGGTGGGCCCAAGAATAGAGAATAATGACCATGCGCAAAATTAGGTTGGTGCATATGCCTAGAATGAACACAAGCCAGCAGACTTCAAATCTTTAATCTAGTGAGACAGGAATATATAGAAAGGGAAAGGGGAGGGGATGGGGAGGGGATTGGTTCACAGGCTTATGTTTGTAACTGTGGTTCCACTTTAATATTTCTGCAGATGAGAAATATTGGGATTTTGAAACTAAAGCTAACCCATTATAGATTGCAAGCTGCTTGTGTTTGATACCAGTATCTGCTCAGTGTGTATTAACACGATTAGCCTTGATCCATTTCATCTCAGTGACTCAGTCCGTGGCCATGGAAAGCGTGACAATTTGCTGCATTAATGACATCTCAAATAGATAATGCATTTTCCTGCCCTCGCTGGCTATTTTATGTCCGTTCTACCTTGGATCCTCGGCTGCACTTGCGCCATTAAGTAAACGCTTCACAATGACTGATTAAACAGCAAGCCTTCATTTTATCTAACTCGCTTCTTTACGGCTAGAGATGACAATTTGCACAGATCATATCACAATGATAATTCCCCGTTTTATATACTTGTGACACATTAACCCGGCCTTGGAGACAAATATGGCCGACTTTATATCGCATCTGGAATAATTATCTTAAATTTAGTGGATACTTTGTAATTCAGTTTTCTGCTTCGAGCAATGATAGGTGAGAGTTACATTGCCATTGCTGTTGCTTAGTTACTGTAATGTATCACTGGATTGTTTTTTTATTGTTTTCTGGCTCTTTAAAATGTGTGTCAAGGCATTTGTTTCTTTATTTTAAGTTTCAGATAGTGTGGGGAAGGATAAAAACGTCTAATGGGCTTCTACTCATATCAAGGGCTTTGTTAGAGAGATTTATCATCACTTCCTGCCCTGTTGACAACCGTTTCACTATCAGGAGCTTCAATAGAGAGATCTTCTCTCACTTCCTGTCCTGTTGACAACTGTTTCACTATCAGAAGCTTTGTTAGAGAGAGCTACCCTCACTTCCTGTCCTGTTCAGAACCGTTTTACTATCAGGAGCTTCAATAGAGAAATTTTCTCTCACTTCCTGTCCTGTTAACAAATGTTTCACTATTAGGATCTTCGTTGGAGAGATCTATCCTAACTTCCTGTCCTGTTGACAACTGTTTCACTATCAGGAGCTTTGTTAGAGAAATCTCTCACTTCCTGCCCTGTTGACAACAGTTTTACTATCAGGAGCTTCAATAGAGAGATCTACCCTCACTTCCTGCCCTGTTGACAACCGTTTTACTATCAGGAGCTTCAATAGAGAGATCTACTCTCACGACCTGTCCTGTTGAAAACCATTTTACTATCCTTTTTTTCTGCCAGCCTTTTAGATGGTCCTTATAGAACCACACCTTCCTCGGAGAACATAACATACAGGGGTGCAGGTAGTCTTAAATACTAGTCCACACAAGAACTTGTATACACACACGCACGTGCACGCACAAACACACACACACACAAACACACACAAACACACACAAACACACAAAGTTTGAACTTGATGGACCTGTGTCTTTATTCAACCTCAAATACTATGTAACTATGTAGATGAGATAGAATAGAGAAGCAGCGCTCCACAGGTCCAGAATAAGAATTTATTTGAATCAACCAGGAAAAAGCCGACACGATTTGGAGGGTTTGCCCTTCTTCAGGGTTATAAACATGAATAATTACAAATACAATCAAACCGGTATCTGGTCTACAACAATTTTGAAAAAAT
>NW_017306577.1:743628-750835 GCF_000935625.1 Nanorana parkeri
TGGTCTGGCCCTCTAGCAACTTCAGCGCCAAATTAATTAATTTAGTCATTAAAATCCATATTGATATTAAGTATATTTTCTACTATCCAATTTATAGCTATATGAGATTTAACATTTGATGTAAAATAATATATTTTCTATAAAATCTAAGAAGATATACTTGATAGATAAAATCTACAGTATTTATATATTTAATATAATTTATTCATCAAATGATTTTAACATTTCATGATAAAAATGACCATTATAGCTATATAGTCTTTAACCAGTTGCCATCCGGCTGAATGTAAATAAATGACCGGACTGCAGATGCTTGACGGCGGGTGAGTGTTTCTAAATGGCCTTTCCCGTGGAAACCGCACGCATTGTTCAGAGCAGATGAAGGCTGTTACATAAAAGCATTTGGGCAGCTATAGAGCCACCTGATCCCTTGCATTGTGCCAAGGAGTGTGCCCCTCCCCCTCCACCGCTGGCTATCCCAGGCTCCGCTGTTCTCCATGTGGGCCCGGGACCAGCATGGCGGGTCTCTCTGGCTGGATCAGGGGGAGATCAGCACACTTTTACTGGCTGATCTCCCCTCCGATCTCTGAATGCGGAAGTGATGTGTATTACATCACTTCCACCTCAGCCTGTCATTTCTCCGGCTGCTGTAGCCAAAAAAGAAGCTGATGTCTATAACGAACCCCCAGATAGGAGTAAAAACCTGTCGGGGTTCCAACCCTTCCCCACTCTATACATCTGCCTAATGTCTACATGGAAAATCCCAATGACGTATATACATAGAAGACAGATAGTCCATCAAGCCTGCCCCTATAGACCTCTGTTTGTGCCAAGCATGCTTACATTCACATACTGTTGTATGACTCACTACCTCTGCTGAACGTCTGTTCCAAGCATCGTGTTCCATTCGGCTAAAATAATATTTTCAAATGTTACTCTCGTTGCTAAGCTCACATTGTGTGTTTGCAAAACCTTTATCCCTTCCTCGGTTTGGAGACAATTGGAAAGAAAGATAAATTAGTGCGGCTTTGTGTTCATGAATAAATCATTACAGAGTCAGTCAGGTTCAGACACAAGTCCACTGAGTTCAACCAAATATTACATTTATTTTTGTAATGCTTTTATCCTTTTTTTTTACTATTTATGTTTTTATCCTTTTTTTTTTACGTAAAGTGCATCTAACGTTCAGGGCAGCACCTTGGCTCAGCGGTTAGCACTTTCACCTTGCAGTACTGGAATCCTTGGTTTAAATCCATGCCAGGACACTATCGGAATGGAGTTTGCATGTTCTCCCTGCGCTTGCATGGCTTTCCCCTGGGTACTCCCAATGTCCTCCCTCACTCCAAAAACATGTTGGTAGGTTAATTGGCTCTAGTATGGGTGCATATGACTTTAAGGATCTTAGATGGTAAGCTCTTTGAAAAAATGGTCACCTTTAAGTCCCCAGTACGGGATTGGACAGTGAAGGAGCAGCAGCACTCTGATGAGTCATCCTTCTGCTCACTTCTCCTCCATGTATAGTATAATAATTTGTGTATGGAGCAAAGCCCAATTGAGACCATTGCAATGGCTGTAAGGATCAGCGACAGGGACATCCCGAGGCCGGGTGTCACCCGCTCTCTAGACTGGGTGGCACCCCGCCGTGTCGTCATCGTGCGTGCCGGCGGCCATCTTGGTGATGGATGCCGGCAGAGAGAGGAGGGGGGCATTTGGGTGAGGTATGACGCCCGGTCCCCTCCTCACTCCTAACACTGTCTGGCTCTCGGTCCATGACTGAGTGCCCAACTTTTTAGAGGGGGTGACACCAACATGACTGAGGTGGGGGTGACACCGAATGGTGGCACCCGGGTGCGGGCTGCACCTCCAGGACCCCCCTTGTGACGCCACTGAGCAGCAACATTCTAATAAGTCATTCTTCTGCTCACTCCTCCTCCATGCATATTCTTTGGTGCATGGAGCAGAGCCTGACTGAGGTCTTTACAATGTGTGTGATTGGGCAGTGATGGAGCAGCAGCACACTGATGAGTCATCCTTCTGCTCACTCCTCCTACATGCATATACATTTGTGCACGTGGCAGAGCCCGATTAACGTCATTACAATGGCTGCATTGAAAACTAAATGTATTAAATAATAAATACAGCTTGGTCACCTCTTCGCCCACAGTACGCAATTGGACAGTGAAGGAGCAGCGGCACAGTGATGAGTCATCCTTCTGCTCACTCCTACTGCATGCATATAAATGTGTGCATGCAGCTGAGCCCAAATTAGGTCATTCCAATGGCTGCATTGTAAAGTGCAAGAATTACGGCTTGGTCACCTCTCCACCCCCAGTATGTGATTGGACAGTGAAGGCTCAGCAGCACACTGATGAGTCATCCTTCTGCTCACTCCTCGTCCATGCATATTCTTTGGTGCGTGCAGCAGAGCCCGACTGAGGTCGTTACAATAAAAAAAAAATTTATTTTATATTTTTGACTGCTTGCTTTTATATATATATATATTATCAACCTGTAAGATCAGCTGTACATAGAGGAAAGCCTATTACAGAAACACAAGTTGGTTTTAGTAACTCGCGATAAGTAACATTATCCCGCAGAAGCAATAAACGCTACTTTTGAAATGTATCCATAAAACATCTCCCATCGACATAACAAAGTTTCCCCTCGTATAATCATCTCTCACTAAACATCCTCTGAAATACCAGGCCAGCCATTTCCCCCTCTGCGCTCCGAGCAGTTCCAATGATTTACGCTTATTTTGTCAGGCTGGCGCGGGCATCATCGACAATTATATACCTGGCATTTCGGGATCCGTTCCTTCGTCATCTTACGGCAATTACAAAAAAAAAAAACCCCAAGAAAATTATTAGCCTTTAATATGAGACGAGTTCAGCGCGGCTCATTGCATTGAAAGACTTATGTAAATCTTGCGTAGGTCCTTAAACGCGAAATATGTCGGTTAATAGCACCCTCTCCAGTCAGGCGGAAGATTGAACCCACGGGCCCCATAAACAATGCGCTGTTTTGGGAAGATTACATCCGTTTAAACAGCTGCGAACATTGCTGTCAGCAAATCCATTTCCATCCTGTCGCCGAGCCGCTGTGCTTGACAGACAATGCATAATGTTTTATCTGCATTTACACGGCTATAAAACCCGAAGACCCGGGAAACGCAGAGGCCGCGGCGGTTCAGCGGCATGCGGATTGACTGTTCTGGCTGCACGGGAAAGTTCCAAAACTTTTTCTGGAATATAGTCACACGTCTTGAAGGTGAACTCCGGCAGTGGCGTCACAAGGGGGGCGCGGCCCATACCCGGGTGCCACCATTGCACGGGTCATTCTGAGCCTGGTGACTGGGACCCTGCGAGGCCGCGAAAGTACTCGCTATTGAATGACATTGGTTGTCATTAACATGGACAATTGCTGAATACTACAGCTTGGTGTGCTGGTGACATCCATTATTACTTCAAACCATCTCATGATGCCCCCGTGGTCACTACGAGCACCCATTTGCAATTTACAATAATCCAGGAAGGAGTGCTGCAAGATACATACATTTCTATATTTCACCATTGCAGGGGTGACACCAAAATGACCGAAAGTAATTTTGGTGTCACCCCCTCTAAAAAGTCGGGCACTCGGTCCTGTCAGGAGAGAGGAGGGGACCTGCTGGTGTGAACGTCCCCTCCTCTCTCTGCCGGCGTCCATCACTAATATGGCCGCCTGCACGAGTTGACATCGTTGGGCCGCCTCGTGACTCCACGAGATGATGAAAGGAATCTGACACGGCACTGTTGCCCTTCTGTTGTCTTGTACCAGTCTTGCCCCTCCCCCGTTCTGCCCTAACATTGACTAGTCGCTGACGGCCACAATTCGCACGTTCAGACCCAGATTTTCGGCTGACAGTCCGACCAAGAAGCAAACAATTTTGCTGAAAGTCATCTTGTATTTAAAGCAACAAACGTCATCATTTGTGTAGATATATAAACAAACCTCACATACCTTATTCTTTGCAGAAAACAGCCTGTAGGGAGAATTCGGAAAGGGACATCACCTGTAATTAAAAGACAATTGTGAAGAAATAAAGATCATGTTGCTTATAATTGATCACATTAGCAGATGGACACTAATGCTGTCTACACATGGACATTTCATACCAATTTTAATTACTTTCAGACATATTTTGGTCTCAAAAAAAAGATCAAGAGGATCGACCCGACCCACCACCACCATCCCTACCATATTGATCAAGATATAAGATATCAAGATATAAATTGTCAAGATATAATTGATATGGAAGGGACTGGATACTTCTATATGATTGGAAGGCACTAGATACATTACATTAGGGATACATTGATATGGAAGGGAGTGGATACTTCTATATGATTGGAAGACCCTAGATCAGTGATGGCGAACCTTGGCACTCCAGCTGTTTTGGAACTACAAGTCCCATGAGGCATTGCAAGGCTCTGACAGCCACAGACATAACTCCCAGAGGCAGATGCATCTTGGCATTTGTAGTTTTGGCACAGCTGGAGTGCCAAGTCGCCACCACTGTCCTAGATACATTACATTAGGGATCCATTGATATGGAAGGGACTGGACACTTCTATAAGATTGGAAGGCCCTAGATACATTACATTAGGGATCCATTGATATGGAAGGGACTGGACACTTCTATAAGATTGGAAGGCACTAGATACATTACATTAGGGATCCATTGATATGGAAGGGACTGGACACTTCTATAAGATTGGAAGGCACTAGATACATTACATTAGGGATCCATTGATATGGAAGGGACTGGAGACATTTACATGTAAAGTAGTAATTAGGGACATGTAAAAAACTCTATAAACATATATACAGTATCTGCAGATAACCAAATACACATTATACAGCTTGTGCTTTTTCAGGCTGATTGGCTCCTGGTAGCAGCGTTGCAGCATATGTAATGTGGGAGAATCCGGACTCCCATCTCCCAACAGCGATTCGATTCATTTGGTGTGATTTAAGGGATCTGGCAGCGTTGATGTTTGCACACAGACAACCTTATTGCTCCTCGGTGTATGCGGAGGACGGTCTGTTGTCTGGATTATATATATCATGTGATGAGGCCTATGTGCAACGTATCTGTGTACAGTCTTCTCTATCGTTATTTTCATTTGTGTCTACAGACTTATCATCCGTTTGCTTTTATTAAAACTTAAAAATATGACACAAGCCATATTTTCCAGTTCCGTCTGCAGCCAGCGGGAATCTTTCACAAATAAACCATTTCTCCTTTTTGCAACCATTTTAATTCTCTGATGGCGCATGCGATTGCTCCGAATCCACATCTCATGTTCTTGTGATTGGGCCCCGTGCTTTATCCAGAGGTCTGCGCAGAGCGTGAGATTAGACATGTGCGATTCATTTAATTCCGAATCAAAATTCGGACATATCCGAATTTCCATTTCCGAATCTCGGATGCTCGGATCTCGGAGTTTTTCGTTCAAAAACCAAACTGAATCGAGCATGTGACTTTCCCAGCCAGTCAGAAGTGTTGTTCGGTTTAATGCATCCGATTGGGTCCGTGAACACAAATTTTCGTTACGACAACATGGGAGCCATCTGGTTGGCCAGAAAATTCACATGCCGTATGAAAATTTGTGTTCAGTATATACATATATTACTAAAGCTGAGGCTCCCAGACCCGAATGGCATTTGGGAGCTCCCGAATGCAATTCGGAAATTTGGATCCCGAATGCCATTCGGGTCTGGGAGAATCAGCTTTAGTACCGTGTTTCCCTGAAAATAAGACCTACCCCGAAAATAAGACCTAGTTGTAACCATTCCCAGCGCCGGTGGTGGCATAAGGGGGAACTTGAAGAGCCGCAGGAGAGGCGGGAGAGAATCAGCGGTGCCAACGAAGCCAGCGCTTGTGGAAGCGAGGCGGCATCGGAGGGAGCAGAGCCGCATAAGCCGATACCTCCTCTATAGCGCCGCCTCCTGTGATAACAAATGCGCTCCGCCTGTGAGGAATCGATAGTGAAAGCGCGCTTCGCTAATTCTGGCCAGCGATTGGTTACCACATTGCTCTTGGAAAGATACGGCACCCCTGATCACCATATTCTTAATTTTGCCATTTTGGATTATTTAATTTGGATTTGCATTAACTATGGATTGTTGTACATTAAAAAAAATAAGACCTACCCCGAAAATAAGACCCCAAAAATATATATATATGACACAGTGTCTTATTTTCGGGGAAACACGGTATTATATGCATATAGTTTTATGTGGTAGTCGTAACAAATATACCTTCGTAAACTGTCCTGAAACTAACGAAATTCAGATTTCCGAAAACTAGGGATGCACCGATACCGGTATTTTGGTACCGAGTACGAGTACCGATCATTTTTTTTCGGTACTTGCCGATACCAATTACCGAGTACCGGAAGTCCCATTCAGGAAGCCAGGTGGCGTGTAAAGACGTCCAAGCCCGTCCCCTCTCACCTCGGCATGTCCAGCCCGGAACGGTCTTCCTCCGGTACCCAACCGGAGCCGGCTTCCCGGCCAATCAGAATGCCGGGCGCTGTGTCATTACACGGCGCCCGGCTTCCTGATTTGCCAGCTTCCCGACCAATCGGGAAGCTGTACGAGTACTCGCCCAAATACTCGGTATCGGCACTTGTATTCGGTGCATCCCTACCGAAAACCCAAATCCAAAACCCGAGCCGAATTGAATTTTGGATCCGAATCCAGAATTCCAAAATAACTGAACCAAATTTTTCTGCAGCTTACATGTCTACCTGAGATCATGTTACAAGCATACCGCACAACAGGGATTTAATTTTTGGCAAGGGTTTCAGCCATTAAAGGAGAACTATGAGGGGGGTGCTTTTCACTCACTTCATAGTTCTAGCCGACCTGTGACAATGAGACTGTCACAGGTCGGCTCAGTAGATCGGGCCGGCGTTCGCTCACCTCTCGATCCTGTCACGGCTCTCTGCCGTGACATGGGAGGGGCTGGATTTCCCCCCTCCCCGCTCCGATCTGCCAGCGCTGACTGGCGGGACGGACGGGGGAGGGGGCGGGTACAGCTGGCTCTGCCTCTAGATAGGCAGAGCCAGCTGTCAGTCACGCAGCTGGGCGGATCCCGGCACAATTGTCGGGGTCCTCTTCAACTGCGGCGTCTCAGTATACCGCGAGCTACAGCTCG
>NW_017306577.1:751033-759759 GCF_000935625.1 Nanorana parkeri
CTAGATACATTACATTAGGGATCCATTGATATGGAAGGGACTGGACACTTCTATAAGATTGGAAGGCACTAGATACATTACATTAGGGATCCATTGATATGGAAGGGACTGGACACTTCTATAAGATTGGAAGGCACTAGATACATTACATTAGGGATCCATTGATATGGAAGGGACTGGACACTTCTATATGATTGGAAGACCCTAGATACATTACATTAGGGATCCATTGATATGGAAGGGACTGGAGACATTTACATGTAAAGTAGTAATTAGGGACATGTAAAAAACTCTATAAACATATATACAGTATCTGCAGATAACCAAATACACATTATACAGCTTGTGCTTTTTCAGGCTGATTGGCTCCTGGTAGCAGCGTTGCAGCATATGTAATGTGGGAGAATCCGGACTCCCATCTCCCAACAGCGATTCGATTCATTTGGTGTGATTTAAGGGATCTGGCAGCGTTGATGTTTGCACACAGACAACCTTATTGCTCCTCGGTGTATGCGGAGGACGGTCTGTTGTCTGGATTATATATATCATGTGATGAGGCCTATGTGCAACGTATCTGTGTACAGTCTTCTCTATCGTTATTTTCATTTGTGTCTACAGACTTATCATCCGTTTGCTTTTATTAAAACTTAAAAATATGACACAAGCCATATTTTCCAGTTCCGTCTGCAGCCAGCGGGAATCTTTCACAAATAAACCATTTCTCCTTTTTGCAACCATTTTAATTCTCTGATGGCGCATGCGATTGCTCCGAATCCACATCTCATGTTCTTGTGATTGGGCCCCGTGCTTTATCCAGAGGTCTGCGCAGAGCGTGAGATTAGACATGTGCGATTCATTTAATTCCGAATCAAAATTCGGACATATCCGAATTTCCATTTCCGAATCTCGGATGCTCGGATCTCGGAGTTTTTCGTTCAAAAACCAAACTGAATCGAGCATGTGACTTTCCCAGCCAGTCAGAAGTGTTGTTCGGTTTAATGCATCCGATTGGGTCCGTGAACACAAATTTTCGTTACGACAACATGGGAGCCATCTGGTTGGCCAGAAAATTCACATGCCGTATGAAAATTTGTGTTCAGTATATACATATATTACTAAAGCTGAGGCTCCCAGACCCGAATGGCATTTGGGAGCTCCCGAATGCAATTCGGAAATTTGGATCCCGAATGCCATTCGGGTCTGGGAGAATCAGCTTTAGTACCGTGTTTCCCTGAAAATAAGACCTACCCCGAAAATAAGACCTAGTTGTAACCATTCCCAGCGCCGGTGGTGGCATAAGGGGGAACTTGAAGAGCCGCAGGAGAGGCGGGAGAGAATCAGCGGTGCCAACGAAGCCAGCGCTTGTGGAAGCGAGGCGGCATCGGAGGGAGCAGAGCCGCATAAGCCGATACCTCCTCTATAGCGCCGCCTCCTGTGATAACAAATGCGCTCCGCCTGTGAGGAATCGATAGTGAAAGCGCGCTTCGCTAATTCTGGCCAGCGATTGGTTACCACATTGCTCTTGGAAAGATACGGCACCCCTGATCACCATATTCTTAATTTTGCCATTTTGGATTATTTAATTTGGATTTGCATTAACTATGGATTGTTGTACATTAAAAAAAATAAGACCTACCCCGAAAATAAGACCCCAAAAATATATATATATGACACAGTGTCTTATTTTCGGGGAAACACGGTATTATATGCATATAGTTTTATGTGGTAGTCGTAACAAATATACCTTCGTAAACTGTCCTGAAACTAACGAAATTCAGATTTCCGAAAACTAGGGATGCACCGATACCGGTATTTTGGTACCGAGTACGAGTACCGATCATTTTTTTTCGGTACTTGCCGATACCAATTACCGAGTACCGGAAGTCCCATTCAGGAAGCCAGGTGGCGTGTAAAGACGTCCAAGCCCGTCCCCTCTCACCTCGGCATGTCCAGCCCGGAACGGTCTTCCTCCGGTACCCAACCGGAGCCGGCTTCCCGGCCAATCAGAATGCCGGGCGCTGTGTCATTACACGGCGCCCGGCTTCCTGATTTGCCAGCTTCCCGACCAATCGGGAAGCTGTACGAGTACTCGCCCAAATACTCGGTATCGGCACTTGTATTCGGTGCATCCCTACCGAAAACCCAAATCCAAAACCCGAGCCGAATTGAATTTTGGATCCGAATCCAGAATTCCAAAATAACTGAACCAAATTTTTCTGCAGCTTACATGTCTACCTGAGATCATGTTACAAGCATACCGCACAACAGGGATTTAATTTTTGGCAAGGGTTTCAGCCATTAAAGGAGAACTATGAGGGGGGTGCTTTTCACTCACTTCATAGTTCTAGCCGACCTGTGACAATGAGACTGTCACAGGTCGGCTCAGTAGATCGGGCCGGCGTTCGCTCACCTCTCGATCCTGTCACGGCTCTCTGCCGTGACATGGGAGGGGCTGGGTTTCCCCCCTCCCCGCTCCGATCTGCCAGCGCTGACTGGCGGGACGGACGGGGGAGGGGGCGGGTACAGCTGGCTCTGCCTCTAGATAGGCAGAGCCAGCTGTCAGTCACGCAGCTGGGCGGATCCCGGCACAATTGTCGGGGTCCTCTTCAACTGCGGCGTCTCAGTATACCGCGAGCTACAGCTCGTGGTATACTGAGCCTAGGGTGTTGGGAGGATGCTAGTTTGTGTCCTCCCGTTACCCTAAGGAGAACTATGGGGAAAAGCCTTAACCCCATAGTTCTCCTTTAAACAGATCCAGCAACTATAGTAAAAGCTTTTCCAGTCAGCACTCATTGTAGTGCCCAGGGAAATATCTACAGAACAGATGCAGGTAAGTACGTGGGATACAAATATTAATCCTTGCAGCTCACATCATTGCCATGTTTTGTAATAGGAAGTCTTCTTTCCTCTGTATAAGCTGAATGACATCTCCTGTCTCCAGGACACAAGCCGCGTTGTGTTCTGACACTCGGAATGAATCAATACTATTGGCTCTTTCAAAATTAAGGGACAAGGGGAATCTTATCGCACTGCTGATGTGTTGATACTGCTGAGCAAAGTTGTGTCATTCGATATCTGGTGTCAGTCAGCTCGGAGAGGGAAAATCGAATGCAGTGTCAGGCAAAGCTTCTCCTCCAAACAAAAAGCCGAAAACAGTAAAAACTAAATGCGGAAAGGAAAAATAGATACATTTTATTTCATTGAAATGGAGCTCTTGTAGTGCAACGTCAGGGAGCACACAAAGCCTTTCACAGCAGTCTCCACCCTAGAGGAGCTCACAGTCTGGCCGGCCTATCAGAAGCCAGTCGACCTTCAGTGGGTTGAGAGCAACAGGAAAACAAACCTTTTACATCAATCGCTGCCTGAGAGGAGCTCACAGTCTAGACACCTTTTTAGAAGCCAGATAACCACGATGGAGGGAAACCAGACCAACAGCACAACAAAGCATTTTTCATATCAGTCTCTTTCCTGGAGGAGCTTACAGTCTAGGCACAGTAACAGAAGCCAGTTAACTACCAATAGAGGGAAACCAGATCAAGTAGAAAACAAAACCATTCACATCAGTCTCCACCCAAGAAGAGCTCCCAGTCTAGCCACACTACCAGAAGCCAGTTAACTACCAGTGGAGGGAAACCAAAACAACAGGAAAGCAAAACCTCTTACATCTAGGGTCGCCACCTTTTCTTCAAGTGAAACACGAACACTCTAGCGACGCACACTGCAAAAACATTTTTGGAGAATATAGAGGAGAGAGTGAGGAGAGGCAGCCAGGGGAGGGAGGGAGTAAGGAGACCGGCTTTAGAGAACTACAAATCCCAGCAATACATTATACAGCAATACAAAATAATATGAAGCTTCATACTCTGTGTTGTTTTGGGGTGGTGTGCTGATGTCTCCAGGGTCACATGTGGCCTGTGCGGGCTCTCAGGTAAACTCCACAGGCTCGCAGGTGGACTCTGCAAGGCTCTCAGGTGGACTCTGCAGGCTCTCAGGTAGCTGTGTGGGGTCTCAGGTGGGCTACGCAGTCTTTCAAGAGTGCTGTATGGGCTGTGCAGTGTCTCACCAGGGTTCAGAGGCGTGCAGTGCGGTGTCAGGAAGATGGAGGTTGAGATGAGCGGGCCGGTACCTGTTGACAGGCGCTCATGGCTCACAGTAGGATGCCACTTCAGGCAGATGCGGTTGGCTGAGGTCCCACGCTTGCTGGGGATCTCAGCAGCCGCATCTGTCAAAAAATGTAAAGTCCCGGTATCGGCACTTAGTGTCTTGTGTCCGGGTGGCACCTGGCCTGCCACCCGGACAGAAGACTCAAAAACCGGACTGGGTGAATCCTGGACAGGTGGCAACCCTACTTACATCAGCCACCACACAAGAGGAGCTCTCAGTGTAATCATCCTAATAGAAGTCAGTTAGCCTTCAGTGGGGGGAAATGAGAGAAAGAGGAGCAAACCTTTGACACAAGTGTCTCATACAAGCTCACAGTGTGGTCACCCTGCCAGAAGCCAGGTAACCACAAGTGGGCGGGGGGGAACCAGAACAACAGGAAGAATCCTATACACACATGGAAAGAAACTGCAAACTCAATGCACCTTTTCAACTGATTTGAATGCATTTTGCCAAAATTAGGGCTGGTAATGATTAAAATGTTCGTGTTCGATTAATCAAAAAGATTTTTAATCGATTAATTTTGATTAATTATAACGCACATACAGATCCAACTACATTACCAAAATTTTAAAAGTTTGTTGAAATTTCATAAATTCAGTGCAATTTCAGGCAAATTAAAACTTTCAATTTCACTCTTAATTTAGGAAACGGGTTGGGTTACATAGAGGTCTATTCAAAAACTACTGAATGTGACAGTTACCAAAATTTTGTTTGGTGGCAAATCAATCCTATAAATGAAAACACATGGACTGGAAAGATTCACCTGTAGTGAATGTTAGCCTAACTGCTTTATAAATATGCCCCATGGTGTAGCAGGGATGTGTAAACAGCATTCCCTCAGGGAATGCTGGAACTTGTAGTCCCTCAGTGGCCGCAGATTCCCAAGTTGCCAAGGATTCATCATTCTCCTCCGCCTCGACACTGGGATGAACATGGCTCTTCAACGGTTAAACTTAAGATGGCTTTTCGGCGCTCTTGTGTCATGCTCTCGATGTGAGCGTCACGCCACAGGCTGGGTCCGGGTAGGAATCGAGTCTAATTCAATATGACACGGCAATGAGAAGCAGACACAATGTGTCACCGCAATAAACTGTCACTTTCGGGAACACCGATCCATAAAACCACCTACACTCAGGCCGCCGTTTCCATAAGTTCATTTTTTACCTGACTCCGTTTTTATGATGACATTTTAACAACAATTTTTTACGGCTCGGAGCGGACGGGATCAGTCGCTGACATTGGAGAAAATGAGTTCTGGGAAATCAGGCGGCTTAACCATGAACCAGATTCAGATTTACAGATCAGTAAAAGCTGCTCTCATTGGCTGCCTTGCCTTAAAGGAGAACTATGGGGTTAAGGCTTTTCCTCATAGTTCTCCTTAGGGTAACGGGAGGACACAAACTAGCGTCCTCCGTCACCCTAGGCTCAGTATATAGGGAGCTGCTGCTTGCGGTATACTGAGACGCTGCAGCTGAAGCGGATCCCGACAATTGTGCCGGGATCCGACCAGCTGCATGAGTGACAGCTGGCTCTGCCTATCTAGAGGCAGAGCCAGGTGTACCCGCCCTCTCCCCCGTCCGTTCCGTCAGTCAGCGCTGGCGGATCGGAGCGGGGAGGGGGGAATCCAGCCCCTCCTCTGTCACGGCAGAGAGCCCTGACAGGATCGAGAGGTGAGCGAACGCCGGTATGTGTTCGCTCACTTCTCGATCTACTGAGCCGACCTGTGACAGTCTCATTGTCACAGGTCGGCTAGAACTATGAGGTGAGTGAAAAGCACTCACCTCATAGTTCTCCTACCACTGAGCCACCCCGCTGAATAAATCTACTCAGCGGGGTGGCTCAGTGGTTTGCACCTTTGCAGCACTGAGGTCCTGTCTTTAGTTAGTATCTGGAAAACCATTTGCAAGAAGTTTGTATGCTCTCCATATGCTCCTGCAAACCAAACCCTAGTAGACTGATAACCTTCCACCCATATGAGAGCGTATTGTTTGTTTATTGACTGCGGAAGGGACATTAGACAAATATAATTAAATAGCCGACTCATACATATTCCACATGTAATGTGCTGCAAAATATCAAAATTTGCTTCAAGTATCGCCACGAGGACTGCTAAGGTGAAATTTGCTTGAACAAAAAAAAAGCCAAACCTCACTAAAAATAACCATAACCCTAACGACAACCATTACCCTAACCCCAACCCTAACGCTAACCATACCATACCCCAACTCTGATGCAAATAGAAAACCTAACTCCAACCCAAATGTTCACCATAACCCCAACCCTAACAACAACTATAACCCTAATGCTAACCAAAACCCTAAACTGCAACCCTGACGTTAAGCATAACCCTAACCCCAATCCTAGCACTAATAATAACCCTAACCATAAACTTAAACCCAAACCTAAAGCCAACCAAAACTCTAATCCCAACCCTAACACTAACCATAACCTCAACCCCAACTCTAATGTGAACATAAACCCTAACCACAGCCCAAACGCTAACCATAACCCCAACACTAAAGCTAACCATAACCCTAACTCCAACCCTAATGCTAACAGAAGTCATAACCCTAACCTTAACCCCAACCCTAATACTAACTATAGCTCTGACCCCAGTCCTAATACAAATAACCCTAACCCCCAACCCTAATGCCGACCCTAACCCTATTGCTAACAACAACCCTAACCGCACCCTAATGCTAAGTAAACACCCAACCCTAATGTTACCGCTAAGCCTAACCCCAGTCCTAGCACTAATTATAACCCCCAATCCTAATGCCAACCATAGCCCTAATGCTAACACCAACCCTAACGTTAACCCTAACCCCTAACCAAATTGTTAACCATAACCCTAACCACAACCCTAAGGCTAACCATAACCCTAGCAATAACCCTAATTTCAACCTTTTATCAACAAAGCCATGTGAGACACATGAGGATCTAACCTTTTCCTGCCCGGCCTGACTGTCTCTGGCCAGCCCCTTTCATTCATTGGATTTCAGTTCTTTCAATCGTGGAGGCCCAGCGTCACATGTGGGCGTTACCTAGGCTGATCTGCATGCAAATCTGCCTAGGAATGCCCACTCCTCCAGACTGACACCCACCCATCAAGGCATTTTCAACATTTGCATAACTCCTCCCAAGAGCCAGCCCACTGCTTCCATCAGGCATGAGGGCTTTTGAGAGTGGTACTGGGGCAGGGTGCTGTGATATATTCAGGAAGGTATGTACACCACCCTGCTGGCCTCTCCCACCAGGGACGATCTGCCTGCATTGCAAAAAAGAAGCACAGAGACCCAGTGATGACATCACCTGGACTCAAATAAGGTATGTAATGAAAAATTTTCACACACACACACACACACTGAACTGGATAAACTTGTGTCTTTATTCGCCATTAACAACTATGTAACAAATTATAAGATTAAACTTCAGTTTTGGCTCCACCTTGCCGACTGACTCTAATGCATTTAGTTTACATGGCAAAATTTTGGTAAAATTTCCAAAATTTGGCAAAACTTCATAAAAACTCTCAATTTTGCTCTTCCCTGGTAATTGCTGCCCCATCATTTTGCTGTGTGAGGTGTTAATAGATTCACTGAGACCACGGTGACACCCGTCCCTGGAAATCATTTTATAATACTGGCGGCTTTAGGAAGGACAAAACCAGGCACACCCGGGCAGAAGTCACCGCAGCCAAGATTTCCCGAGATGTATGTTATTTTCAGACCTAAATAAAAACCCCGGGAGCCGGAGGGAGCAGGATTTTAGAGTGTGACACATCCAATACATAATAGATCGCCCCGTCAGCTCCTAATAGACTCCAGAGTACACACCTTCATTCCAAGTCAAGTTATATTTACAGGAAATGGCGACCCCGAGAGAAACACGGCTGACATTCGCGAATTGGGGACGGCCGCAGCGGCAAATGCACAGTTCACACTAGATATACAGTATCTAGAGACACTTCTCAGTAAATTGCCTTGCGCTTCCCTGCCCCCGATAACACCGAGACCGCGGTATGGAACGTCTTTATATCAACGCAGAGGCTGACGGTTCACGAAACGAGCCGGGAAAGCCACGTTTAGGTGTCACTGTGTTCTCCTTGATTCTAATAAATACATTAAAACTCCAAACCGCTCCAGATCAGCTAATATGTATTACAAGTATTTACTGCAGATATAGATTTCAGATATTTCAATCATGGAGGCTCAGAATCACATGTGGGAATTATCTAGGGTGGTCTGTATGCAAATACACCTGCTAGGTATTGGCCACTCCTCCAGACTCACATCCGCCCATCAAGGCATTTTGATATTTGCATAACTCCTCCCTAGAGCCAGCCCACTGCTTGCATCAGGGCTGAGGGCTCTTGAGAGGAGTACGAAGGCAGGGTACTGTGATGTTTTCAGGAAGCTCTGTACAGCCTCCCACCAGCCATGATCTGCTTGCATTGCATAGAGTAGATAATCAGTGATTACATTATTGGGTCTAAAATAAGGAATTTAATGAAAATGGAAAGATGTTATAAAAAATGCAATTAACATGTTAATGGGAGGGTG
>NW_017306577.1:759874-760119 GCF_000935625.1 Nanorana parkeri
AAACTGGTTCATTACCGTATATACAGTAAGTATAAGCTTCTTTGGATCAGTAGTGGTGGTCGGACTACAACACCCTGCCGGCCCCTCCCACCAGTCATGACCTGCCTGCATTGTATAGAGAAGCACAGAGACGCAGTGATGACATCACTGGATCTAAAATAAGGTTTGTAATAAAAACAGAAAAGGTTTCATTTAGAATGTTCATCAGCATGGTGGTGAGGGGAAATAGGGGGGGGGGGGAAAAG
>NW_017306577.1:760874-790187 GCF_000935625.1 Nanorana parkeri
GGGGAATCAGGCAAGGAAAAATATAAACTTACTAAAGGGATCTGGTGGACTGCATTATAAACCAAAATGTTTTTTGTTTAATCATTTTTTAGAATGTTCCACCAATGGAAGGTAAAATAAAAGCAGATTAAACTTCAGCTGACTTTCTAATAACAATGTGCGGTGTTCTATCAAAAGTTCCAACTCCTCGAGTTCTCCAACCACATGACTTCCGGTTTAGTTAGAAGAGGTTTGGCCGAGAACGTTGTGCTGCAAGTGCGCCACCGGCGGCATTTCCCTATACACATAGTACACAGCAATGAAGTTTAAAAATCAACTAGGGTCACACTAATCCAGCACATTATTGATCTGAGTTGCCCCACTCAATATGGGGGCAAGCGGCGGCCATATTGAGTAGGGCAACTCAAATAAATAACGTGCTGGATTAGTATTCATTTTAATACTTTATTGCTGTCTAGTATGCGTATAGGGAAATGCCGCGGGTGGCCCACGTGCAGTACAACCTTCTCGGCCAAACCTCTTACTTCTAACTAAACCGGAAGTCAGGTGGTTGGGCAACTCAAGGAGTTGGAACTTTCGATAGAACACCGGCAACATTTGGCTTGTCAATGACACCTTTGTGGATACAATGAATATTTTTTCCCATATACCTCTGTTAGAATTGAACAGCCAATCTGTGACTCTGATTCATTGTATAACCTTTACCGCCATTTACCAAAAAGTTTGTCCAATGTTCGACTTTAGTTTTTTTCAGATCCACAGATCGGCTGTCAAGTCCCACCAAGGGAAGACGTAGAGAAATATCCACCAACCGTTGTAACATTGTCATCTGGACGTCCTCCGGATTCTGATCCTAATAGGAGACTCCCATGGACGTTATTTCCATTATAAAACATTTATACATTTTCCTCTCTCTTGACAAACACATCGGAATCATTTATGAAGAGTCGTCATGTGACCCCGGGAAAATGAAGTTAAATATTTATCACTGGCTGTGTCTCTTGGGGGGCTTTGAGGCACATTGCTCGTCCACTTAGAAAACAATTTGAGGCTAATATGGCGTTAAGCTCTCTCAGTGCTGTTAAAATGACATTAAACTATCCACTGGCTCAGATAAAATTGCAATTTGGATTAAAAAGAACAAAACTCGTATTTCTGTGATAATGAGAGATTAGATGACTCGGACTGAACCATTAAAATAATCAACTGAGGCAACGCCTCCCAATACATCACATTAAAGCTGATCTCCGGCCTTCCCTGTGCCTACCACCCGCTTTCGGCCAGAGAATTCCAGATTCCTAAGAGCTCTTAGCAGCCTTTGATGCTCTGGTTGCCATCCCGCCGAGCTCCTGGCAACCAGTGACAACAGTGAACTGGGTGGATTCAAATGGCGTCACAAGGGGGTGCCGTCCGCACCCGGGTGCCACCAATGGATGGGTGACACCAAAATGACTGACAGTCATTTTGGGATCGACCCCTATATAAAAAGACGGGCACTCGGTCATGGACCGAGAGCCCGACAGTGTCAGGAGAGAGGAGGGGACCCGGCGGCATACCTCATGCCGCCAGGTGAATGTTCCCTCCTCTCTGTGCCGGCGTCCACCACCGAGATGGCCCCGGGCAGGCGTCAGTAAGACGACCGCGCATGTGCACACGCGAGGCAGCATCACGGTGGGGTGCCACCCGGTCTCTGCCCCCGGGTGACACCCAGCCTCAGGACGCCCCTGGGTGGGATGCTGGACAGAGCCAGACCCAGAGGTAGCAGTAGCCATAAACCCCTGCCAGCCCCCTAAAACACCCCCACTCACACACACACACCAGTAACGTTCCCCACCAGCACCAAGAAGCATCTCTCCCTTCCCCTGGCAATGTTCGTCACCAGCAAATCCCCCCGCCCCCCTGAAGGACCCCCGCCCTAATGCTGTAGGCACACCCCTGTCTGGCCCGCCCCTTTTGTTCATTGGATTTTAGTACTTTCAACATGGAGGCTCAGCATCACCTGTGAGCGTTAACTAGGGTGGTCTGAATGCAAATGCAACCAGCCTAGGACCATGCACTCCTCCAGAGTGACATCCACCATCAAGGCATCTTGATATTTGCATAACGCATGCCAAGAGCTGGCCCAAGGTCAGATTCAGCTGTGTGCTTAATCTGAGCTTCAGCTATTTATATTCGCAATCATGCTTTTAAGGTTAGCATGGTAAGTATGTGTTTCTGTTCCTCTCACACTCCAGCCCTCCTGAATAGAAATTGCAAGAGGCTGATACCAGGTCAGATTCAGGTACTTCTATTGCTTGTCTTTAAAAACTACATTTCATGAAATACTAATTATGTCAGCTCTGCAATAATTTGTATCTGTAATTGGCAGAATACCACCAGCTATAGAGGACTACAAATCTCAGCAATATATTATACAGCAATGCAGCATAATACTATCAGATAGAAAGGACTACAAATCCCAGAAATACATTATACAGCAATGCTAAATGGCAACCAGCTCTAGAGGACTACAAATCTCAGCAATGCATTATACAGCAATGCAGAAAAATATGAAGGTATAAACTCTATGCTGCTCCAGGGTGCTGGCCTGATATCTCCAGCAGAGGTGGATGTGCAGAGTCTAAGGAGGGCTGTGCGGGGTCTAAGGAGGGCTGTGCGGGGTCTTAGGTGGCTGTGCATGGTCTCAGAAGGCTGTGCAAGGAGTCAGGAGGGCTGTGCTGGGTCTTAGGGCGGCTGTTTGTAGTCTGAGGAGGCTGTGCGGGGTCTTAGGAGGGCAGTGCGGGGTCTGTGGTAGTCTGTGCAGGGTCTAGGCAGGCTCTGTACAGGGTGCATCCCTACCAGAGACTTCTTTTGTGCATCTGTCTGCATCTGGTTGCTTCTACACTGTGGACTTTACAGGGGATTCGTGTTGTCATAAACTGCAACCAATCCAACCCTTAATAATACAGTACTTTATTATCTGCAAATGTTCTATGTTAATTTGGCTCAACAACCTAATGGGGCCCCTTCCACCCCCAGGCCCCATAGCAGCCACCTGGTCTGCTATGGATGTTGTTACGCTACCTGCATAAATAAAACTAAAGTCTCGGGGAACCGGAGGGCAGAGAGTTGTAGTATTAGTTTGGTTGCTCTTTCTTACACAAAGAGGAAACAAACCGTTCCTGTAACCACGGCGGCGGCATTATTAAGGGTTTACGAAGCGTAGCTAATTCCAGCACACCCGCAAAGAGAAAACCCTACAGGATTCATCTGATTAGATGTCTATCCCGACTTAAACCTCCTCTCCGCTCATTTTTCATTATTTGGTATAAAGTCACATAAGCCCTGAGCATTCTGCGCTCTTTACATGCACGTTTTTAAAGGATTATTTTTTTGATACAGAAATCTCCGATCTTATGTCATATTACCTGGGCTGCTAAAGGTGCTAAAGGCACGTACTGGGGATGTTCTGAGAGTTCAAACATTCTGTTTCCTAATGTTAAAATCCACCACAGATGTCGTTAGAGTGTAAGAACCACCTCCAGCTAAGCTGTGCAGAAGGATTTTTTAGAAAACAAATTGACTCTCCTTACCTGCTTCTGCTCTTTAGATATCAGGAGAGGAATCCAGAGCGTCTGCTGAAATATTTTAATACATTACATGGATAAGCCGCCTACAGAACTAGGCAATGTCTTCTTCAGCTGCACCCCGGAGGTGCCGCTGTCATAGGCTGTAGTTGACTGTCCACTAGACGGTTAATAACTAAACCTGTCCTGCCCTTCTTTTCCCGCAGGCCACCCACCTTCCTAATGTCACTGGTGTTCAGGTGCTGGCCCTCCTCCAATTCCGAGCATTGATCCACCTTTGGTTGCAGATGTGGGTAAATAATTTGAGGAAGTCTGCCCGTCTAGCCTCTTTTTGCCAGCTGCCACAGAGGGTACAGGAATTTGGTGCTGGTTTGAGGGGTGAAGGTGCAGGAATTGGGGTGATCTGAGGAGTGAAGGTGCAGGAATTGGGGTGATCTGAGGGATGAAGGTGCAGGAATTGGGGTGATCTGAGGGATGAAGGTGCAGGAATTGGGGTGATCTGAGGGATGAAGGTGCAGGAATTGGGGTGATCTGAGGGATGAAGGTGCAGGAATTGGGGTGATCTGAGGGATGAAGGTGCAGGAATTGGGGTGATCTGAGGGATGAAGGTGCAGGAATTGGGGTGATCTGAGGGATGAAGGTGCAGGAATTGGGGTGATCTGAGGGATGAAGGTGCAGGAATTGGGGTGATCTGAGGGATGAAGGTGCAGGAATTGGGGTGATCTGAGGGATGAAGGTGCAGGAATTGGGGTGATCTGAGGGATGAAGGTGCAGGAATTGGGGTGATCTGAGGGATGAAGGTGCAGGAATTGGGGTGATCTGAGGGATGAAGGTGCAGGAATTGGGGTGATCTGAGGGATGAAGGTGCAGGAATTGGGGTGATCTGAGGGATGAAGGTGCAGGAATTGGGGTGATCTGAGGGATGAAGGTGCAGGAATTGGGGTGATCTGAGGGATGAAGGTGCAGGAATTGGGGTGATCTGAGGGATGAAGGTGCAGGAATTGGGGTGATCTGAGGGATGAAGGTGCAGGAATTGGGGTGATCTGAGGGATGAAGGTGCAGGAATTGGGGTGATCTGAGGGATGAAGGTGCAGGAATTGGGGTGATCTGAGGGATGAAGGTGCAGGAATTGGGGTGATCTGAGGGATGAAGGTGCAGGAATTGGGGTGATCTGAGGGATGAAGGTGCAGGAATTGGGGTGATCTGAGGGATGAAGGTGCAGGAATTGGGGTGATCTGAGGGATGAAGGTGCAGGAATTGGGGTGATCTGAGGGATGAAGGTGCAGGAATTGGGGTGATCTGAGGGATGAAGGTGCAGGAATTGGGGTGATCTGAGGGATGAAGGTGCAGGAATTGGGGTGATCTGAGGGATGAAGGTGCAGGAATTGGGGTGATCTGAGGAGTTAAGGTGTAGGAATTGGGGCTGATCTGAGGGGTGAAGGTGCAGGAATTGGGACTGAGCCAAGGTGTGAAGGTGCAGGAATTGGGGTGATCTGAGGGATGAAGGTGCAGGAATTGGGGCTGATCTGAGGGATGAAGGTGTAGGAATTGGGGTGATCTGAGGAGTGAAGGTGCAGGAATTCGGGTGATCTGAGGAGTGAAGGTGTAGGAATTGGGGTGATCTGAGGTGTGAAGATGCAGGAATTGGGGTGATCTGAGGTGTGAAGATGCAAGCATGGTAGCTTTCCAGAGCTATGTGTCTACTTCTGCCCGTTAGCTTTATACCATGAACCCTTTTCACAAAGCACAGTCCGTGATAATGCTGCGGCCATGTCCCAAAAAATTGTAAAATTCCACCCCACCCCCCCTAAAAAAAAAATCAGATTCCAGAATCCTGTCACAGTCAATCCCAAACTGAACACTCTCCATTTAATTCTACACCAATAAACTCCACACGTTCAGAATGCTGAGAATAAGAAAAATGAAACACAACAACTTATTGAATCAGAGGCGCCGCGTCGCAGCTCCGCTACAGACTGGAAATTACATCACGCCGATCCCACATTTAATAAACGCTGACAACGCAGACGTGAAGGAAAAATGGCAGACGTCCCAGAGAGACGGGAAAAATAAAGAATGCTTGCAGTGATTGTAAATGTTTCAAGACGTAGCCGGATACAAAATGCAAATCTTATGTGAAATGAGTGGAGGAGGGGGAACGGACCCGTCCTACTCACTTCTGCTCTGACATAAGAACTTTTCAAACTCACCAACATGTTCATAGTACTTTTGGATCTCCATAGGATCAGTTTTCAGATACGTTGACTTTTTCTGGTCTGAGATTATGTCAATCTTCTGCTGCAGGCAGGAGGAAGCATTTCCTCAGTCTCCCCTCCCCCAGAGATCAGACTTTAACATTGTAACTTGGTAGCAAGTCACAAGGTAAGAGGCTGCAGCAGGGGCTGATCTACGTCAGACATTGGTGAACACAGCCAAGAACTGCACAGACACCAGATGATTATGTCATCTCTGAGTCAGCATTTCAGTCCTGTCCTTCTGGACAGAAAAGCAGGTGACGTCATTGTCAGGAGGAGTACTGTGATCAATGTGAGAGGTGATAAATACCTGGAAGTGTTACACTGACACATTACTGAGCACGCTGCACTTAACATGTAAAATAAATCTAAAGTTCGGTCTGCTTTAAAGGAGAACTATGGGGTCAGGGCTTTTCCCCATATTTCTCCTTAGGGTAACGGGAGGACAAAAACTAGCGTCCTCCCGTCACCCTAGGCAGGGAGCGCAGGCTACAGCTTTAGACATTTGGTGAAGGTTTGCTAATTGCTATTTTGTTTTTGAAAAAGCCATGTGACTGTCATTCTCATCCTTACTTCATAAATGAGCAAACCATTGACCTCAAACCAGTATGACAGTGGTGGCTGCCAGCAGTGATGGGACTATACTTTGCAGCACCGCCAGCAATGCTATTGACAATCTGTCTTTAAAAGAAACAATAGAAAAAAGAAATAGAAAAAATATTTATTATTATTATATTTTATTTATTATGAATAAATAATGATAATAAATACGACTGGTGACCCTTTTCCTTATTCTTTCTCTATTTGGATTGCCATCCTCATCCTTCCTTCACGACCACGTGCGTCACATACCTGACGCAAGAATGTCCACATGCTTGTCCCGGGCCAAGGCCTTACTAAGCATTGAAGCAAGGATAAAGATGACGGCTCTGCAACATGCGCATTCACATACAGGTCATCTATTCCAGCTGCCATATGTCTGTCCTGCTGCCTCCTTTATTGAAAGCTATTGTTATCTCCATTGCAGCAACAAAAGCAGCGAAGGCTAAAATGACTTCCGAGTCTTCCCGCTACTAGAACGATATAATTGCTTCTTTTAATATGTGGAAATCGGGATTAATAACAGCCGTTCTGAGGCGGCAATCCCGGCATGTATTTTCTGCCTTACGCTTATTGTGTCAAATGCTTGTAACATCTGCAATTGTCGCTATTGTAAACATTTGGAGCATAAATTGTGATTTAATAGGATTATCCTGGAGTGGTGCATGCTGGGAGAACTGGGAATTAAGCCGTCTGCCATAAAGCCGCACATGTGTGTTTTCAGAAAGCGGAGAGGCAAATTACTGCGCGTTGACTTGCTCACTTAAAGGAACATTGACCCTAAAAATAAACAAAATATGTCAGAGTATGGTGGAGGTTCCCGTACTTGTATGGAAAATGCGGTTGCGTATTGCTCTATGGCAGCTGTGGGGGTTAAAGTATTCCTAAAGTTGAGTCCAGGGCCGGTGCTGGACTATTTTGCACCCTAGGCAAGACCAGCTACTTGCACCCCCCAGCCCCCCACCTGTGGCATAATCCCCAATCACCCTGTGCTGCTCCATTCTCCTGCTGGCTAGCTTCCGCAGGCGACAGATGGATGTCGGGAGCCAGGGACAATAGCCAGATTGCTATGGCCTATTTTAATTTGAGATTAGCTAATAGCAGACTGGCTATTGAAACCCCACCCACTGAGCAGAGGAGTGGACCTGAGAGAGAAAGTTGTCGCTCAGTTCTGCTCGTCTGCTCAGTGGGCAGATGCAGTAGCCAGTCTGTTATTGGCTTTTGCAATTTGAAATAGACGAGAGGCACTGTGGGGGGTGAGTGGTCAAGGCTGCGCCCTAGGCAGCAGTGCGGCTGCCTAGTTTGCCTAGTGGAAGCACCGGCCCTGTTTAAGTCCTTCCTTTTGTTCTCAACCCCAAATAATGGCATGGACTTGGGTTGCCGGACTTGGGTTGCCGGACTTGGGTTTTAATCGACCCTGAGCAGCCTATTATTAAACAACAAATAGAATTTTTTATACTGTGTTAGTCATCGAGCAATGCAAGAAGTTTGGCGTTGAGGTGATATCCTTTATTGGCTAATAGGGATGAGCTCAGGTCTGGACTTGAGCTCCTCCAAACCTAGAAGGGACATGGGGCCACCTGCCTAATCCCAATCCTCTGTGGGCTGGGGATTTCCCCGACATAAACAAAGAGGCGGGATGCTTGTGTTGACATCATTGGCCTTACAAGGCCATAGTAGGTCAACATCATTGACCAAATATGGCCATGTGGCCATATAGGGTCAATCATGTCGCATCTTCCCACCCCTTGGCTTACATGAAGCTGTGGACGGGGGAATTCCCAATGATGGGGGGGGGGGGCAGCAGATCTTCCTTCTGGGTTTTGAGGAGCTCAGGTTCGGACCAGATTCGAGCTCATCCCTATTGGCTAACTTGTTAAAGATGGAAGCTTTCAAAACAACATGTTAGGTTTCTCCATCTTCGCCAGACAAAGGAAATTAATGTCTTGTTTGGAAAGCTTTCATCTTCACTAAACTGTAAAATGTTAGCAGAAATTGCAGCAGCTGAGCTCAGCGCGTACCTTGTCCTTCTTCTGAACTGAGCAGGTCCAAAGCTGCCCCAGGTTTCCTCTTCTCGGGAGGCTCCTTTTCCCTACAGGGTCCTATGGAGCCACCTGGAGAAAAGACTCCAAGCTAGGAGTTAGGACACACCACCGCCAGTCAGGGAGGACTAGATGGGGCATGCATGCGTGGTGGTGGTTGGAATTATGGGACATGTAGTCCTGATGAGGAGGGATCAGGGCACTTTCTGTGAAGCTGTGAGCGAGCACTCCTCGATTGGGAACGGTGCAGAACAAGCTGGAGGCTGCAGTTTTAAAATGCTATAAAATGTGTTTTTTTTTGCCTTTCCCTGAAGAAGACATTTATTGTCCTCTGCTCAGCCGGCCTTGTCGAATTGTGATGAAATATGGGCATGGGGGCAATTTCTCTCTCCGGCCAAACTTTCTGAAATGACCTCAAGGGGCTCCTCCCCTCTGATCCAACCATCAACCACCAAGCAGGTGAGGCCTTACCCTTTAATGCAACCACATTACATCGTAGCCCTTTTTTCCTAGATTTTTAGGCTTTTTTTATCCCATTTAATTTTTTGGACTTTGTTTAGCAAGAAGCGAGCTGTGTGTGTGAAGATGTCTTCCATGCATTTCCTGCACAGCAGAGCTCTGACTGGAATAGGTAGAAGCAGCACAAGGAGCCAGTCAGCTGTGCTGCTTTGCTGATGGGCTAACTGTGTGCATGCTGATGGGGGGGGGGGGGAGGGACAGGGAGATGACCTCATCAGCCTGCTCCTACTGTCCAGTGAAAGAAGTTGAGGAGGGACAAGACCCTCAAATGTTGCTTAAGTGCAGCAGAGTTAAATCAGGTCTCCTGACCTGGGCCGGATTTCCCACAAGTCCAACCAAGGTCCGGCCTTGGGGCAGCAGGGAGTAGAGGGGCAGCAGGGGTGTGGAATTCTTATCTCCCCACGCCTGGGACATGCAGTTCCGGGCGCCGGGCGGGTAGTTGTTATCTACATCTTGGACAAGCAGAACTAAATGTACAGCGGGGAAGGCGCCACTTGTTTTGTACAAGTGATCTCGGCGATGTCAAAACCCGGACTGTCCAGGTGAATCCGAGACAAGTGGCAACCCTACTTCAGGCACTGCCTGTGAGGGTGACAACACTCTGTTCCTGTATCCCGGTTGTGCATCTGTGTTGTCGCCCTGTCACAGGCGACAACACAGAGTTTCCATTTAAACACACATTACACAGACTTAGTTGTCACCATCAGGAAATCCACCATGAGAAAGGTGGCCATGCAGCCATCGCTGGAGAGCCTGTAGACAGAAAGAGGCTGAGGGGGTTGGGGTTGGCGGGGCGCATTGAGGAACCTGGCCTTGGGGCAGTAGAGAGAGTAAATCCGGCCCTGCCCGACAGAGCTGTGGTCTGTGGCAAAGATGTGGAAACCTCAGGACTGGATGGACAGAAGTACAAATGGGTAACAGAGCTCCCACATATGTATTTCCTTTGTGTGTTTAGTTATTTTTAAAGTTCAGCTTTAATTAAAATCGCTTTAAATAAACCAGCTTTAATTTTTTTTTTTTTTAAACTGATGTCTAGTGGCCCTTTAAAGAGCCTGAAAATGAAATTCAACAAAGAGTCAGAATACAAATAATTGATTTTGCAGATGATGCCGTGCGGTGGGGTCAGAGCGGCATTTATGCTACACGGGCTTCGCCTTGATGATCTGACTAAATAATTATTTTTCTGAAATTTTGCAAATGTTTGAGGAGCGTTGCTCGCCCGTGATTGCAATCTGTTAATTAACCTCACAATTAACCTTTTATTTCCCCCCATCCGCGTTCTTACGTGGCGCACCTCTCGTTTTCGTGCGCGCTGTCTCTGCTGACAATGGATGAAAAGGTATCACGTCGGACGGTGACACGTTAATCCAGCTTTCCCTGCGGAGAAAGGTTACTAAAATATCAGTCTGTCCGCGCGTCGCGCCTTGGTGTGCGCGTTTAACTAATAGTATATCTATCAATTTCTGTTTGCTTGACTTTAAGCTGTGTCGTTTGTATAATCCAGCTGCCAGGCCAAGGTACAGCAAGCACGCAGCAATAACCTCCAGCAAACTCGACCATCTGTCTGCGGAGTTATAGGAGGCTGGAGAGCTACAGGAGACAATTACAGACTCCTTGGCGTGACTGCAAAGTCTTCCACCTGCTTCAAAGGAGAAGTCCCGCTTTCAACTACAAAAATGAGAAGTTGCTCTGTAAACTTCCATTGCTGTTTTGTTGGCAGCATAAAAAGTCTGCAGAAGGAAACAATTTGGCGCTCTACGGGGGGTTTTGGCCTCGCGTATTTTACACCCCAAAAAAGACATCACCCTGGACATGCACCATTTCAATAATGAAAGTCTAATACAAGGACCATTTCAGTAGTGAACGTCTTACTCAATGACTCAACCCTCCCGATGCCTCCAAAACTCACAGGTAACCGTTAGCCTAACCATTCTCAACCAGGCTTCCAAGAACCACTAAGGTTCCTTCAGAGGTCCTAGGGGATGATTTGGCACTTCATGGAGTTTTCAGCCCCAAGTAATTTTATGCGCAAAGAAAAAACTCATCACACTGGACATGCACCATTTCAATAATGAAAGTCTAATACAATCACTCAACCCACCTGATGACTCTAACACCTCAGCCCAACTATTCTCAACCAGGGTTCCTCCAGATGTTTCAGGAGTACAGTTTGGCACTTTATGGTAGTTTTCAACCCTAGCTAATTTTGTGCCCAAAAACGAATCAACTCTGCCTAAATGATGACTCTAAAACCAAAAATACCACCACAGGTAACCCTTAGCCTAACTATTCTCAACCAGGGATCCATGGAACCCTAGGGTTACTCCAGAGGTTGTTAGGGGACAATTTGGCAATGTATGAGAGTTTTCAGCCCTAGGTAATAGGTTCATGATTCATCTTCGGCTTTCTTGAAACTTCCAGTTATTAATCTTTGGCCAAAAACTTTGCAGGTTCACTACTAAAAATAAAGAACAATGGATAATGCAGGGCCTAGCCTTTGCCTTGGTCAGCTGAGTTGCAAGAGCCAATACTTTGAATAACTACTTTCTATAACAGTGTGGGCTCTCAGCAGCCATATTGTTTGAGCTGTTAGGGAGATCAGACAATTCTGTATAAGGAGGGATACAGTTTTATTTTATTTTAATTTAGGCATTGGCACATGTCCCTCATGTCAGTCCCCAGATTCCCATGGATTTTCTTTGACAATAGTTTGCTTACTAGCCCTACAAATGGCCAGAATTGAACAACAAACCCCCCCCCCCAACCCCAGGCAGATATGCTCATACCTAATTTGAAACCTTTCTTACTCTATCCATACCTAAAAAAAATGGCAATGCATATCTTAAAAGGATTAATTTCCTCTCACATTAAAGGGCATCTTTGGTCAATAATTAATCTGTATTTCTATATTGAATTTCCATCAGTTGTATCCCACTCCTAATACCTAAGGTTTGTAAACTTATTTATTGAAGATACCCATAGGATGTAACTGACACCATTTTGCTCATGCACCACTCACACAGAGCCCGCCTTCTGAACTACAACTCAACATCTGAACAATGTAACATTATCATTGCTGACTGGAAGCAATGCATGATGGGAGATGTAGTCTTGAGAAATGGAGATTGCATCACATCAAGCAGCAGGGAAGGAGATGCAAAGCACACTGGGAATCCAAGAAGTGATGGGCAGGCGGTACTCACTACATAAAAGGGATTTTTTTATGCAAGCTTTGATTGTATTATCAGAGACAACTCCACTATGTATTCCTATTACAATGCTGATGTGATAACAGGATACTACTATATGCTGGGACTTTACAACTCCTTTAATACATCTTGATAGGATAATTCATATATAAAGCTGTTCTCATTTATTTATCTTATAACATTGGAAAGACATCACATTTCCTTTACACACATTTACTAGAGCCTTGGCTCTCAACTGGTGGGTCGTGACCCAAAAGTGGGTCGCGACCCCGTGTTCGGCGGGTCGCCGCATGCCTTCCACTTTTCTAGGTGAGAGGCTCCTCAGCCTCCCCCTGGCGCAGCACCGTCCATTTTTCCACAGAGCAGCCATTCAAAATATGCTGCCTGGCGTCGAGTGTCATCTTGAGGTGGCATGGGCTATGGCCGCAAAGGAGCTCGCTCCATACATGCATTGCTTACAGCTCCCTCACGTGTCCTGTAGAGGTGCATGGACCGGAGTGACATCACATTCTGGCTCCCAGCACCTCTACAGGCGCACATGTGAGCAGCACAGGCAATGCACATATGGATGGAGCTCCGTCACAGCACAGCAGCCCACACAGCCGTGCGTTCCATTGCAGTGCGCCTTGGGTCGTGATTTAATGACCGAGGACAAATGTTACACAGGTTGAGAACCACTGTACTAGAGGATACACTTGTTTCCCCCCTCCGTCATGTGACTGTTACATTGTATCAAATAGACGTAAACATTTTTTCCGCATATTAGCGGTTCCACTCAGCGGTCATTTAGCCCTGAAAAGACCGGAATATGATAATTCCTCAGAAACTCTCCACCAGCCCTCTAGTCAAATGCGTCAGCTTTCCTCCACCAACAATAGAAACAATAGAAAAATGTCACCAGCACACCATAAGTTAAAAAAGCAACATATTTTATTGCCAATAGCTGTATCTCATTGGCAAGCGCTTTCGGGGGCCTCGCAGGGTCCCCTTCATCAGGCTTTCCTCCACCAAACGTCTTCCTAAAGGACATAATCATTATGCAGCACCCCGGAGTTTTTGCATTGCGGTAAGCCTCACATCTCTGACAAGTCTCCGATCTGCCAAAATGATCGCCGTCGCCAACTTTGCTAACCTCTGCGCAGCAATGCGGTTTACTTAACATTTGGGTCGTTTAGCTTGCTATTGAACATCAAAGGAACGTTGTTCTATTGTTCTAAGCGGCGGGCCTGGGAAAGCGAACGGAGCTGCGAGCGTAATTTTTTTTTTGTTGTCGTTGCCACCGTTCAGAAAGTGTATTGATATTTGCGCTGTACTCCTGCGGGCGAACAGGCGGTGTTTTGTATTTTGCGCTGTATGTGGACATTGGCAAAGTGTCTCTCCGCCATTGTCCTGCAGTGATTTCTCCTCCCCGCTGTGGCTGCAGCAACCTCGGCTTTGTAAATTCAATTTGCTGATAAATAAAAGGAGAATAAAATGCTTTTCTCTATCCCCATTAGGAAACAAAGATGCAATCACGGGCGTAGGGAAAGAAATCCTTTTGAACAAGTGCAACTTCTGATCTCGAAAGCCCCTTTATCCACCGAACAGAAAAACAGCGCTTTGTTCTGCTGCTTGTATGACGTTTAATTGTTGAAATTAAAAAAAGTGACTCGTATGTAAAGCTGACTCCAGACAGGTGTTAAAAAAAACCAACAAGCTAATGCGGTGCTGTATTGTCTTTAAATACCTACATTGTATTGATATCAGTCTACTGTCCAGGTGCCTCCCTATATTTTTTGCCGCCTGAAGTGGGGGTTTGGGGTGCTGGTGGAGCACATTAAGGAAGAGGGGTTAGTGTTGGTGGTGGATGGGTGAAGGTAGGTCCTGGTGGAGGAGATGCTGGTGGTACACCTCTTACTCCAGCTCTGTCCGGCATCCCGCCCAACTCGCTGACGTTGCTGGTTGACAGGAGGTGGGCGAGACGCCTGCTACAGCATCCCGCTCAGCTCCTGGCAACCAGTCAGGGCCAGATTTCCCACAAGGACAACTGTGGCCCAGCCTCGGGGCAGCAGGGAGTAGAGGGGCAGCAGGGGTGTGGATTTCCTATCTCCCAACGCCCGCCCAACATGCAGTTCTGGGCGCCATGCGGGTAGTTGTTTTCAACATTTCACCCTGCTTTGGGCAGGCAAAGCTAAATGCACAGCGGGGAAGTCGCCACTTGTATGTAGCCTGCATACAGGGGGGGCGCGTTGAGGAAGCTGGCATTGGGGCAGCAGAAAGAGTAAATCCGGCCCTGCAACCAGTGACATAATTGGTTGCCAGGAGCTGGGCAGGACTCCAGCCGGAGCATCACAGGTTGCTAAGCTCTTAGCAACCTGGGACGCTCTGGCCGAAAAGGCCAGATGCCCCCCACCCCCACGTGGCCAAAAAATATGCCACCTAAGGCAATTGCCTCAGTTTTCCCCTCATTATAGGTACGGCCCCGCTCCTGTCACTCGCTGCGGGAGGAGCAGCAGCAGCACTAGGAGCCAATCAAGCTTTTGCTGCATTCACATGTGCTGATAGGGAACATGCTAACAGCAGGCTGGGGATTGGGGAAGTAACACTGCTATTTTACATAAAGCTAAGCTTAACCCTTAACCACCTAAAAACCCTGATCTTAGCCTCTGTCCGTGAATCAGAATCCCAAAATAGCTACATAGTTAGGTTAAAAAAAGTTTAGCACATTCAATGCATTAAAAGCATGCCTAAAATTTAGGATTTACCTACTGGTGCCAAATGCAGCTGCTTCACTGGCTCCCTTCAAGATTGCAAGCACCTCCTGTCAGTAAAGTGCTGGCCAGCTTAGCTTACCAAACCTCTCTCTTACTGTGCACTTGGTCACTGGACCCAAATATAAAATAGAATTCAGGTATGTAAATTAGCTGCATTAAAACACATTTAATTATTATTATTATTATTATGATTACTTTTATTCTTTTTTTATTACATAATTGGATCAAATGGTTTTTTTTTCACTCATTCTACACATATCCAAAAAGTTAATCGGGTTAGATTTTCTCAGCCTGTGCAGTGATGTTTCAAGAAGCAATTTCAATCCTGTAGAGGAGCCGCTACAAGTGTGAAAGACTGAAGGGGAGGACGGAGGTCAGCTAGAAGACTGAAGGGGAGGACGGAGGTCAGCTAGAAGACTGAAGGGGAGGACGGAGGTCCAATAGAAGACTGAAGGGAAGGACGGAGGTCCAATAGAAGACTGAAGGGAAGTATAGAGGTCAGATAGAAGACTGAAGGGAAGTATGGAGGTCAGATAGAAGACTGAAGGGAAGTATAGAGGTCAGATAGAAGACTGAAGGGAAGGACGGAGGTCAGATAGAAGACTGAAGGGAAGTACGGAGGTCAGATATAAGACTGATGGGGAGGGCGGAGGTCAGATGGAAGACTGAAGGGGAGGATGGAGGTCAGATAGAAGACTGAAGGGAAGGGCGGAGGTCAGATAGAAGACTGAAGGGGAGGATGGAGGTCGGATTGAACTTTTCCAAACTAAAAAATGACTCTGTGACCTTGCACAGGAAAATGACCCGAAAGTTTATAATGAACACGATCTTGTTAGAAGCCTCTGTTGGTGGCACATTCAGAACTGATGTCTGCGGTTAAACAAATAAGATGCCGATTGAAATTCCAAACGTCTGCTCTGCTACTTTTCATTTTATGTAACATCGTCTGAACAAAGTTATTTAATTTATAGGGAAAGCAAAAAAACACAAAACCCTGAGCCCAACGACCGCTAGTTCATCCAAGCTGATATGATGAAATTATTAAAACCAGTGATGTGACAAGTACTTAAATGGAACGTGATCACTTCACTGTGTTTCTAATTAAACTATCACTTTGGCGCTATGCAGTGTTTTATAATAAAGTCAGACTCATTCAATATTAATAAAGAGATTAGGGATGGGATGCGGCTCCTTCTGGCCTTTCCTGTAACACCTGTCTGCAGCGGCATCAACATGCTGAGAATTAGATCCTGCTTTGCTGGAGCCAAGAATTGAAATTGACTTTGTGATTGAAAGAGAACCTGTTGCATCGTCAGCATGATACTGAATCGATTTAAACACGCTGCACTTGCTGAATGTATTCACATCATAATATTATCAATCTCTAGTGAATGGATAGGCTGCATTCTCAGTGATGTCACCGGTCTCTAGTGAATGGAGAGGCTGCATTCTCAGGGATGTCACCGGTCTCTAGTGAATGGAGAGGCTGCATTCTCAGGGATGTCACCGGTCTCTAGTGAATGGAGAGGCTGCATTCTCAGGGATGTCACCGGTCTCTAGTGAATGGAGAGGCTGCATTCTCAGGGATGTCACCGGTCTCTAGTGAATGGAGAGGCTGCATTCTCAGGGATGTCACCGGTCTCTAGTGAATGGAGAGGCTGCATTCTCAGGGATGTCACCGGTCTCTAGTGAATGGAGAGGCTGCATTCTCAGGGATGTCACCGGTCTCTAGTGAATGGAGAGGCTGCATTCTCAGGGATGTCACCGGTCTCTAGTGAATGGAGAGGCTGCATTCTCAGGGATGTCACCGGTCTCTAGTGAATGGAGAGGCTGCATTCTCAGGGATGTCACCGGTCTCTAGTGAATGGAGAGGCTGCATTCTCAGGGATGTCACCGGTCTCTAGTGAATGGAGAGGCTGCATTCTCAGTGATGTCTCCGCTCTCTAGTGAATGGATAGGCTGCATTCTCGGTGATGTCTCCGCTCTCTAGTGAATGGATTCTCAGCGATGTCACCGGTCTCTAGTGAATGGATAGGCTGCATTCTCAGCGATGTCACCAGTCTCTAGTAAACGGATAAGAAGAAATCTGGAACCCCATTTAGTAATACATTTAAAGTTCTTGTAATATTAATGCATCAAGAATTTGCACAGAATCCAAATCAAGGCAAATTCTGAACACATCCATTCAAACAACATAATAAATAAATAAAGTGAAGGTGCAGAACTCAATACTTAGTAACTTACAACTTAAAACAAAGTTCCACGTATACTTCCTTCTACTTTCATAGAAGGATTTGCATCCCCAACCATGACATAACCGGGAGGGTGAGGATTGGTCTCTTCTCTGCAGTCATGCAAATATAGCCACAGTCATAAAGACCTGGCGGTAAATCAAACCTTCACCTAGGGGCACCCCCCCCCCCCCACAAAAAAAAAGAAAACTACAAGAAAAGTTTTGTGCCTCCGCCTCATCTCAACATCCTAAAATCTCCTGGAGAAATCTGGGACAGTAAGCGAAGGTAGCAGAACAGATTATGTTGGCGGCGGAATCAGGTATGGCAATCTTTTGCAGAACAGTTGGAGAAAAGTCATTTTCATGTACGAGACGCCTAAAGGAAAATTTGCTATTAAAAATCTCTGCGAAAAAATCTCCGAGTTGGCAGGGATGGCTCGCATTCGATTTGCAGATCCCTCCACGCAAAGACGGCGCTCACCTCGAAGCACTTAAGACATAACGAAGGACGGCTCTCTCAGCAATCAGTTATCAGCATCGGCGCTTTGATTATTGGGAATGAGCTCTCCGTCGTTTGCATTTATTTCCACCGGCTGTGCAAGTTTATGCAAATTTAATCATTTGGTAAGAATAGAAAGGCAGTGCCCGGCGCTTCGGCTCTGCGGTGTGCAGTCCGGCATGCAATAATCATGTGGAAACATAATAACCATCTGTGTTGATGAAGCAAGAAAAAAAAAAAAAGTCAGACCCACCAAAAAAAATATTACCAGCCCTTAAGTGTCACCTTAAAGGAGAACTATGGGGTCAGGGCTTTTCCTCCCGTCACCCAAAGCTCAGTATATCGCGAGCTACAGCTCCCGGTATACTGAGACGCCGCAGCCGGAACGGATCCTGACAATTATGTCTGGATCCGCCCAGCTGCGTGAGTGACAGCTGGCTCTGCCCCCTCCCCCATCAGCGCAGGTCGGCTCAGATTATGAGGCTGAGTGAAAAGCACTCGCCTCATAATTCTCCTTTTAAGAGCAGGGTAAGATCGAACCTGGTCCAAACCTAAGCTTCCCCGAACCCAAAAGAGACATGGGCTCACCTACCCAATCAGCTGTGGGCCGGGGCATTAAACGCCCTGTCATTGCACATAAACAAGGGAGCAGTATGCTTGGTATGCTTGTGCTGACCAGCTGAGGCCATTGAACACCCCACCGTCCAGCCGCACGTAAGCAAAAAAGCAGTATGCTGTTACATCATTGACCTAATATGGTCATATTAGGCCAATGTCACTGACCAAATATAGCCCTGCGGTCAATAATGTCACAACATTCTGTCTCTTTGCTTACCTGGGACTGCAGGGTGGGGAATTCCCTGGCTGCAGCTGATTGGGCGGCAGCAGAAGGAGCTTCATTCCAGGTATGGAGGAACTCAGGATCAGACCAAAACTTGAGCTCATCCCTATTCACCCACATTTGAGTGTTTGGTAGACGCCATAAAGTTATATGTAAAAGTACTAAAAAATGTATTTGCTTATTGATTTATATTGTCATTCACCAGGAAGATTCAACCTCTCTATTAAGGCCGTGACACACTGCAGGCGAAGCAGCGCGGAGCGGGGGCGCGCTGCCTTTGCGAGCAGTGTGTCATGTCATTTTCTTCTGGGCACCTCAGCTGGCGAGAACTCGCGGAGCTGAGCGTGCCGAGATGAATAATTTCAACATCTGCCAATCGGCTCACGCGTATAAACCGGCGTGACGAGATGCTGCGTCTGGCTGGTTGTTAAGCACGAGCCGATTGGCTGAAGGTGCAGTCAATCATCAGCTCACACACTGCACGCAAAGCTCCGTGCCGCATAGCTTTGCTTCGCTCTGCACGGCTTTGCGTGCAGTGTGTCACGGCCTTTAGACTTGGTGACCATTGCTACTGGGACTGAAAATTAAGGAAAATCCAAAATTTTAAGTTGTCCCCAGGACAAGAACAGAGGAGAGATCTTCCAATGGGCCTCTTGTTCTGGAATCAGCTGCCTAAGAGAGGATTTACGTCACTTTGGAAAGATTTCATCGCACTTCCTGTTGCGTCTATAAGGCAGGAAGTAAAGGGAAATCTCTCGAATGAAAAATTAAAAACCAGACGGGTTAGCTTCACTAACCCCCAAGATTTAAAGTCCAGTGCACCATTAGGACCAACCACATGCCTCCTTTATTTTGCCTTCCTCCATTGTTTGTAATACATTTTGCAAATGGTGACTTCTCGAGGAAGAAAAACTCACAATCTGGCTCATCCTTAGTGGTGGACATGCAAGGATTGGCTCTCCACAGGGGGCAACGCGGGTTCCTTTTCTCCGAAGCGTACTGAGAATTTTGCCCTTTTGTCATCCGATGATTAGATTTCTGTCTATCCCTCATTAAGCACTGCCAATTAGATGGAGCAGAGTTATGGAACTGTAAATCCCCAGCGGACACGCGCTATTAATATGGATGTATTCACACTCGGAAAGATCTTTTTGAAGCTCTATTTCCAAAAGAGAATTATTTGTTTGATCGTGGAAAAAGAATGCGCAGTGTGCAAAAAAAATAACTAGGACACTCGGGGGATGGTGTGAAAAACAAAATATACTCGCTGCATGTTTATTTCCAAAGCAGAGTGACAGAGGGAGCCGGGCGTGCCACACCATTGTTCCCAAATCCTTTGTTTCAATTTTGGGTGCAAAAAGAAAGATTTTACTCTTCTTCTGGGTGCTGCTTAGTGTGGTCCTATTAGGAAGCGGGGGTGGGGTGATTGGAATATCTTCCACCCCAACTCTCCACTTGCGGTGACTTCCAGCTCTTCTAGGTTCCTCTCTCTAGAGCCCATTCTCTATATATTTTTATGCAAAGTCCACCAGGGGGCCCCAAACTGCAGCATGATAGGGCCACCCAAATCCCACCCCAGAGGATTCGTAATAGGAAAATGTTAAAAATATGTTCTAGGAGGGAGGATCCAGGAGGGTCAGCTCCAAGCAGATGCCAATGAGGGCAAAGAGTCCTTACAGAATCATAGTATCCTTATCATTTACAATTTGGGGATCTACCAATAATTGTTGATTATAATTATTATTATTATTAGTTGTTTTTGTTCTTGTAGTAGCTGTGGCAGTAATAGTAATAGTCTTAAAAGTAGTAGTAATTATTGTAATTATTAATATTTTTATTAATGATTACTTTATTATTAGTAGTATTTATATTAATAGTAAATTAGTTGTAGAAGTAGTAAGGGTGATGATGTTGAAGAGTATGATAATGATGATTATTATTATTATCATCATTATTATAATCATTGTCATCATCATCATCATTATTATAATATTAGTAACTATTACTATCATTTTTAATTACTTTTAGTAATAACCATAGTATTAGCAGTAACTATTATTAAAATCGAAATAAAATAGTACTAATAAGAATAATAATAACAATAATAATAATAATAATGGTAGCAGTAGTGGTGGTGGTGTTTGCAGTAATAATGCATATTCTTGTTATTATTATCATTAGTATAAGTTGTAGCAATAGTAATATTTGTAAAAGCAGTAGTAATTATTATTATTAGTAGTAGTAGTTATTATGATGATTATTTTTAGTATTGGCAGTAGTAATTATTATTCTTGTTATACGGTAATTGTTATTAGTAGGAGTAGAATTTATTATTCTTGAAATAAGTGCCATTAGAAATAAGTAGTAGTAGTAATTATTTGTTGTTGTGGTAGGAATAGTAACTATGATTAAGGGTATTATTATTATTATTAGTAGTAGTAGTAGTGGTAGGTGTAGTTGTAGTATAACTATTACTATTAATATTATTAAAATAGTAGGAGTAGCAGTAATAGTATTTCTTTGTTGGTGTGGTAGAAGTTGTAGTAATGATTACCATTATCATTATTATTATTTGTTGTTGTTTTTGTTATTATTATTATTACAGTACACTCCCCATTATCCAGCATTCAAGCAACCAGAACGAAGAAAAAAAAAATTGAGGACATAACATGTCCTCATTTTTTTTTTGCCAGATGCTTGTTAGACATGTGCACACAAAAAAATGTTTTGATAGCAATTACATTTATTTTGCGTGTGCAATAGCCTGCCTGCTATTGGCTATGGCAATCTGAAAGAGCCAATAGCAGAATCTAGCCAGCAGTAACTCTCAAGCATCCAACAACTACAGTTATCCGGCATCTACCAATCCCATGGGTACTGGATAACTGGGGGTTTACGGTATTATAATTAGTAGTAGTAGTAGGATTAGGAGGAGTAGTAGTAGTAGTAGGAGGAGGTGTAGGAATAGGATTAGGAGTAGTAGTGGTAGGATTAGGAGGAGTAGTAGTAGGATTAGAAGTAGTAGGATTAGGAGTAGTAGTAGGATTAGCAGTAGTAGGATTAGCAGTAGTAGGATTAGTAGTAGTAGTAGGATTAGGAGGAGTAGTAGGATTAGGAGGAAGAGGAGTAGTAGTAGGATTAGGAGTAGTAGTAGTAGAAGGTTTAGGAGTAGATTTAGGAGTGGTAGGAAGGATTAGGAGTGGTAGGAAAAGTAGTAGTAGGATTAGAAGTAGTAGGAGGAAGTAGTAGGATTAGAAGTAGTAGGATTAGGAGGAAGAGAAGGAGTAGTACCGGTAGTAGTAGTAGGATTAGGAGTAGTAGTAGTAGGATTAGGAGGAGTAGGAGTAGTAGTAGGATTAGGAGGAGGAGGGGTAGTAGTAGTAGGATTAGTAGTAGTGGTAGGAGGAGGAGTAGGATTAGAAGATGGAGTAGTAGTAGGATTAGGAGGAGTTATAGTAGTAGGATTAGGAGTAGTTGTAGTGGTAGAATTAGGAGGAGTAGTACGATTAGGAGGAGTAGTAGGATTAGAAGATGGAGTAGTAGTAGTAGGATTAGGAGGAGGAGTAGTACTATTATTATTCATAGCGTTAGCAGTAAATGGCCATAGTAGCTGTGTCTCTGTCCAGGAAATGAGCTCCATGTTCCGCACACACACACAGACGCTGTGATTAGGTCATTATGTTGGGCATGCCTGGATGCATTGCTCGATTACAGCGGTTCTGGGAATTATTTGCGCACGCAATCAATGGATTGGCTTGTTTTGGTCTTGCTAGGTTTTCTTATCATTATTTATGTAATCCCAACACGAGCTCAGACACGGAATGAGATGGCCTGCTCCTCTCATATTGGAGGGGAAAGACTGCCGCAGGCACATACACAGAATCATGCTGATTTAATTTCAATTCTCCATGTAGGCAGCTCAGCCTGAGAACACCATCTGCCCACCGTATCTCCAAAAACAGTTTTATCGCTCGGCTTCCAAAAAGTCCCTCATCAATGTATTCATCACGTTGATGCCTCATAAGCCGAGGTTCGTGTTCTACCATCCCTGCAACATGCGTGATGCTCTACAAAGCGATAAGAAAAGCTTCTGGCGGGACTTGCAGATGTTGAATTGGTAGCAGAGTGGAATGTTCAGAGACAGTCCGGTGTTGGAGTTTTGCCCCTGGATATTGGCTTTAGTAAAAGACTCGCATCCAATCAAAACTGTCACCTGTCTGCTTATTAAAGGAGAACTATGGGGTTAGTGCTTTTCACTCACCTCATAGTTCTAGCCGAACTGTGACCATGAGACTGTCACAGGTCGGCTCAGTAGATCGGGAGGTGAGCGAACACATACCGGCGTTCGCTCACCTCTCGATCCTGTCACAGCTCTCTGCCGTGACAGGGGAGGGGCTGGATTCCCCCTTCCCCCCTCCGATCCGCCAGCGCTGACTGGCGGATTGGACGGGGGAGGGGGCAGGTACAGCTGGCTCTGCCTCACTCACGCAGCTGGGCGGATCCAGACATAATTGTCGGGATCCGCTTCAGCTGCAGCGTCTCAGTATACCGCAAGCAGTAGCTCGCGGTATACTGAGCCTAGGGTGACGGGAGGACGCTAGTACTTCCACAGAAAGCAAGGCTCTCTGCAGCATGTTGGCAGGGGATCGCTGATAAGACTGTAAATCAACCATAATGCTTTGCACACCTTTTGTTTTGTTGTACTTGGAATGTATTTCGCTGATTAAGATTGAAGGTTCATTTGGGCTTTAACCCAGGAACTCAACGCAGGGGTGGTGTACAGACCCGGGAACTCAGCACTAGGATGGTGGGACCACTCATAATGGGCACCACGGATGTACAGACCCAGGAACTCAACGCAGGGGTGATGGGAGCCCCTCATAATGGCCACACAAGGTGTACAGACCTGGGAACCCAGCACACTGGAGAGATTAAAAAAAACTAAACCGAAAGGTGATTTAACTCTTCAGCATCCACCAATGAAATACCATTTTTGGCTAGACAGACCCTTTAACTACGTGGCTGTGTTAAAACGGCAGGTGTTAGACATTTCTGTGTATTATAGGATCTCCAATGGTGGCGGTGGGAGTCGCAGACAACCCTCGCTAGTCACAAGGTTCTCTACAGTTGGCAAGGGGCATTTTTTTACCTTCTCCATCTGCCCGGCACAGGAAAATGTATTGGTGTACGGGGAATAGGGAATGCACTGCAGCGTTCCGCTGTCACACTCTGACTGATTTATTGCCGTACAACGCTAACACAGGAGGGGGTATCCATACATCACCATCTGACTGCGCAACATCTGCAGATGTAGGTTAAACAAGCAGAGGTAATAATATCCTGAGAGGTGCATGGCGACCGCGCTGCAGATTAACATTACCAACGGGGGTGCGAATAAAACATTGTAATTTGTTGACCTCCTTATCCCGATTAAGCAACTATCTATCTATCTATCTATCTATCTATCTATCTATCTATTTATCTATCTTCAGGATGCAGAAGAGGAATGAAGTAGGGGACCGGCTAGGAAAGGACCATCTGCTGATCTAGATTAACAGTTCCCCACACCCAGAAACCTGGCTTCTGCCGAGGGACCAAGAGGGGGCACTTAGGTGAGTGTAATTTGCTTCAGAAGGTGAAGAAACATAAAAACCCCATGTGAGGGGTTAAAAAGGGGTGGGAGAAGGGAAGGGAGGGGGGGGGGTCATATTTTGCCCAGAGTGGGGCTTTTAGCAAAGACAGGGACATCCCACATTGTTTGCGTGTCATGCCTGATTGGTTTGGTTAATTTCCATCCTATTGTCGGAATTCCCAATGAAAACACAGACTGGTCAACATGGGTTTTAATGGCCCCAGCAGCCCTTTATTTAACCACAAAACAATTACCAGTTGCAATGACAATTGTTAAATACCAATAAATAACATAAGAACAGTTGGTTATAAGAAAAGGTCCACTAACCAAAAAAGGTTTTGACAAAAATCCACCCTTGTTCCCTACCGCACCACACCGAATGAAGGACAGCTCCAGATTTAACTATTTCTGACTTCCCAAGCAATGGAGCCCCCTTTAAAACAACTGACGCCAAAGAATGGAATGGTCCCCCCCACCTACCCCCCGTAATCATCTGGACTTTTCAAAGACTCCCAACCCTTCAAATTGCCATGGCAGTCACATGAAAATCCAAATCTGTTGTCAAACGGTAAACAACTTTCTTCCCTCGTTGGCCTTCCAGAATGACCTCCCAGAAGCCCATACAAAGCCTAGTTCTGTGCCTCCTCTCTACCATCTGATCCTCGACCTCCAATCAGGGAAGGTCTACTGCTTCTACACGAATGGCTAATTATTTCCTAGAAAATATTACTCACCCCAGTCCTTAGTCATTAGTAGCCCCTGCACCAATTTTTTCCTCAGGTTTGCCTATAGCAGGGGTAGGCAACCTCACTCTAGCTGTGGTGAAACTACAAACCCCATGAGGCACTGCAAGGCTATGAAAGCCACAAGCGATGGGAGTTGTAGGTTCATTATAGCTGGAGCATTGAGGTTGCCTACCCCTGGTCTATAGCTTATCTAGCATCCATCAAAAGGTTTAAAATTGACTCTCCAAAATGGTTCCCCGATTGACTTCAGTTCGATTCAAATAAAAAATTTGAGCTCACAGAGTTATTTTTTTTGCATTTGGGAAATGCAGGTGGACTGAAATTTTGGCTCATTTGCTGGTCACTAGTCCTGGATAGTCTGTGCATTGTCAGAACAGACTATCCATCGGCTGCTACCATCTATCGGCTGCTTCCTTCACAAAATGCCCTGATTAGTCCCGTGCCCACAGCTGCAGGGAATTTCATTTGTTTCCTGCAGTGTATTTACTGCCCCTAATCAAGAACGGGAAATAGCAAAGTGTAAATAACTTGATGTAATGGAAGTTTACCAGCAATTTAACCCGGACTGGCATTCATTTTTTATGCGGGCTATTACTTATGCTGGGAAGTGATTACAGCACTCTCCTTTTTCACAGATCCCCGTCCCTAACCTTGCTGCACGCTTCACATAATAATTAATAATCAGGGTGGACTGGAGCCAGCGTGTCGGGGTGACCTTAGCGCAGTCGAGGGATTCGGCAGGCGCACGCTGCTCCAGCTCTTTCATGCCAGTCGAGTCCGCTTCCTCCGGCGACCGGATTGTGTATTCAGGAGGCAGAGATTGAGAAGACGGGAGAATTTGACTTCAGCTCCACTTATAATTATCTCCAGCTGAAGATTGATTAAATGTTATTTTTATATAACAGAGCTACATAAACAGATTGAGTTTACAAGCAGCACACACACACACACACACACACACACACACACACTGTATAAGGGCCTATTCACACCATAGGGTTGTGCTAAAGGCACGGCATCCGCACGATATTGCACAGCGCAATGCATCGCACACTTGGTGCGCTAGTGCATTGAGTTGCAATTCATTCTGAAAGGCATCTCAAAGGCTATTACAGTACCACGCATTGAAGCGTAGCACAACCCATGCCTGCTGGGAGGTACGTTGGGGTGCCATTTAGAATGGCAACACTGCTCACCTAGCTGTGCTGTGCGACAGCCTGCGGATACCGTGCCTTCAGCTAAATGCTTTGGTGTGCATAGGCCTTCAAGGTTATTTAAAGGACAGATCCAGGCAATCAGTTAACCACACAGTTGGTTAAAAATTGTTTACCCAATCATGGACTTGTCATGTAAATATACTCTTGTGACCATCCCTATCTGAGATGAATTTGGGGAAGGGTGTTACACCGCTGTCAGCTTAAGATGTAGTCAGGGGATGCAGGATCTGAATCTGGTTTAATCCCTCACAACAGCTAACATGAAGAGGCCTCAAAGTGGCTTTGATGAAAAGTGGAAAGTTTGAGAACAAGAGTGCAGGAGGTTGCAGGTTCAGGAGTCCAAGATTATTTATTTCATAACAGAAACCCATGGGCAACAAGACAATGCATGGGACTTTAGGGTTCCCCCTTCATCAGGGCTAAAACATGCATCAGCGGCTGGCTGTGGAAGTCCTAAAACATGCTAAAACCATTTTTGGAGTCCAATAGGGAGGGACAGTGAGTAGACTGGAAGGTGAAATTATAAACTGGAAGGTGAAATCACAAGCTGAAAGGCTTATGAAGAACAAGAGCTCTACATCAAAGGTTTAGGACTCCATGGTCAACAAGCCACAAGACACGTTGGCTTGTTGACTGTGGACCCCCTAAACCTTTTATGTGCTGTGCTTGTTCTCCATAAGCCTTTCCTCTTGTGATGTCTGTCTGTGTTTCCTGGACGGAAACCATGAGCTCACATTCTAGGTAGGACGCAGGAAGCAAGAACAGCACTTGTATTAGTATAGTACTTTGCATTTTTCTGCACAACGCCTCTTGGACAGGCCTTATGGCTAGTCCGGGGCAATATTTTTGCACTCCGGCCCCTAGGGCCTGTCAGCGTGGTGCACTGGCACTTATTATTTATAGCACTCTATGCACGACACGATTGGCCTTTTTTTGGCATTGACCCACAGATGCTGATGGTGCAGGTTTCTTCGGGGCCTATTTCTGATGCTTTGAGGAGATTCTGTGCCCTTATATAGGGTTCTCTGTCTCCTCCCACCCAGGGGGGGGGTCTCTCTTCGGGAGAGCCCCCCTGCCTAGTACTGTGAGGGACCTGTTTCGGCAGGTCACCAAAGGATCGAGGTCCACCGGCCTTCGGGTTGGTGGACCAACAGTCTCAACCCCTGTCAGGAGCCTTGCGCCCCGGGGGGTCGGGAATCTAGGTCCCTTCTTTATTGAAGGACCTTGCACCCTTGTGCACATTTTTGTGTGCTGTGATTTCACGGTTCACGTTTTTTGTTCACAGGGGGAAGTTTGTTTTGTTGCACGTCCACGGGTTTAGAAACTTATTAGTATTAGTATAGAAGATCCCTTAGGTCCTATCTTAGGCTCCAAGATCTAACGATCCAACAAAGATCTTTTTTTTTTAAAACTCTGCTATAAAAGTGGTACTATTGTTTTCTGTATCTCCACTGAAGAAATCTCCTCTTACTTCCTGTATGATCAACGAGATAGGACGTAAGGGGAAATCTCTCTAACAGGGATACACAAAGCAATGATAACCTCATATATATATATCTGTCCTTCACCGCAGCAGGAGCACAAAGAGAAGGAGACTCTTTGCAAAGTACATGGTTCTCCTGAGCTCCTCTACTTCGTAAATGCCTTCCAGAAGAAATTGGAGGGCACATTATAGGTCTGAAGAAGAACAAGTCTGTTAGATTACCGGGTGCACTGGACTGTGTGGTCAAACTCTGGCATTTTCTGGACTATACAGTCAAATTTAGACACAGCGCAAAACAAAAAAAAGCTATATGAAGGAAAGTGAAGCGAAGGACATGAAAATAGAAGTTGTTAGTGCCATGTCTATATGACCGCATAGACATCACAATTGGGCTTTATACCGCAATAAAAAAAAGTGGAACAAGAGCGTTATTTCCCTGCCAGGATATGGTAAAAATCATCTCATTTTCACATGAGCATGTACAGGGAAAATATCTTAGTGCGGGTTATAGGAGTACCTGCCATGGAGATATGGAACGGGCGTCCATTACTGTCATCCAAAGTCGGCAGTCTTAATCGCTCTCACGTACAATATGCATGGCCAGGCTGAGCAGAGTGAACATGACTCCATTATGTTTTATTTAGGCAATCAAGTAGCATTATAAATTGCCTCTCCTTCGACAGAGCAATTACCTTATACCTTCTACAAATAGAAAATGTCTCCGGCCCTTCCAGAAGTAACCAGATAGAGATTTCTAGCCACAATGAAAAGGGGGCATCCGCTGCCACGGTTTACTGTCCTCGTTCTGTGCTGGTAATAAAGAGAGAGAATGGATTTTCCTGACCTTGTAACTAAGTGAATTCAAGAGGAAGATCTTTCAATTTTATCTATCTATCTATCTATCTATCTATCTATCTATCTATCTATCTATCTATCTATCTATCTATCTATCTATCTATCCATCTCTCTCTCTCGTTCTTTAATCTTAGTGTCTTTAAATGTGTACTAAATTTAAACATATTAACTAGTTAAACTGAATGTGCTGTAAATGCATGCCTCTCTAGCTGCAGATATAAAATACACAAATACATGCAGCTCTGTAATCTTTAGTACATCATTAAATGTTTTTTTTTTAAATGAAAGCAGTGTACTTATATCAGCCTCCTGAAGTCCCTTGCGAGTGTGAGTAGAAGACGCTGTACAAGGAGCCAATCAGTTCATGTGCTCCATCAGTGATATCTCTGTGTCTTAGGTCCCAGCTGTGTACAAATGCTGTACCCATTATGAGGGGTTCCCGCCATCCCTGTGTTGAGTTCCCGGGTCTGTACACTTGTTGTGCCCATTATGAGGGATTCCCACCATCCCTGTACTGGGTTCCCAGGTCTGCACACCTACTGTACCCATTATAAGGTGTTCTCACCAGGGCCGGTTTTCCCACAAGGTCAACCAAGGCCCGGTCTTGGGGCAGCAGGGAGTAGAGGGGCAGTAGGGGTGTGGAATTCCTATCTCCCGATGCCCGGGACATGCAGTTCTGGGCGCCGGGCAGGTAGTTGTTTTTTTTTACATTTAGCCCTGCTTTGGGCAAGCAGAGCTAAATGTACTGCGGGGGAAGCCACCGCTTGTTTTGTACAAGTGATCTCGGCGATGTCGCCAAGATCACTTGTATGCAGCCTGCAGGTCTGCCATTCTCCACGGGAGGGGGGGGGGGGGTGGGGGGG
>NW_017306577.1:790201-794206 GCF_000935625.1 Nanorana parkeri
GGGCGCGCATTGAGGAACCTGGCCTTGGGGCAGCAGAGAGAGTAAATTCGGACCTGGTTCTCACCATCCCTGTGCTGAGTTCCCGGGTCTGCACACCTTCTGTGCCCATTATGAGGGATTCACACCCTTCCTGCACTGAGTTCCAGGGTCTATACACCTGCTGTGCCCATTATGAGGTGCTCCCACCATCCCAGCTACATTTTGATTTAATATTTTGGAGAACGTAACAGGAGACGCTGGAACCAATAAAGTTGGGTGGGAATATTCAAACCTCCCAGGTGGACAGGAACAGAGTCAGGAATTATGAGAGGTCTTACTGTTGGAATATCCAGAACATGTAAGCCCACCTACCCCCCAACTATACCTCAAACATCACCTTTAGATGGGCTGCACCTTGAACTCCTGAGGTTTTTTGTAGTTAAACTTTATTAAAGGTTCACTTTAATATGTTCATGCACATTGGATAAAGGTTGAGAGCAATGTTTTGAAAGGGTCTTTTGATTAAGGAAATGTTTTTGGAATACAAATCATCTTTCCAGACCAACTACAATCTTCTGGAATGTTTGTGGAGGGATCCGCTGTCCCGATGTACAATTATACCGTTCATGATTGATCTTTCTCTTATGTCTCCAGATTGGAGTTTGTACACCTGCCTGGACCCCTACGGTAACAAATAAAAGCCATAAAGTTTGGCAGAAGGATTAATACCTCACATCCTCATATATTAACGTTATTTGCAAGCCACGTGCCACAAAAACTTGCAAGCTTCAGATTACTGGTAACGTCTAATTGATGTTTTCAGAGATTCCGCTGTCGCCGTTACACACACTAAATACATCTGCATCTCACTTCTGACATATCCGTGTTCTGATTAATGGGCGCCAAATGTTCGCAGACACTTAAAGAGAATGTATAATGAGGCAAATAAAACTGACACCTTACAATGTATCAGCGTAGATTAAAAGAGATCAGAATCCCGATGCAAACAAATGCTTATTTCACTAAATGAGTCCATTTTATGGCTCTTATTTCGGTAGGCTTGACCTGGGATCCTATGGCACTTCCAGGTACATCAAACCCAGAGGTGGGCAAAGCCTTACAGTCTGTTTTCTTTACAAAGCAGCCACAGCCTGAGAGAAGGACCATTTCTCTCTATGTGGAAGCAGCAGTCACTCTGCAGAGGTCAAACACACCCCCTGCTGGGTCAGAGCTTTCCAATCAGTGAGGAACATTAGCTTTGCTGAATGGAGAGCTCTAGCTCTGACCCAGCATGGGGCATGTTGGACCATTTTCAGTGAGATTACAGCACAGGGATCGAGGGTCCTTCCCTGTAGCATGCTGGGAGGGGACAGGCTTATCTGCTCAAGCGTGTGGCTTTTGTTTTATTGCACCTGGAATTAATGTAGCCAAATTAAACTGAAAGTTAATTAGGGCTTTAAGGTCCTCTATAATAGATCCGTTTTAATGTGAAGATGCCAATCCGGTGAGACACATCAGCAGGACATGTAGGTTGCACAGATGGACGTCTGGCATCTCCTGCTTTCCCCCAAACCAACCTGCTGCTGCGCTGTATGCAGCTAGCACTTGTTTGTGCTGCTAATCTGCCACGATATTGACATAAGCACTTTTGAAATTTAGGTATGATCCACCATTGCGTGACTCAATCGCCATTAAGACACTTCGTCTTATGGGTAAAATACAAATTTTGAGAGCATGTGTACCAGCAGTTTAAAATGTTGAGGAACCATACATAGCCATCCTTGGGGTCACATGAACCTCATGTCTCCTTTTGTGGTTCTATCCATCCATACATTTGCAAGCCATTAAAAGAGAACTATGGGGTAAGTGTTTTTCCCCATAGTTCTCTTTAGGGTCATGGGAGGACATATACTAACCTCCTCCCGTGACCCAAAGCTCAGTATATCGCAAGCTATTGCCCGCTATATACTGAGAGCGCCGCAGCCCGGACGGATCCTGACATTGCTGTCTGGATTCACCCAGCTGCGTGAGTGACAGCTGGCTCTGCTTATCTATAGGCAGAGCCAGCTGTGCCCGCCCCCTCCCCTGTCCGTTCCTCCACTACTACTTATCTAGAGGCAGGTCCAGCTGTGCCCGCCCCCTCTCCTGTCCGTTCCTCCAGTCAGCTCTGGAGGATCGGAGCGGGGAGGGAGGGAATCCCTGCGGGGAGCCGTGACTGACAGTCACTGCTAACTGCAGGGAGATTATTGGGAAGTGTGCGGATCGGCGGCATGATTAGGCTCACTTCCCGATGGATAGAGCTGACCTGTGACAGCCTCTATGTGGATGAGTGGAAATCAATCACCTCATAGTTCCCCTTTAAGTGTGTGCGGATTATGCTATGATGTGCTAGACAGCACGAGGATTAAAAGGGACACATTTGGACTTTAAAGTCCACTATTATAGTTCCATTTTAATCTGAAGATGCCTATCAGACGAAACGTGTTAGTGAGACACTTAGGTTGTACAAATGGACTTCTGGCATCTCCTGCTTTGCCCTGTATAAACTTCAGTTCTTCTATGCTTCTGATCTATGCTTCTGATCCCCAAACATCACACTATGAACCTTATACATTACAACAATCCATGAGGACTCGTGAACACATCTCCTGATGTGGAACTACCCATACATACCTTTTACAAGCTGTGTATGGACTATGCTATGGTTTGATGGATAATTCAACGGGATTGGAAATGATACTTTATATTGATGCCGCTATGGATCGTTATACTCCAATAAGGTGAATCTAATGCATCATCAGGAATTCCTCTAGGAATCAATATTCACATAGAGCCAGCCTTGAACCTTTGTTCAGATATGAATATTATGAGCTCTTATACAATGGGGAAAACATCATACAAACCTTGACATACCAAGAACCAACCAAGAATACCAAACATTGTGCTCTGAAGTGGTATTCTAAGACAAGCTCATAATGTGCTAACCCTAAAAATAGTACAAGCATTACTGTGGTGGAAAAGCACTCAGAAGATGACGTGATATACCCATATATTAAACAATTGGATTTATTCTTTATGACCGCTGTTGTTTTTGTGATGGTTTCAGTTATCACAAGATGTTTTTGGAATAGGGAAGCAGGCAATGTATCACATTTTGAAGATTGTGGGTAACATATACTGTAATCTGCAAAATAACCGTCAACAGTCCAGGAGTCCCAAATGGATGCGTGGCCAATTGTTTTTATATGTCTGTGCATAAAATAAAGATATTATTGTTTTATAATTTACTGATAACTGGAATCATATCTCAGTTTAAGTTTTGTTCTTTAATACATTAAAAGGGATCAGAATCAGAATGCAGCTGAATGCTTTGTGGGCATCGAGACCACTTAGCTCTGAATCCATCTTTCTAAGCACACTGTGGCCAGATTCAGCATGCTTCTTGTAGTACTACTGTGATGGACGGCAGTAGACAGGTAAGCTGCGGAAAAATTCAATTCGGTTTGTTTTTTTTGGGATATTTATTTCGGAATGTGGATCTGAAATTCAATTTGGTTCGGGTTTCGGATTCTGGTTACTTTCGGATAAGTTTACGAATGTTTGTTGCGAATACCACAGAAAACCATATACAGATATTAATACTAAAGCTGAATCTCCTAGACCCAGATGGCGTTGAGGAGCTCCCGAATGCAATTCGGAAATCCGGATCCTGAATGCCATTCGGGTCTAGGAGCCTCAGCTTTAGTATTATATGTTGTGACCAGGGGCGTATCTGCCGCGAGGCAAACAAGGCGTTTGCCTGGAGTGGCAGATTCCCCTGTGGTTCTCTCCCCTTGATAAATTTTATTTATCAAGGGAAGAGAACCGGAGGCTATCGTTGCGGCGGGGACGAGGCCGGCCAGTGGGGACGAGGACGGCGGGTTGCGGCGGTGTCCAGCAGGCAGCGGTCGGCGGCGCTTTTTAATGCCGGGTGAGTGATCGTCGGAGGGGGTTGTCTATGGAGGCTTGTGCTGATGGGGAGGCGGC
>NW_017306577.1:794243-851016 GCF_000935625.1 Nanorana parkeri
GTGGAGAGGGAGAGAGAGAGAGAGAGAGAGAGGAGAGAGACTTTGGGTCTGAGAGAGAGGGGAGAGAGAGGGGAGAGAGAGAGAGAGCAACATATCTGCGTGAAGCAGAACTTCTGTGCCCTTCACTTATCTGCACCCTGCACCCTGTGTTTCACAAAACTTCTTGCTCCCCAAGTTCTAGAAACAATGGGTCTGAACACAAATTTTCGTTACAGCAACATGGGAGCCATATACGGCATATACATTGTGGGGTATAGCTTAAATGGGGAATCACCTTCCCTGGGAAAAAGGCAGTCCAGGCAGCAAAGTCCTTTGTTTATCTGACTTGCAGTCAGTCTCTCTCCTGCCTGTCCGCTCATCCTCCTGGCTGTCTCCAGTATGTCTTCCAAAAAAAAAAAAAATTGCCACGTAGCACTGGAGTGTTCGGGTTTCGCGTGAAGAAAAGGGGGCATCCCTACCAGGGGTGCATGTAACAGGGTGACAACGCCGGAGGATAATTGAAGACAGTTGTCACCCTATAACAGGAAGTAACTGAACAAGGGTCCACATGGTAGGATCGGCAGCGATTATTTATTGTAAGCTGCAGATTTAAAAGAATTGAAAACAGTATATAAATTGGCATTCACATGGTTAAAGTTTCTATGAAATTTTATTAATTGAATTTACATCTGCTTTAAGCCAAGTACTCTGTGAGCACCAGCAGCTGCAATGTGCCGGCCTCGCGCTATGCCAAAAGTTCGCTGTTATTGAAATCAGTAATAACAAGTGCAACAGTAAGTTATCATCAGTCACATAGGTGACAAAACACATATGTCCGTCAAGTGCGACCTCGAAAGGCCGATAGAGAGGAAGACGGGAACTTCTGATTCCCTTTTGAGGCCAAAGTGATATCCCGGAGGCTGCCGCTGCGAGTAAAATATTTATCGCCATAAAACGATCTCTGGTGGCTGGAACATAGTCACACATCAAGTCACACGCGCTTGTTAATTTCTTTTTAATTTTTTAACCGTGACGTATGGCGGCTAATTACTGGGATCCTCATTAGTGCCAGAGCCGCGGCATGTACCGGCGCCTCATCAAAGGCAGCGGGAATGTTGCTCAGCTGTGTTCCACACTTTCATATCCGCTTACAAGGACAGGAATCAAACTGTGGCAGTGTAGCTAAAAGCTTTCCTACATGGGGAAATTGGCTAATGAAAGAGCGACTCCCATACAGAGTGCCGCCACCTGCTGAGATAAAGGCTTGAGCGGTCCAGGGATCTTGCAACAGTCAATCACGGCGCTCCTGGACCCCTGAGGTTCCACTCTGAATGCCTGCGTGTGCTGCCCGTCTCTCCTGCGAGAGGGAAATCAGGACGGTGTGTCTGGACTGGGACGGCTGACGGTTTCACCAAGGGCATAGCTATAGATGTACGTTATATAGACAAAAGCATGTAGACACCTGACCATCACTCCTACCTATATAGCCAAACATTTGAGGACACCTGACCATCACACCGTCCTATATAGCCAAACGTTTGAAGACACCTGGCCATCACACCTTCCTATATAGCCAAACATTTGAGGACACCTGACCATCACACCGTCCTATATAGCCAAACGTTTGAAGACACCTGGCCATCACACCTTCCTATATAGCCAAACATTTGAGGACACCTGACCATCACTCCTACCTATGTAGCCAAACATTTGAGGACACCTGACCATCACTCCTACCTATGTAGCCAAACATTTGAGGACACCTGACCATCACTCCTACCTATGTAGCCAAACATTTGAGGACACCTGACCATCACTCCTACCTATGTAGCCAAACATTTGAGGACACCTGACCATCACTCCTACCTATGTAGCCAAACATTTGAGGACACCTGACCATCACTCCTACCTATGTAGCCAAACATTTGAGGACACCTGACCATCACTCCTACCTATGTAGCCAAACATTTGAGGACACCTGACCATCACTCCTACCTATGTAGCCAAACATTTGAGGACACCTGACCATCACTCCTACCTATGTAGCCAAACATTTGAGGACACCTGACCATCACTCCTACCTATATAGCCAAACGTTTGAGGACACCTGACCATCACTCCTACCTATGTAGCCAAACATTTGAGGACACCTGACCATCACTCCTACCTATATAGCCAAATGTTTGAGGACACCTGACCATCACTCCTACCTATATAGCCAAATGTTTGAAGACACCTGACTATCACACCTACCTATATAGCCAAATGTTTGAGGACACCTGACCATCACTCCTACCTATATAGCCAAATGTTTGAGGACACCTGACCATCACTCCTACCTATATAGCCAAATGTTTGAAGACACCTGACTATCACACCTACCTATATAGCCAAACGTTTGAGGACACCTGACCATCACTCCTACCTATATAGCCAAACATTTGAGGACACCTGACCATCACTCCTACATATATAGCCAAACGTTTGAGGACACCTGACCATCACTCCTACCTATATAGTCAAATGTTTGAAGACACCTGACCATCACACCTTCCTATATAGCAGTGGTTCTCAACCTGTCTAGGGCCGGGACCCCTTGGTAACATTTGCCAAGTTGTGGTGACCCCCAATTTAGGGATGACGCAGCTCCTGCAGCGACATCTGGGGGCGTGGCAGGAGAACTGACTGCTGCTCTAGGAGAGAGCTGAGGAGGACTCTCACCTTGCACAGCAAAGGGAAAAAAGGTTTTTTTTAACGTTTTTTTCCTCTTTTTTTATATTTTATTTGTCCTAAGTGAGGTGTTAGACACACATATGTGATATAAATATGTAGCCCTATCTGTCCTAAAAAACAATATATAATATGTGTGGGTGCACTTTGTAAGAAAGTATATTACTGACGTGGAAGAATCACACAGCAAAAATGTCAAAAGTGTGTCAGTCATTTACGAACAGAAACTAAAAACAAGCTCAGTCATGAAGGGGTTAAAGTGTGTGGCTATATAACGTATGAGGTACGTACTCCGCAGTACTGTCACTGATAGGGATGGGCTCAGGCGAGTTCGCAGCTCCATGTGCCGAGCCCGCCAGGAAGTTGACAGTGCGCAGTGCCAATCACAGGCACTGAGACATTTCCCGATCTCTGCAGCTGCAGACCGGGAAAATGGAATGCATAGCCAGAGGTGTGCTTTACATATTTTTTTTGCTTGAATACATACATATTGCACCCGCCCTCTGCTGCTGTCAATCACTAGAAGGGGACCTGATGGAGAACTTCAGGTCCCCCTCTGCTGATTGGCAGCATCAGAGGCAGTGGATAGCCAAACATTTGAAGACACCTGACCATCACATCTACCTATATAGTCAAACATTTGAAGACACCTGACTATCACACCTACCTATATAGCCAAATGTTTGTGGACACCTGACCATCACACCTACCTATATAGCCAAATGTTTGTGGACACCTGACCATCACACCTACCTATATAGCCAAATGTTTGTGGACACCTGACCATCACACCTACTCACAAAGCCAAACAGGGAAGGCAATTATAAGCAGATTAAACTTCAGCTTTGAGTCTCTTTCCTTTAAGTCGATGCTTTCTGCTCAGGCTGAATAACAAGTTGATTTTTATTAGGTATCCCAAAAGATTTGGGAGCCCATTGATAGATTCGTAAGCATCTGGCTCCTGTGACTCCAGCTGCTTCATCACTCAGTGAGTTTTTAAGTCTGCATGCTGCGAGTGAGCCTCTGTGCGCTGCGAGCACTGTGTAACTAATGGACTGTTAATAGTTACACAATGGGGGGTGGGTAAGTTGGCTGCTCCTGGTACGCTCAATGGTCTGGCACCAAGAGGTAAAGTTTTAAGGCCGGGATCTTGCGCTTATGTCGTCTGCAATCTCCAGGCAAATCCTTCCACCGTTACTGTTACAACGCCGATGTTGTAAATAATAAAGGAGAACGATGCAACCGGCACAGAGATGGCAACCGCTGGGCCAAACATATGACCAAGGTCCTTATATTGCCTTCTAATGGGCTGAATGAGAAAGATATCCATTAATCATGTGAAGCATAGTTACATAGTATTTGGGGTTGAATAAAGACATACGTCCATCAAGTCCAACCCATATAGGTCCACGCATCATCTCATTCTTAGGGATACTGGTACCCCCGGATATTACGGTCCCTCAAGAAATTGTCCAACGTTTCTTGAACAATTCCACACTCTTTGCTGAGATGACGGCCGATGGCAGTGAGTTCCAGACCTTAACCGCTCTTACTGTAAAGAACCCTCTTCGCCCATTGTGCTGGAATTTTTTCTCCACCAACTTTAGGTGGTGGCCTCTAGTCTTTGTAATGGAGTTAATCTCAAACAGTTTGTTGCCAATGTTGCTGTCACCATTGAACATCTTGTACATGAAAATCATATCCCCCCTTAATCTCCTTAATTCCAGCGTAAACATGTTTAAGGTCAGAAGCCTTGTCTCATAGCTCTGGTCCTCCATTCCCCTAATTAGTTTTGTTGCCCTCCGCTGGACTCTCTCCAGTTCAAGGACATCCCTTCTCAGTACCGGCGACCAAAACTGGACCGCGTACTCCAGATGTGGCCGAACCAACGATCTATATAGAGGCAAAATTATAGACTTGTCCCTGCAATACATCCCCTTCTTAATACAGGACAAGACCCTGCTAGCTTTGTTTACCGCAGCTTGGCACTGCAAACTACCTTTCAGTTTGTGGTCTACAATGACCCCCAAATCTTGTTCTATTTCTGACTTCCCTAGCGGCATACCCATGATTGTATAACCCATTTCTTTATTTTTATGTCCAAAGTGCATTACTTTGCATTTATCGACATTAAACCTCATCTGCCATAGTATTGCCCCTCCCCCTATTTTATCCAGGTCCTCCTGCAATGTTATATTGTCACGATCCGTTTCTAGTACCCTCCCTATGTTTGTATGGTCTGCAAACACGGAAACATGGCTATTTATTCCCTCCCCGATGTAATTAATGAATAAGTTCAACAGTATCGAACCCAGCACAGAACCTTGAGGCACACCTCTCATTACACTAGCCCAGTCCGAAAAGGTGCCATTTACAGATACCCTCTGGACCCGTTCCCGTAGCCAGTTCTATATCCACGTGCACACCACCTCATCTATGCCCATAGCCCTCAGCTTGTGAAGTAAGCGCTTGTGTGGTACCGTATCAAAAGCCTTTGCGTAATCCAGATATAGCACATCTACCGGCTTCCCTCCATCAATGTCTCTACTCACCCCCTCATAAAAAGTTAGCAAGTTAGTTAGGCAGGAACAGTCTTTCCTGAACCCGTGCTGATTGTCATTAACTATCCCGTTTTCCTGAACAAATTCTACCAAATAGTCCTTAATTATACCTTCTAACAGTTTACAAACTACCGATGTTAGACTGACCGGCCTATAGTTCCCAGGTTGGCATCTAGCCCCCTTTTTGAATATTGGAACTACCGTAGCCCTCCGCCAATCACATGGTACCCTACCAGTCACTAATGATTCCTTAAAAAATAGTAATAATGGTCTTGTTATAACCTGGCTTAGTTCCCTAAGTACCTTGGGGTGAAGGTTATCTGTGCCAACTGCTTTATTTGCATTGAGCATTTTAAGTCAGCAGGGAAAGAGACGCAAAGGAATCCAGGAAGTTGTTGGAAGTGATGGGCAGACGGAAGGCGGCGCTCACTACATAAAAGGGATTTTTTTCAAGTCAGCTTTGATGGCATTATGAAAAACAAGTTCTGTATTCCTATTACTAGGGATGCACCGATACCGATACTAGTATTGGTATCGGTGCCAAGCCCGGCAGTGAAGTAGATGGAATACTTTATTTGCAAAGAGGCATAACAGCAAACAAATGCTTACATGTTTCAGCCCCCAAACTGGGCCTTAGTCGTAGCCTTGCGAGTGCCGTTTTTTTACCTATTGCACAATGCAAAAATGATGCACAATGCGGGCAGGGGTGGATTTAGGCTCAGAGTTCAGGCAGCGTTCAGGGGAAAGTATCTGTATACAGTGAGAGGCACTGATTGAAGGACGGATAGAAGGAAACCACAGACATTAGGATTTCCTGAAACAATCTGGTATTCATTTATTTGATAACAGTGCGCATAATGCTGATTTGATGTTTGTAAACGATGTTGATGATTTAAGCGGGACCTTCACTGACGCACGGTGCAACGCACACTCATCGTTCCGGAGGACGTTGTTTTTTTGTTGTTGCAGTTCTGGGTATGGGAAGTGAAATGGAACATGTTACTCTCACTCTTACCCTTGAAACATCGCCGAGTTATTTATAGATCCGTTTCGAACTAAAAACACAAAACACACAAACTAGTGCTGACAACGTCGCCATGGCAACCGGCGTTTCAGGACTCGCTGCGGAGAGGACGGCGCTGACACTTCCACGGAACAAGTCAAAAATCACTTGTAAGTAAAAATCACGCCGACCGCAGCCAACAAACGGTCCGGGCCGGAATCCATCGACAACGTTACTGATGGCGATACATTGTTATCCTTCAAGAATACAAATCAAAGATGTCCCCCCTCCCCCATGTGACTCTGCATTGTATTTATGTATCAGATTTGTACATCACTCCACGTTTTTATTATTTCATTCTATATTCTGATTTTACAATATTTCCAGATTCAGGTTTTTTTTTCACGAATGAGGATTAAATTGTATCTAAACCTAAGAATAAAAATGTAACGTATTGTAGCTTACCCATCCTTAGATATGGCGGCTGCATTCGTTTTCTTTTTTTTTTTAGACTTCCTTCCTTTAATTTGCCCTGGTGATCCTGCCAGTAACATACTTCCTTCCTAGAGTGGCAAAGCTCACTTACTGCACTGAATCTATGGAGGAGCAGCAAGTGTGTTGGGACTAGAGTGGGACAGGAGGTGGAGCAGCTGAAATGGATGTGGGGCAGTGGCATAGGATGCGGAGAAGTGGAGCAGGAGGTGGAGCACTGGCACAGGAGGTGGAGAAGTGGCACAGGAGGTGGAGGAGTGGAGCAGGGGGAGGAGCAGTGGCACAGGTGGTGGAGGAGTGGAGCATGGGGCGGAGCGCTGGCCCAGGGGGTGGAGCAGGGGCACAGGAGGTGGAGCAGTGGAGCAGGGGGTGGAGCAGTGGCACAGGTGGTGGAGGAGTGGAGCATGGGGCGGAGCGCTGGCCCAGGGGGTGGAGCAGGGGCACAGGAGGTGGAGCAGTGGAGCAGGGGGTGGAGCAGTGGCACAGGTGGTGGAGGAGTGGAGCATGGGGCGGAGCGCTGGCCCAGGGGGTGGAGCAGGGGCACAGGAGGTGGAGCAGTGGAGCAGGGGGTGGAGCAGTGGCACAGGTGGTGGAGGAGTGGAGCAGGGGGTGGGGCAGTGCCACAGGGGGTGGAGCAGTGGAAGTGAGGATTGGGCAGTGGCACAGGAGGTAGAGAAGTGGAGCAGGGAGAGGAACAGTGCAACAGGTGGTAAAGCAGTAAAGCAGCGAGGAGCACAGGAGGTGGAGTGGTAGAGCAGTGCCACAGGGGGTGGAGCAGTGGGGATGGGGCAGTGGCACAGGAGGTGGAGAAGTGGAGCAGGGAGTGAGACAGTGGGTGGAGCACTGCAACAGGAAATAGAGCAGTGAAGCAGGGAGGAGCACAGGAGGTGGAGCAAAGCCACAGGTGGTGGAGCTGGGAGTGGAGCAGCGGAAGTGGGGATGGGGCAGTGGCACAGGAAGTTGAGGAGTGGAGCAGGAAGTGGGACAGTGGGTGGAGCATTGCCACATGTAATAGAGCAGTGAAGCAGGGAGGAGCACAGGAGGTGAAGGGGTGGAGCAGTGCCAAAGGTGGTGGAGCAGTGAAGCAGGGGGAGCATCAGTGGCAGAGGAGGTGGAGGAGTGGCACAGGTAATCAGGTGATGGAGCAGGGGCACAGGAGGTGGGGCAGTAGCACAGGTGGGAGACCAGTAGCACAGGAGGTGGGGCAGTAGCACAGGAGGTGGAAGAGTTCAGCAGTGGCACAGGAGGTGGAGCAGGGGGTGGAGCATGGGGCATGGGAGGTGGAGCAGTGGCACTGAGCTTGTAAAAGCACAGCCTCTCTTTGTGTTCTGCAGTTACATTGAACTCGAGCACATCTGTCTCTCTACAAATCTTTGGCGGAACAGATCCCATTAATGTCGCTCAGCTGTGTATTTAGCTGCGTTTGGAGCTGCCCGTCAATTGACACGGAACATTTGTGTCTCCGATTATCAGTGAGCAGACACGCTGGAAGAAAGTATTCCGGCCCTCAGAAGCGCGGGTGGCGGGATCACCTTTCAGCGGCGTCACACAAGCCGTAAGTTGGAAGGAAATCAGAAGTTCGGGAGATAAAACCCACAAATTTGAGAAAAACGAATGTGTTGTTTGAGCCGGTTCCATATTTTGTTGCTCCCAATTATTCCAGTTACAGAGCTCTCGGCATAATAATTTCTTGAGTAACAACACACTTCAGAGAGCGCCGAGACTCTTCCTCGTATCCCACTGAGCACAAGGCTGTTGATTTTGCATAAAGTTAAAATCTGGAGAGGTCTCGGAGTCTGGCGCTTATTATGCCGTCTGTGATAACAATGTTTCACATGTCAGCCCTCTGAAGGGAGTCTGCACACTTTTTGCAAGAAATTTAAAATGAGTGTCGTACAAAGTGTCACCACACGGCCAGCGGGGATAAAAAAAGCGATTCCTCGCCGAATTCCTTTTACAGTAAAGAACCCCTCCAGCTCCACAGCTGACTAAGTCTGTATAGAATCCTTTTCTGTTCTACAGCTTACATAGCCTTCTTCCGAACTGCGTTGCCTAATTCACAGCATGGATGTTTATTTATATTGAACAACTCTGTGTTCACCGAAACTTTAAGGGCTAGTTCACACCAAGCGCGGAGCAGATCCAGAGCAGATCAGTTGCAGACCGGATCAAACTGCGTCCAATGTATTCCAATGGTATTTTTAGCTCCAGTTCACATCGCAGCGTGCAGTTCCAGAGCAGGTAAAAAAAACTGCAGCAAGCCCTATTTTACCTGCTCTGGATCTGCAAACGCATAAAAAATGCATGCAAATGCCTGGAACGCACTGAAAGCCCATGTTAAACTAAATGTTTTTTTGTTTTTTTAGCCAAAAACGCGTCAAAAACGCATCAAAAATGCATCTAAAAGACTAGCGTGCGTGTGCAGAAACCTGACCGGATCTGCTCTGAATTTGGTGTGAACAAGGCCTAAAACGTTTACATCACAGAATACTTTCCTATTCTAAGCTACAGGATTATTTATCAAAAAGTTCCACCTTTTTATCAATAAAAAGCAATCTTTCAAGAGTCCAGTGACTGTGCCTAGGCCGTGATGACGTCATCAGCCTGCTGCAGGCAGGAGGAAGCAGTTCCTCAGTCTCCCCTGCCCCAGTGATCAGTATCTACTGCAGGCAGAGGAAGCATTGCCTCAGTCTCCCCTCCTCCAGTGATCAGTCTGCTGCAGACCGCAGGAAGCATGTCCTCAGTCTCCCCCAGAGCTATGGGGTAACCTTTTTATCCCATAGTTCTCTTCAGGGTCACAGGAGGATATATTCTAACCTGCTCCTGTGACCAAAAGCTCAGTATATAGCAAGCTACTGCCTGCTATATACTGAGAGCGCCGCAGCTGGGACAGATCCCGGCAATGCTGTTGAGATCCGCCCAGCTGCGTGACTGACAGCTGGCTCTGCCTATCTAGAGGCAGAGCCAGCTGTGCCCGCCCCCTCCCCCGTCCGTTCCTCCAATTAGCGCTGGAGGATCAGAGAGGGGAGGAATCCCTGCGGGAGCGGTGACTGACAGGGTAGAGAAGTGAGCGAGCGACGGTATGTGTTCGCTTACTTCCCGATCTATAGAGCCGACGTGTGACAGTCTCATTGTCACACGTCGGCTCGAACTATGAGGATGAGTGAAAATCACTCACCTCATAGTTCTCCTTTAATTGCTCTTACAGTAGAGAATCCACAATGGCAGCATTTGAAAAATAACAAAGAAACAAGGTTTAAGTTCCGCTCTCTCACGCTTGCTCGGGCCCATTAGCGACAGCTAGGGAGGAATTAATTCCAACCCGCATCCTAATGATCCGGGCTGCTCGGTGCTCCGTCCTAACACATGTAAATCAGCTGGAAATGGTGTTGAACTCAATAGGACTCGCGCAGCAGGAAAAAAAAAAACCTTTTTTCTTTTTGTTTCCTCAAAGCAGCCGCACATCATTTTTAGTTGGCCTTGGAGACCAAGACGTATTCAAACGCCGAGGCGTTAATATATTATTTATGGCGATAATCAAGCGCCTCGGTCTAGCCGAAACATTCCCGCCGGTGTCCTGGTCGAGCCTTTTTGTGTTTGTCTCCAATATGCTGCTTAGTTACTTGTAACCCTTCGGCGGAGCTTCAATCCCCCTTTACGCCGGGAGGCGGGAGAAAGGGGGGGAAAAAAAAAGAAATACATATTCATAAGCGGCTCGGCGCTCAGTTACCGCCCGGCGAAAGAGCGGCGCAGATAATGAACTGAATTAATTCCGATTTTCACTCCGCGCAAGATACACACACACAAAAAATGACACGCGTACGTTTCACTCCGTGGAAGGGGCGACTCCTCGCTGGTCACAATGCATCCCATCTCCCCTAATTCAATAGGGTCCCTTTTTTTTTTTTACATGGACAGCCGCCGAGGCTCATCTGCATACGGTTGACGTGGCAACTGCTGATCTATCATGGTGATATAATAGAAGTGGAAGTCCGGCGGTTTAATGAACTGAGAGAGAGAGAGCGTGAAGTTATTTTTAAAGAATAAGAGAGCTTTTTTTTAAAAAAAAAAAAAGAATCTCAACTCCTTTAAATGTATCCAGGCAAGTCGAAGGCCTCATTCACACGACTGACAGCCGGCCCGTACAGATCCGCGCGGCATGCGCAGTCGTATCGGGCGGTCCCCGGAAGGACAGGGGCTGCGTGCAATTGTACGCAGCAGCCTGCTCTTCCCCGCCGTACGCTCTAGGGTTGCCACCTGTCCGCGATTCACCCGGACAGTTCGGGTTTTGAATGCTGCGTCCGGGTTTCATGGCGGCTGAAACCCGGACACGAGATGTCAGGCAGACAGGGGCAACCAAAATTAAGATAGGGGCTACTGGTCCCGCACACAGAAAATAGTCTTGACTGTGATATTTACAGCACATATGAATGGGCGGCGCTACTTACATATGAATAAGCCGTGACTCATTCTCCCCAAAAAATTTCCGTAAGGCGCTAGAGTGTTCGGGTTTCGATGGAAGAAAAGGTGGCTCACCCGAGCTGCACATAAATGCGGGTGCGGTTGTTTGTGCTCAGACGCAGACAGGATCCATCCTGTCTGCGTACGAGTTCTGACACCCGCACCCGCGCAGATGTGCAGCTCGGGTGAGCGTACGGCAACAGAGAAGAACAGGCTGCTGCGGACAATCACACGCAGCACCTGTCCTTCCCAGATACGGCCGTGCACGGCGCACGGATCTGTACGGGCCAACTTTTAGCTGTGTGAATGAGGCCTAAAAGTGTGACCTCAGGGTTTTCATTATTTTTTTCCTTCCTCTTGCTGTCTTTGAGGGCCGAGCTGGGGTCATCAAGGGCCCTGTCAGATCAGATTTATTTTTTTGGTTGGGGCTGCCAGGGGGCCGCACAGTCACCCGCTCGTCATGAACCAAGTGTCATTAAAGGTTAAGACCTCCCAGCCAGGTCCCTATCGCTGCTGCCCCTGCACTGCTGATACATATTTATTGATGGTGTGGTATACTATGGACTTATAGTTCAAACTCTCTCTTATCCTCTCCACTCTGAATCAGAGCCGTAGCTAGCTCCTTTTGTGCCCGAGGCAAAAAACAGAGGGTGGAGCAGTGCCAGTGCCCCGCCGGTTGCAGGGATTCACTTCCCCTCGGATCCCCGCTGCATACAGATAGGGGAGAGCAACAGGGATCCAGAGGAGAAGCCCCCACTTCTCCCTGCTGGCTGAGCCCTGGCTACGTCCCCCCCGCACCTGCGCCCCACGGCGAGAGCCTCAGTCGCCTCGCCCTCGCTACGGCCCTGCTCTGAATTGTCTGGACACGACATCTGATCTGACTTAAGGCAAGAAGTATAAATCCGTCCCAGACTATTCATAATGATACATCCATTAGACATGTAAGCTGATGAAAAATTCGGTTTGGATATTTCGGAAATTCGGGATTCGGATCCTCCCATGAACTAACTAAACTCAGGCCAGTTCACCAGGCCAGTTGCATTTTTGTATTACTGGTATAAAATCTTTTTTTTTTTTTACCAATAAACATTTGTTATAGGGCTCATCCATTATACTCAGTTTTCAACTGTTTTGAAAGGGAGCCCACAGCTTCACCTGCTGCCTGGAAATATCAACATAACTATTTAGTCATTTATAAAAGGTAAAATAATTTTAAATGAAATTTGTATTAATTCTGCACATAATAAGTATCAGTATCGGTGCATCCCTAATATAAACCATTACCCTTTAAAGCAGGCATTATTTATTTTTACTTACCCTTTGTAAAAGAGCGTAATACAGCAATATCATATTTTCTATCATGCATTGTTACAAGTAAGGTACAAGAAAAGGAAATATATAACAGTCTGTGATAAAATACATACAGAAGTATACACAAATAAGTTAACAAACTATTATAAATATATAAATTGTAGGTAAAGTAAAAATAATTAGCAGGAATGAGAGTTCTACAAAAGAACCTGACACAAGTGAAATAAATCACGGCGAGATTTAGATGCTGGAATAATAACATCTCAGCGGGAGGACTGAGCGCAGTTGACTGGCAGTTTAGCTTCTTGTATTATCACGCTGAAGTAAATATATTTTTATGGAACAATTAAACGCTGTTTATGACCCTCTCACCGTTTCCTGCATAATTATTAGTGATAAGATGCCGCTGATAAGCCGCAGGGAGAGAGACAGATAATCCCACTCTAAATGTATTGATGCTTTTCTAAGCTGCCTCTACACACTGAGATTTTTGTTGAAGTTCTTGGGGACTTTAGAAGGTGATTAGACATAAAGGAAATGATCGGCGTGGCTGATCATTCGGGTTTGTTTCTAGGGAAAGGCATATACCGGCATGGCTGATGTTGGCTTATCACGGGGAAATATTAGCTGGGCCAATCAATGATTTCCATGAGAATCATTTGCAGGTACCCACAGTCATGAAAGTTAATGTATAGCCAAAACCTTTTTTTTTCAAGTTTACTCTAGTATAGGGAAGGGTTAAAAGCTGTCAATTTATGTTTAACGGCTTCATTGGGGAGATTTCTGTTCCAGAGATGCAACAGGAAGTGAGAGAAAGCCTCTACAAAGTGAGGAAATTCCCCTCTTATTTGTTACCGTGAAAAGTGTCCCCACTGGGAAACTTTGTCCTGAAAAATTTCTAGTCACTTCCTGTCCCAATGACAATGGTCACCAGGACAAATAAAAGGGTGAGTTCTCTCAAAGGTGACACAGACAGCAGTGGCATAAAAATAGCCATAGCAGCCGATGTGGCTGCTTTGGGGCCTGGACTAGAAGGGGGCCCCTTAGAAAGACTTTTAAGGAAAAATGAAGTTTCTAATACAGAAGGGCGGAAGTCAGACTTTGGGATGATCACTAGTCACAGATCCCCGTCCCCTCTTAGTTATTACTGGAATAGGTGTCCACACTGGCAGTCTTCCCCTCACTCTTTACCCTGATGAAACTCAAAAACATTGGATATCCCGTCACTTCCTCTCCCAATGTGGTCACCAGGACGAATAAAGAGGGTAAGATTCCCCAAAGGTGATGAAGATAGCAGTGGTGTAACGATAGCCATAGCAGCCAATGTGGCTGCTATGGGGCCTGGGGGAGGAGAGGGCCCCATTGAAGACTTTAAAGGAAAACTAAATTGAGACGTTTCAAGTATAGAAGGGATGAAGTCAGACCTAGGGATGGTCACTAGTCACTAGGGATGCACCGATACCGGTTTTTCGGTATCGAGTACCGATATTTCTTTTTCGGTACTCACAGACACCGAATACCGATACCGGAAGTCCCAATAAGGAAGACAGATGGCATGTAATGCCTCCCCACCCGGCTTCCCGATTAGCAAGGAAGCCGTCTCCATGCTCCCTCATCACCTGGTGATGAGGGAGCATGGAGGGTTGGCCAGCCAAGTGACGAGGGAGCAGCTTCCAAGTGACGAGGGAGCATGGAGCCGGCTTCCCAGCCAATCAGGAAGCCGGGCAGCTTGTAATGACATGCTGCCCGGCTTCCTGATACCGGAAGCTCAGGTATCCGCCTAGGCATCGGTGCATTTGGAAAAATACTCGGCATTGGCACCGATACCTATACTAGTATCGGTGTCAGTGCATCCCTACTAGTCACAGAACCCCTTCCTCTCTTTTTTTTACTTTTCAAAGTATTTTATTGGTTTTTGAAATTTTTTCAAAGAAAAAAAAAGATGTAACATTGGTACATAAGCATTTACATATACATACATTAATGTCTTATCCATGTACATACAATAGTATAGCAAAACTGAACTGGCAGTCTTGGGACAGACCCCGTGGGACCCGAATGGTAGATATGGCAAAATATACATATAAAATCTCTAGGCGTCCGTCCGAAGAACAAAAAGATCCAGAGGATCTTAAGGTGGGTCTAGGAAAACTGAGCAAAGAGGGAGAAACAGTGGGTAGGGGAAAGAGCGGAGGGGAGGGGGAAAGAAGAGCGCTTCCTACATGATTCCGTGTTGAGGTCTCTTCCTCTCTTAACTGTCAATGGAACAAGTGTCCCTACTGGCAGATTTCCCCTCACCTTTTGTTGGATTTCTCCTCTCTTCCTGTCCCAAAGACAGTGGTCACCAAGACATACAGTATAGAGAAGATGAGTTTCCCTAAAGGTGACATAGATAGCAGTAGCTTAACAATAACCATAGCAGCCCATGTGGCCGCTATGGGGCCTGGGATAGGAGGGTGCCCCTTAGGAAGACTAAACTGTGAAGTTTCTAGCATAGAAGGGCTGAAGTCAGACTTAGGGATGGTCACCAGTCACAGAACCCCTTTGTGTAGTAAGAAGAATTGGCTTAGCTTTGCAAGTTTGCTGGGATGCTACTGGCTGGCTCATCATTGCTTGATATGCTGCGGCCCAGTCAGTAACATCCTACCGTGTTTCCCTGCTCAAATAAAAACACACTAGGTCTTATTTTTTTTTTTTTATGTACAACAATCCACACTTATTCATGTAGAAAAGTCTACATGTATTCATGTACAAAAATATGGTGATCAGGGCAATCAGGGGTGCCGTACCTTTCCAAGAGCAATTTGCTAACCAAACACTGGCCAGAATGAGCGAAGCGCGCTTTCACTATGGATTCCTCACAGGCAAAGTGCATTTGGTATGACTCCGCCTGCGACAGAAGCCGGCGCTATAGAGGAGGCATTGGCTTATGCGGCTCTGCTCCCTCCGGTGCCGCCTCGCTTCCTCTAGCGCTGGCTTCGTTGGCACCACTGATTCTCTCCCGCCTCTCCAAGTTCCCCCTTATGCCACCACCGGCCCTGGGAATGGTCACAACTAGGTCTTATTTTTGGGATAGGTCTTATTTTCAGGGAAACAGGGTAGTAACTAAGAAGATGTCTGACCCTTCTCTGCTCTATCCAAAACTAAAAAACAAAAAATTGCCTTTACATAAACTTTCATTTTTTTCCACCTTTAATGAAACGATCTTCTCTCTGCCAGGGAATGATTCCTTAGCTGAATATTCATTTTTCTTTGAATTATCATTTAGAAGTCTGTTTTTTTCCTGCTACATAAAGACGAATTGCTCAGTTGCAAATTTCTCATTTTCACAGGCCGCTGTTTAATCCCGAAATTGCTTTATGACAATTGCTTGTTAAAGCACAGAAGAGTTTTTATCCTTTGTTCTCACATCCATATTCATGGCCGGGAATTTACATATCCTCCACTGTAAGGTATCATGAGATCCTTTTTAGTGTTAATCACAGAAATATCCAAAAATTACAATGTTAACTCTATGAGGCCAATACTAAAACTAATATAAACCGATGAACTGTTGAAGCAGAACTCTGCACTGCAAGGGTTAATTGCTCATTATGTCTAGGAAGCTAAAATAACAAATGATGCCTTGTATTGAAAAAGGGAATGTGGTGTAGAGACAAAGCGATCATTTTGCCACTTTATAGATCGCTGGTTCGGCCTCATCTGCAGTATGCGGTCCAGTTTTGGTCACCGATCCACAGAAAGGATGTCCTGGAACTGGAGAGAGTCCAGAGAAGGGCAACTAAACTCATTAAAGGAGAACGATGGGGTTAAGGCTTTTCCCCATATTTCTCCTTAGGGTAACGGGAGGACACAAACTAGCGTCCTCCCGTCACCCTAGGCTCAGTATACCGCGAGCTACAGCTCCCTATATACTGAGATGCCGCAGCTGAAGCGGATCCCGACAATTATGTCTGGATCCGTCCAGCTGCGTGACTGACAGCTGGCTCTGCCTATCTAGATGCAGAGCCAGCTGTGCCCGCCCCCTCCCCCGTCCGTTCTGCCAGTCAGCGCTGGCGGATCGGGGAGGGGGGAATCCAGCCCCTCCCCTGTCACGGCAGAGAGCCGTGACAGGATCGAGAGGTGAGCGAACGCCGGTATGTGTTCGCTCACCTCCCGATCTACTGAGGCGACCTGTGACAGTCTCATTGTCACAGGTCGGCTAGAACTATGAGGTGAGTGAAAAGCACTCGCCCTCACAGTTCTCCTTTAAGGGTCTGGAGGATCAAAGCTACAGTATGAGACGAGGTTGCTAAAATTTGACATGTTCACGCTGGAAGTGAGGAGATTACGAGGAGACGTGATTTTGATGTACAAAATGTCGGGTGGTGATGGTAACATCTGCAATAAACTTTTTACAGTAAACTCCGTAACAGGGACTAGAGGCCACCACCTAAAACTGGTGGAGAAAAGATTTATCCACAAAGGGAGAAGGGGTTTCTTCCCTGTCAGAGCGGTTACATTTTGGAACTCGCTGCCACAAGCAGTGGTATCAGTTGAGGAGCATAGGAAGTGGAATGACATACACCCACATATAGATTTATAACTCAGCCCCTTCGTTTGTTTTCTTTAGAAAGTGGCCACAGCCTGTGTAGAAAAGCCTGTCCCCTGACAGCACGCTGCAGAGACGGACCCTTGCTCTCCGTGTGGAAGCAGGGGTCTCTCTGCAGTGGTCCAATACAACCCCTGCTGATTCAGAGCTACAGCTCTCCGATCAGCAAACCTCATGCTCCTTGATGATTGGAGAGCTCTGGCTCTAACTCATCAGGAGGTAGCTCCAACCTCTTCCGAGAGACCACTGCTTCCACACACAGAGCATGGTGGCAGGGGACTGCATGGCACAATCATGTACATCCTGGTGCCTGTGCAGTTCTTGGTTGTGTTCAGAAATGTCTGACACAGATCACCGCCTGCTGCAGCCCCTCACCTTGTGACTTGTTACAAAGTTACAATGTTGCAGTCTAGTCAGTGGGGGAGGCTAGAGACTGAGGAAATGCTTCCTTCTGTCGGCAGCAATCTGATCACTGAGGGAGCAAGCCCTATTTTTACCTTTGCAGTGGAACGGAACGCAGGCAAAGTTTTGCCAAGCGTCCAATCGCACTGCGGGCGAGGGGGGCGCGGAAGCGGTACCATTGAATTCAATGCATCGCCACGCCCCCTCCCACCCCAAAACGCCGGGGGAAATTTTGTGAGCGATCGCGGTGCGTTCTAGCAGCTACCGCTCTGGAATGCACCGCTTTCGGTGTGAACAAGGCCCGAGGGAATCCTTCCTCTTGACTGCAGAAGTCTGATCACTGGGGGAGGGGAGACTGTGGGAATCTACCTCCTGCCTGCAGTAGACTCATGCCATTATCTCAGCCTAGGCAAAGTCACCGGACTGGAGCACAAGATGGGCTTTTAATGGTAAAGGTATAGATTTTAAAATGAAAAAATACGCAATTGCTGTATATTGTGACATGGCGCGTATTCATAAATATTCGTAAAATGACTAAAATAATCCACTTATTGATAAGATTATGAACATAAAACTGATCACTTTATAGTATATGTCTACATAAATTGTGAGAAAGACGATCGTCTCCCTTTAAGGTTGATGGGCCCTTTATCTCGGAATACTGATGGATCTGATAGCTGTCACTGAAACAAAACAATAGAATTCCGGGAAAGAAATCTTTGCCAGCTCGGGGAATTAGGTGTCACCGCTGCCTATCATGTGGAATTGAATGTGTGGCAGCAAATAATACATAATATCTGCAATAAGAATAATCTCATCTCTCATTTTCCGAAAACAGTCGTCACTTTTTTTTTTTTTTTTCTTCCCTTTTTCGGGTTTTGGAAACTTGAGCCGAAACAAAGTGATAAAGTAGAAAGTGAACTGTGCGATTTATTTTGCCCGTTTCATCGGAGTGTTTATCTATCAATGCATCATCGGCTGGTGACGGGTAAAATCTGAAGAGGATTCGCCGTTTGAGCCGCTATCAATTTGTCAATTGTCTCTTACGAGAGCGCGCCCGACGCCGCAATGAGTACTTGTAGAATGAAGATAAAATAATAATTGACGGAGGGCCCTGTTTATTTCCTGTCTACGCCTGACATTTTGGCTTAAACGTTGAATAATAATGTATTTATTAACATATGATACACGCAGAAGTGGAGCAAGGGGATCAAGAAGTTGTCGGCAGTCGCGCTGGATCCAGCAGTGGAAGTCGGCAGGTTTTGTTACCTATTGGTGGACACAGAGTCCGTTCACACTACTGCGGCTTCAAAGCATTTTTGCCATGCGCCTTGCAACATTGTAATACTTAAAGGAGAACTATGAGGTGGGTGCTTTTCACTCACCTCATAGTTCTAGCCGACAAGTGACAATGAGACTGTCACAGGTCGGCTCAGTAGATCGAGACACATACCGGCATTCGCTCACCTCTCGATCCTGTCACAGCTCTCTGCCGTGACAGGGGAGGGGCTGGATTCCCCCCTCCCCGCTCCGATCCGCCAGCTCTGACTGGCAGAACGGACGGGGGAGGGGCGGGTACAGCTGGCTCTGCCTCTAGATAGGCAGAGCCAGCTGTCACTCACGCAGCTGGGCGGATCCAGACATAATTGTCGGGATCCGCTCCGGCTGCGGCGTCTCAGTATACCGCAAGCTACAGCTCGCGGTATACTGAGCCTAGGGTGACAGGAGGACGCTAGTTTGTGTCCTCCCGTTACCCTAAGGAGAACTATGGGGAAAAGCCCTAACCCCATAGTTCTCCTTTAAGCTGCCCATACACCTTACGAATATCGGCCGATTTTCGTATGCGATCGCGTTTTCGTCCGATTATCGGTAAGGTTGATGGGCAGTGTACAAACACTGTACAATCGATCGACTTTTGACTAACCAGCAGGTTAGAAAACTTCGGTCGATCGTACGATTTTCGCAAGGTTGGTGGCGTTTCGGTATGTCAAAATTGGTACGATCTACACTGCACATGCGCAGACTAAAATATGTGCGGTCGATTACCGCAATTTGTCCAGGTGCTTTCTTCTAATCACCGCTGATCCAACCTTGCGATAATCGGGGAAGGATGGGGCCGCTGCACGAAAATCGTACGACGGTTCAATCATTGGACGAAAAGTTTCGTCCGATGATCACAAGGTGTATGGGCAGCTTTACACTCATTGGCCACTGTATTAGGTACACCTGTTCAACTGCTCGTTAATGCAAATACCTGATCAGCCAATCACATGGCAGCTACTCAATGCATTTAGGCATGTAGACGTGGTCAAGACGATCTACTGATGTTCAAACGGAGCACCAGAATGGGGAAGAAAGGTGATTTAAGTGACTTTGAACATGGCATGGTTGTTGTTGCCAGGCCGGCTGGTCTGAGTATTTCAGGAACTGCTGATCTACTGGGATTTTCATGCACAACCAACTCTCGGGTTTACAGAGAATGGTCCGAAAAAGAGAAAATATCCAGTGAGCTGCAATTCTCTGGGCGTAAATACCTTGTTGATGCCAGAGGTCAGAAATGAAGGGCCAGACTGGTTCAAGCTGATAGAAAGGCAACCGTAACGCAAATAACCACTGGTAACAACTGAGGTATGCGGAAGAACATCTCTGAACACACAATGATCCTTGAAGGGCTTTGGCAGCAGAAGACGACACCAAGTGCCACTACTGTCAGCTAAGAACAGGGAACTGAGGCTTCATTTCACAAGGGTTCACCAAAATTGGACAAAAGAAGATTGGAAAAACATTGCCTGGCCTGATGAGTCTTGATTTGTGCTGCAACATTTGGATGGTCAAGTCACAACATGAAAGCATGGATCCATCCTGCCTTGTATCAATTTTTCAGGCTAGTGGTGAAGTAATGGTGTTGGGGAGATTTTATTGGCACACTTTGGGCCCCTTAGTACCAACTGAGCATCATTTAAATGCCACAGCTTGGCTGAGTATTGTTGCTGACCATATCCTCCCTTATTGACCGCAGTGTACCCGTCTTCTGATGGCAACTTCCAGTACTAGGACACGTTATGTTACACAGCTAAAATCATCTGAAACTGGTTTCTTGAACATGATAATGAGTTCACTGTACTGAAATGGACTCCACAGTCACCAGATCTCATTCCAATAGAGCACCTTTGGGATGTGGTGGAACGGGAGATTCTCATCATGGATGAGCAGCCAATATGTCTGCAGCAACTCTCTGATGCTTTCATGCCAATGAATGGAATGTTTCCAGCACCTTGTTGAACCCATGTCATGACGAATTAAGGCAGTTCTGAAGACAAAAGGGGGTCCAGCCTTGTACTAGCAAGGTTGACCTTGGCCAGTGAATATACAGTGGTACCTCGGGTTCACAAACGCTTCTGTTACACGAACAATTCGGTTCGCGAACAGGAAGTGCGGCAAAATTTTGCTTCCGTTTGCGAACTCCGCTTTGGGTGACGAACACAACCGCAGCCATCTTCCCGGCTCTGGCACATGGTCGTGGCTTCCTCTAGTCGAGATAGTTTGATTCAGTTCACAACCAGAAGCGTGGAACGAATTAAGTTCGTGAACCGAGGTACCACTGTATATTAAAACATAAAAGAGTGACGGCAGAAATAGATCTGTCCCAAACATATTTAAAGTGACATTAAACCCTCAGATTTTTTAACATAAACCAATACTGTAATGTGCGCCTTACTGTAATCCATGGTTGTTTCCCTTCTCTTTGCTGCTCTTCCTTTTAAATCCTCATGTCTTCTCATGCTTGGGGAGAACTTCCCTTCTCAGCTCAGGGCCTCTTCCTGTAGTACTGGCTCAGGTTACAAGCCTATACAAACCTATACACAGACACCGTGTATCCATTCCTGAGACAAGGCAGTCTGCTGCAAAACAGAAGTTCTGCCCAGCATGAGAACAGATACAGATTTAAAAGGAAGAGCAGCAAAGAGAAGTGAAACTACCATGGATTACAGGAAGGCGCACATTACAGTATTGTTTTATGTTAAAAAATCTGAGGGTTTAATGTCACTTTAAATTCACTTCCTGTTGACTGACTCACTACCTCTGCTGGAAGTCTGTTCCAAACATCCACTACTCTTTCTGAAAAATAACTTTTAAAAGAACTCTATGGCCATGCATTAAACCCACTTTAAAATAAAAAAATGAAAATATCTTGAAAAAATGAATACGGCATATATAATTCTTGCACAAGCCGTTTTGTAATTGAATGTTATTAAAAATGACCTTTCTATTTAAAACAGAAGCCACTGAAATGTTCTAAATTAAAAAAACTTTAATGCAATATGGTGACCCGGAGGTGTTCTGCACACAGTCGGTGTAAGGGATGCCCCCCAGAAATGTCACTTCCAGCCTCTGTGGTTGGCTGACTGATTTTCCCAGAAGTCTGCACCAAGATACAAGTATCATTTTTGGCATCCCTTACAATAGGAATTTCATTGTTGCTGAGATACTCCCTAAGGGTTAATTAATACTAAAGGAACGCCGACACTGCACCTCTCCTCATTACAACACAGAAAGTCCACCAGCTGGTTATAATGAACTCGACCCTCCCATTCAGGGATCAGTCTGGAAAGGACACGCAGCAACAAAAAGCTTTTTCTTCAGAACAGAAATAGATAGAAAGTTGCAACAAAGTTTGGTAAAATCCCTACAATGTACACAGATCACCCAGAGAGGATTGATTTTTGAGTTTGAATGGAATTATTCTTTAAAGTAAACTTTCCAGTAACTTTACTGCAGGAATACATTTCTGGCATGTCTCAATATACAGTAACAGAATATTTTGTTTCTATAAAAAAAAGTATAATTGTCAATAAAAAGCCATCCTTGAGGGGTTGCCAAGAATGTACCATCTGTTCTTTGTTCTGTCTTTCCTTCTTATGCCTGGTTTCCCCATCTCGGCTTTCTCTCTTCCTCTACTGTCCTCCCTCTCATACCACCAGTCTCCCCCCCTTATCTGACATCAAAGGAGTTCTGAAAACGGTCGGGTTTAATGGGGATGCAAGATTTCTACTTATGATGTACATGATCAGGCTGCAACATTGTAACATGATGTTAGTGATCAGGCTGCAACATTGTAATATGATGTACATGATCAGGCTGCAACATTGTAACATGATGTTAGTGATCAGGCTGCAGCATTGTAACATGATGTTAGTGATCAGGCTGCAGCATTGTAACATGATGTTAGTGATCAGGCTGCAGCATTGTAACATGATGTTAGTGATCAGGCTGCAGCATTGTAACATGATGTTAGTGATCAGGCTGCAGCATTGTAACATGATGTTAGTGATCAGGCTGCAGCATTGTAACATGATGTTAGTGATCAGGCTGCAGCATTGTAACATGATGTTAGTGATCAGGCTGCAGCATTGTAACATGATGTTAGTGATCAGGCTGCAGCATTGTAACATGATGTTAGTGATCAGGCTGCAGCATTGTAACATGATGTTAGTGATCAGGCTGCAGCATTGTAACATGATGTTAGTGATCAGGCTGCAGCATTGTAACATGATGTTAGTGATCAGGCTGCAGCATTGTAACATGATGTTAGTGATCAGGCTGCAGCATTGTAACATGATGTTAGTGATCAGGCTGCAGCATTGTAACATGATGTTAGTGATCAGGCTGCAGCATTGTAACATGATGTTAGTGATCAGGCTGCAGCATTGTAACATGATGTTAGTGATCAGGCTGCAGCATTGTAACATGATGTTAGTGATCAGGCTGCAACATTGTAACATGATGTTAGTGATCAGGCTGCAGCATTGTAGCTTTGTATCCAGTTACAAGGCGAGAGGCTGCAGCAGGGGCTGATCTGTTTGGATGATGGATGATGGATGGCACCATCTTTCTGGAGAGAATAGCAGATGAAGGCATTGTCAAGGTGAGTACTGTGGTCTCTGTGAGTGGTAATAAGTACCTGGTGGTGTTACACGAACACATTACATGCACTTAGCATATAAAATATATCTGATGGTGGGTTCACTTTAAAAAAAACATTCTAAATGTCTTCAGTGTTCATTAAAATGTAGTACATCTGACAAATCCAATGCATACAAATTAAACTTCATGCTGGAAGCCACAGTCCTCTAATTGCAAAGCAGATAATTAAAGCCCATAGGAAACACACAGAACATTCATTCCAATGCACAGGGAAGACACATACATTTGATATGTTTACATCGATTCTAAAAAGCACCAACCGCAATGGAAAAAAACAAAGCATGATCAGATTATCAGGAAAATAAGAAAATAGGAAAGCCAATGTGTTTCGGGGGTTCAGACACTCTCCCTTCACCAGAGACACAACACAAGGCAAGAAAATATAAAGGTTCATATGGAAAATAAAATTCATTTTGTAAGAGAATCTATTATATGTGAAAAATAAATTAAAAAAAGGGAAATACCTAAATATAATATAAATAAATTATAATGATCTGATAATACTAATTCTTGTTGTATTATAGAACACAATAAATCAATTATTGCTAAAAGATCCAGTAATATGTGCAAAAAATATAAAATATATTTGATGTTCTGGTTTTTTGTTTACTATTATGCACGCGTCCATAGACTTACCTTGTGTCTCTCCTCGTCTCCCGGCCGAAAATCCGAACTGCGCATGTGCCCGCCCCAAGATGCTTTGCGGCCGCCCGAGCAGTTCCGGATTTTCAGACGGGAGCGCGCGGCGTACACAGGGGTAAGTTTAAACCGCTTTTAAAGCGTTTATTTTTTTAAACTCTTTGCTTGTTAGCAGGAGATATATGCAAAAAAAAACAAAAAAAAAACCCGGAGGGTTTAGAAACCCTTTAATTAAAAAACCTTCACAATATGAACTTTATTATTCCATAAACGTTTACATTTTCTTAGTTGTGTTGTAGCCCCGATGAAGGGTGAGTGTCTGAACCCCATGTAACATGTTAGCTTTCTTAAGGTGCCCATACACTTTACGACCATCGGAAGACTTTTGTCTTGCGATGGTCGTATGCTTATTGAAAGCCCGTACGATCTGCCCACCTTGGACGGGCAGATCGAACTTGCGATCATCGAAAGCCCGCCCCGTTGAGGGCGCACACCGGCCCGTTCCACAGCTATCGAACGAGCAGGCTAGAAACCCGCCGACAATCGTACGATTCTCGGCGGGTTTTCGAGCATGTTGGTTCGACAAAAGACGTGCGACCGTACAGTAGAAACGGTCGCACGTCTTCGTTCACACTGCTCGATTCTCGTACGATCGCGGGATTTCCCACGATTCTCGTACGAGAATCGAGCAGTGTATGGGCACCTTTAGTCTTCTGATTATGCAAAAAAAACAAAAAACAAATGTGCACTCTTTGACCATTGGTGTGGAGCCCTTGCTGCTTCATAGTATTTTTTTGCTTCCTGTGTCCTTCTCACTTCCTGTCCCAGTGACACCCCAAGTCGGGGTAGAGTTGACAACATTGTTTGGGATTTCTGTGCAGTAGGGAGACGGCGTTCTCTTCTCAGTACAGGGAATGCACTGGATTTCCAGTGGGCTGTGGTCAGCATGGGTTATTCAAGCCACTTTTAAGACTGGTACTACACGTGGCAGTTTAATACAGTGATTAGCTGATTTCATTTTTGGTTGAAATATCAAATCTACTGAAGACATGAAATGGTGGTTTTGATCAACCTCAAGGAGATCAAAACTACCCCCTCGATAGTGAAGGTGGAAAAACGATCGCTTTCAAAGAGACATTGCCCAAGATTTATTCCCTTTTAAATCTTTTAAAGGAGAACTATGAGGGGGAGTGCTTTTCACTCACCTCATAGTTCTAGCCGACCTGTGACAATGAGACTGTCACAGGTCAGCTCAGTAGATCGGGAGGTGAGCGAACACATACCGGCGTTCACTCACCTCTCGATCCTGTCACAGCTCTCTGCCGTGACAGGGGAGGGGCTGGATTCCCCCCTCCCCGCTCCGATCCGCCAGCGCTGACTGGCGGAACGGACGGGGGAGGGGGCGGGTACAGCTGGCTCTGCCTCTAGATAGGCAGAGCCAGCTGTCAGTCACGCAGCTGGGCGGATCCCGGCATAATTGTTAGGATCCGCTTCATCTGTGGCGTCTCAGTACAGCTCGCGGTATACTGAGCCTAGGGTGACTCCCACAGACTCTCGTTTGTGTCCTCCCGTTACCCTAAGGAGAACTATGGTGAAAAGCCCATAGTTCTCCCTTAATAGATTTATTGATCAGTTGACCAAATTCTGATGGTCGATGAAACTCGTGAACGGTAGATTGCTTCTGGTGAACACTGGCAATTATACTTGTGATACCCGGTGAATGAAAAGTGGTCAACATCATATAAAAAATTGACACGTGGATGGCCAGCTGTATGGACCGGAGCCCAAGACGTCCCGGCACAGGTCAGCCGACACACTTAATAAGCTCGGACAGGCAGGTGGCCTGCTCACCAAAGCTCTCAGCCACTTCCGTAGAAGAGACTTCTGCGAGCCCTGATAGAATTCACTCGTGAAATGATTCATTCAAATGACAAAAGGTGTTTCGCTAATCTAATCAGAGAAAAAAAAAAAAAATGACCGCCAGATCAAAGCCAACTCTTTGGAATTCTCAATCGTTGAGGCGGGATTGGCGGCTAGGATTAGCATCTTGACGTCTCTGACAGTTTACATTATTCAAGGCCGTCCTCTACGGGAGGGAGATCAGGCGAGACGTGGCGCAGAGGAAAAATACCTTGACGCTGCCAAAAGCCTTGTATGTGTGCAAATGAGGGATAACGGCATTAATGAACAGCCCAGCTGAGCCCGGACAGCGTCTCATCCTCCTCCGCGTTTACAAGGATAAACCAGCTGTGCGCTGCCTTGTTTCTGCGCACGTTAAGGGACATTTAACAGCGAACGGCCGGCCTCGCTGCTGTCACTTAACTCCAATTCATTATGACAAGTTTCCCGCTTTTCCCCCTTTTTTTTGCATTCGCATCGTTGCTTTTCGTTACAGTCGCCCACGTGGACGCCAACCGGCTTATAAGTGGTCTGATTAGCGGATGGTCCGGCAGCTGCGGTTGAGCTGAGTTTTCATGCAAAGCTTATTGATCGCCCTCTGGATGTCATTTATCCTAAAGCTCCTCATTGAAATAATATCAGCAATTATAGATTTCAGAAGGAGAAGCTTGGTTTGTAAAGTTAATCTCTAGGCAAACAGCCTGTGCATGACTGAAATCCATATAGGTGAACCGTTCTAAAAGGAGGTATGATTCTGTTCATGTAGTCATGTGATCTTGGATCCCCCACCAGACCCTGACCTCACTCTTCTTTACAATTAAGCAATACCGTTCGGTCACCAACACGCCCCCCAGACTGCTGATTGGACAGTGAAGGATAATCGGCACACTCATGAGGTCATCACTCTGCTCATTCTACTTTTTCCTTCAGTTAGCAAGATAGCAAGATATCAATATTACACAAAACAAACAGGTTGAGGATTTAGTAACTATAAAAAAATGAATTCTCGAACAACACCGGATGTTCCCTTCGGTGTTGATTGACCTTCAGTAGGGATCAGCTCAAATTTAAACTGAACTGGAGCTCATCCGAACCCGGAAGTAAGCAAATAGTGCTATCCCAATCAGCTGCGGGCAGGACCCTGTAGCTGCATGCAAACAAAGGGGCTGGCTGCTGGTGACATCATTGACCTTATATGGCCGTATTTGGTCAATGGCATTGACCTAATATGGCCATGTGGCCATATAAGGGCAATGATGTCACCAGCATCCTGCCCCTTTGTTTACATGTAGCTGCAAGGAATAACTACATGGCAGTGTTATACTGATACTGATACATGACATATTATACATGCACATACATGGAAAATACATCTGATGCTACATCTGCTTTACTGTATTTTTCCGTGTATAAGACTATACTTTTTCATAAAAATATTTACCTAAAAATAGAGGGGCGTCTTATACACAGGGGGCCGAGAGGAGAACTGCGGTTGCGAAACTGCCAATACATCTGCAAACTAGCCTCACGAGTGAAACTTCCGATTGCAGAGACAAGCTAACAGGTTTCTTCCAATCATGAGCCTTATGTACCCGGCGTCAGCTGATGCTGTGGAGAGCCTGTAGCCAGTGCCCAGATGCAACAGGGAGCGTTAATGTCGGAGCATTCTGAGCCCATAAAATGTCAGAAAAAAAATAAAATCCCGGTAAATACCAAATGTAAACTGGATGTAATCAGTTATGCAAAGGAGCATGGAAAATATTGATTTCTGAATTTTGGGTAGGAAAAGTGGGGGGCGTCCTATACATGGGGGCGTCTTATAGACGGAAAAATACGGTAATTGTTTCTAAGCATCAAGATATTTATATTTGATGGAAGACACCCGATGTCTCCTGACATCATAGAATTCACAGCACGTTAGCGATCTACCTTTGGTTTAGATGTGGCCTCTGAGTTTTCTGCAACTTCTTCTGTGAAAAGTGACAAACTTGGCAGGACTCAGAGAACAGAGCAGGAAAGTAGGCCACACAAATCAGATTTGGGCTGTTCCCTGTAGGGAAACATTGTGCTTTGACTCGCCTTTCCAGGCTGATATCGCCCCAAGTAAAAAACAAAAGATTCCCACTGTTCTGGAGGAATACGAACACCCCGCTGTATCTTACTGTCTGTGATGATGACAAGAGGAGAAAAGTGTAACAACTAGAAAACGTTTCACATTTGTATATATATATATTGATGCTAAAACTTTTCTTTTTGAAAATTTTAGAGAAGGGAAGAGATAGAAGATTTGTATTGCTGCCTGTGACCATGCTGTAGAGCTTTTTCTCTGTCCTGGTCACTGTTGTCACTGGGACAGAAAGGGGTGGATACCTTGTTACAGTTTGTAGGAAGTGATGATGAATCAAACATTTTGCAATTTACAGGAAGTGATGGGAAATCCAAAATGTTACAGTTTACAGGAAGTGATGGGAAATCCAAAATGTTACAGTTTACAGGAAGTGTTGGGAAATCCAAAATGTTACAGTTTACAGTAAGTGTTGGGAAATCCAAAATGTTACAGTTTACAGGAAGTGATGGGAAATCCAGAATGTTACAGTTTACAGGAAGTGATGGGAAATCCAAAATGTTATAGATTACAGGAAGTGTTGGGAAATCCAAAATGTTACAGTTTACAGGAAGTGATGGGAAATCCAAAATGTTACAGTTTACAGGAAGTGTTGGGAAATCCAGAATGTTACAGTTTACAGGACGTTATGGGAAATTCAAAATGTTACAGTTTATAGGAAGTGTTGGGAAATCCAAAATGTTATAGTTTACAGGAAGTGTTGGGAAATCCAAAATGTTACAGTTATTCATCCCAAAGGTGTTCTATGGGGTTGAGGTCTTTACAGGAAGTGATGGGAAATCCAAAATGTTACAGTTAACAGGAAGTGATGGGAAATCCAAAATGTTGCAGTTTACAGGAAGTGATGGGAAATCCAAAATGTTACAGTTTACAGGAAGTGTTGGGAAATCTAAAATGTTACAGTTTACAGGAAGTGATGAGAGATCCAAAATGTTACAGTTTACAGGAAGTAATGGGAAATCTAAAATGTTACAGTTCACAGGAAGTGATGGGAAATCCAGAATGTTACAGTTTACAGGAAGTGATGGGAAATTCAAAATGTTACAGTTTACAGGAAGTGTTGGGAAATCCAAAATGTTATAGTTTACAGGAAGTGATGGGAAATCCAAAATGTTATAGTTTACAGGAAGTGTTGGGAAATCTAAAATGTTACAGTTTACAGGAAGTGTTGAGAGATCCAAAATGTTACAGTTTACAGGAAGTAATGGGAAATCTAAAATGTTACAGTTCACAGGAAGTGATGGGAAATCCAAAATGTTACATGTCTGTGAAGGTTCTCATTCATACAGATCATGGCATATCTGTAAAAAAAATAAATCAAGGCAACTGGAATTGCTGTGTTTTTTTTGCAGACATTTCCGATGAGCTTTCTCAATACAGAAGTCCTGAATTGGGAAAGCTACTCAGATGACCAGCGAAACGCCTTGTAGAAAAATACAGCAAGTCCAGTTGCCTTGATTTATTTTGTCCAAAATGTTACAGTTTATAGGAAGTGATCACAAATCAAAAATGTTCCAATTTACAGGAAATGATGAGAGATCCAAAATGGTACAATTTATAGGAAGTGATGAGAAATCTTCCAAATGGGAAACCTGTTCCAATAACTAAGAGGGGATTTTCCTTACTTGAGATGTTCTCCTCTACTTGTGTCTCTAATGGTGGCCACAAATGTGTCGGTAAAAAGAAACGATTGATGCGTGATTCGGTCGAAGAGATTAAAGCGGCACACAAACGTTTGCTGGGCATGGCTGTTTTCATTTTTGGAAATGTATGGGAGTTTCTTGACCGAAAACCACATTCACTGTTAGAACATTTAAGACAAATTTTCCACCCTGCTCCTTCAATTTTTTGTCACTACAGTCAAAAAAGATCATCAATTTGACAAAATTTAATAAAATTTCCAAAAACAATTATTTTTTTCAAACAAAATCCTTCTAGTGTATGGCCAGTTTAAGGTAAACAAAAAATACCTTTCGATTGTAGCTCAGCTCCAGTGTTTGCTGAATGCCACGAACGTTTCTCCAAGTGGTTGCCTTGAGTCACTCTTTAAAGACAAGGCCGGGGCCGTCTCACAATATGGCTTCCTTCGGTTTGGCTTCTACAAGATTTACGATTCCAGGCAGCGGAAAAGCCTTCACATCCATAATTTCCCCAGAGCCCCAAAGAGTAAGATTATATTCCGCGCTACACAGATATTGAAGCCCCTTCAGCGGATTGTGTCGCCTACTCCAATTTTTGAATGTAATAATTCAATCCCACCTATAATATATATTTTTCTAAGACTCTTCTGAAAGCTGCCACGAGCTGCTGAAACAAAAAAACTGAAGCCTAATTATTTGCGAGCGGCAGCCAATTATATGCGGCATTTCCAGCAGTTTTTTTTGTTGTTGTTATTATTTTGTTTTCTGCCCCTTCTTGGTACAACTGCAAAGACTAATGTTTTATGCAACTGCTAAAGGCGTTTGGTTTATGCGCAGCATGTCTCAGGAGAGCTCCTGCCTTGTACACAGTCAACTTAAAAGGAGCCAAACATGAATACAGTAAGTCCTTATAAAGCCATTAACATTTATTAATTTGGCGTTCTTGCTTGAGTATCTTTTGAACCGGGCAAAAAATACTTAATGCTTTATGGGCAAAGAGACAGTTAAGCAAATTCAATTAATTAAAAAGACATTATATTAGGCACTTATTTGCAAAATAGCTTTTTTTTTTTTGTGGAGCTCTTGTTGCTGAATGAACCAGGAGCACAGATGTTTAAATATCATAAGAAAGTTAACAAGCATTTCCATTCCTATGCAGCTGGTGGGACGCTTCGGCAGAAACCAAAAGCGCAGCAGCAAAAGTTAAACATACATATATTGCCAAAAGTATTGGGACGTCTTTACACGCACATGAACTTTAATGGCATCCCAGTCTTAGTCCGTAGGGTTCAGTGTTGGGTTGGCTCCGCCCTTTTCCGCTATAACAGCTTCAACTCTTCTGGGAAGGCGCCCACAAGGTTTAGGAGTGTGTCTATGGGAATGTTGGACCATTTGTGAAGTCAGGTAGTAATGTTGGAGGAGAAGGCCGGGCTCGCAGTCTCCGCTCTAATTCATCCCAAAGGTGTTCTATGGGGTTGAGGTCAGGACTCTGTGCAGGCCAGTCAAGTTCCTCCACCCCAAACTCCCCCTTTATGGACCTTGCTTTGTGCACTGGTGCGCAGTCATGTTGGAGCAGGAAGGGGTCATCCCCAAACTCCTCCCACAAAGTTGGGAGCATGAAATTGTCCAAAATGTCTTGGTATGCTAATGCCTTAAGAGTTCCCTTCAATGGTTGTGCCAATCTGAAGGCCACACAAAGTTTGGAGGTCTGTAGCTATTGACTCTGCAGACAGTTGGCGACTTCTGCGCACTGTGCGCTTCATCATGCGCTGACCCCGCTCTGTCATTTTATGCGGCCTACTACTTCATGCCGAAGTTGCTGTTGTTCCCAGTTGCTTCCACTTTGTTATAATACCAGTAACAGGTGACCGCGGAATATTTAGTAGCCAGGAAATGTCATGGATGGACTTATTGCACAGGTGACAACCTATCACGGTACCACGCTTGTAGTCACTGAGCTCCTGAGAGCGACCCATTCTTTCACAAATGTTTGTAGAAGCGTCTGCATGCCGAGGTGCGTTATTTTTTACACCTGTGGCCATGGAGGTGATTGGAACACCTGAATCCAATGATTAGGACGGGTGTCCCAATACTTTTGGCAATATAGTGTATATTGCAAGAGGGAACAGCATGTTACCTTAGTGGTCGACACTGGTATCTGCCGGTACTGGAGTCTAGAGACTTGAGTATGTTCCATCCTTGTTCGTTGGCCCTGGCGGCTCTGTGGCTGTATAACTTTGGCAGAGACACTAGGCTGTGTGTTTCTAGGACAATGTCATTCTTTGATCCTTTTCTTTTCTGCTGGTTGGCCCTGCCTCTGGGCTGTTCTGGTTTACTTGTCTCTAGTCTGTTTCTATACACTCTAGAACTCCTCGTCTCTGTCTGCTCTGTTAATTGCCCGTGGTATTTTAGAAGCTGTGTCCTCATCAACCATTGTCTCTACATTATCTGTCCTTAGCCTGTTTAGTTGAAATGATCTGGGAAATATTCCTGGCCCTCCATGTGTTCGTGGGTATGCATGTTACACTGGCCTTCCCAATTCCTTTATCTGGCTAGCTCTGTGAATTCACATGTTGGCTTCCCTTCATGGCTACTGTATTCATTAGCTGCCTGTGCTCCCATGCTTCTGTACCCAACATTTGGTAAAGAGCCAGCTAGCGTCCTGATTTTTTATGTATCTGCTACCAGCTTTGACCTTGTCTATCTTTTAACTAAGTTTCAACCAGCACTCTTGTCTCATCTGTTGCACTTCAGCCCCTGTCTTGTCCGTTGCCTGACTTGCACTTCAGTCACTGTTTTGTCTCCTTTGATGTCCACCTAGCACTCCCAGCCTGCCTTGTCTACTCTGATCCCTGACTAGCATTCCAGTTATTGCCTTGTCTCCCCTGTTCCCTGACAAGCACTTCAATCCATGCCGTGTCTCATTTGATTCCCAATCAGCACTCCAGTTCCTGCCTTGGCTCCTCTGAACCTCAACCAACACTCCAGTTCTGCCTTGTCTACTTAGATCTCTAACTAACATTCCAGTTATTGTCTTCTTGCCTCTGATCCCTTGCCTTTTCTCTTCTCATCCTCTAGTATCTCTCCAGGAGCTTCTTTATCTTCTCTAATCACCAACCAGCACCCTAGTCCTGCCTTGTCTCATCGGATTCTCAACTAGCATTCCAGTTCCTGCTTTGTCTTCTCTGAACCTTGGCCAACACTCTATTATTCCTGCCTTGTCTACTTTTATCTCCAACTAGCATTCCAGTTATTGTCTTCTCTCCTCTGATCTCCTACTATGATCCAGTTCCTGCTTTGCCTCCTCTGATCTTCTACTAGCTCTCCAGTTCCTCTCTTGTCACCTCAGATGTCCAACCAGCACTCCATTGCTAGCATGTCTACTTTGATCTCCAACTAGCATTCCAGTTATTGTCTTCTCTCCTCTGATCCCCCTACTAGCTCTCCAGTTCCTACCTTGTCTCTTCTGATCCTCTACTAGCTCTCCAGTTCCTGCCTTGTCTCTTCTGATCCTCTACTAGCTCTCCAGTTGCTTCCTTGTCACCTCAGATCTCGAACCAGCACTCCATTGCTATCATGTCTACTTTGATCTTTAACTAGCATTCCAGTTCTTGCCTTGCCTATTCTGATCCTCTACTAGCTCTACATTCTCGGCATGCTGTGAAATATGTCAACACTAAGTAAGACATACTTCTTAAGTCATGTGACATTTTGAGCATTACTCCCACAGGGACGAGTGAATGCAATGTCAGCAATCTGATTTTGCATACTGTAATCTAGGAGACGCGCTGACTTTTCCTGGAATATTCACGTTCCTGTAGATGAGTTTCTAATTTTCCTATATCTCCTCTGCAAACTGCGGCAAGCAGTTAAGATCGGAGGTGAAGATTGACTTGAATGATAACTGGCAACCGTTCAGAGGATAATGGCGAATTAACTGTCACATGTATTATGCGAATCTCACAAAACCTATTGTACTTTCCATCGCAATGAATGTCCTTATTTAGAACTTTTGCATTCGAAAAACCAGAAATAAAGAGTCAGCCCGAGAGACCTGTGCCGATGTCAGCCATTATGCGGAGGAATGCAATTTACATTCCATTCTCGTATATTAACCTCGTTCATCGAGGAAGAATTACTTTGGGTAAAATAGGGAGAATATTGGAAAACGGGACACGAGGGGCAGTAAATAAACAGGAAAATGTATTGATATAGTCAAGAGGCGCCAGACAATCTCATTTTATGCGCGCGTTATGTATTGTCAATTTGTAAGTCATCGAGAGGAACTCTGATAAACGCTATTTGCATCTAAAGTGGCCGCTGGAGATTAGAGGAAAAATTGAAAAATTTAATTTCCTCAAAATTTTGGCAAAATTTGGTGAATTTTTGGCACAAATGCATTGGCGTCAGTATGAAAAGGTGAAATAAAAGTGACTATAAACCCAAACACAGAGCTTTTCCTATTTGTTTCTTTCTACTTTGTTATATCTGTTAGATAATTGCAAAAAAAATAAACCTGCTGAGTCTGCCGGAAATCCAATGAGCTGTGCTGCACTCTTATTAGTTGTTAGCAGTGTCCCCGGTTCTTCCTGTGGACTACAGAACCTCTCACCCCCTTCAATATGGATAAGATGAGAGGGGTAGGTAGTCCTAATACACTTCCTGTCTTTGAGTGACAACGTTGCTCTTTAATACAGTGCATTACTTACTCCCTGTTAGGTCCGAAACAATAATCTCAAACCAGAAAGAAACGTAAGCTTTTCTAATCTCAGCAGGGGTGTTTCAGACCTCTTCAGAGAGTCCACTGCTTCCACAAAGAGTGGAAGGACACTTCCTGTCTTTGGGTGAAAATATTGGTCCTCCATAGATACAGTACAGTACAGTCTCCCTGTAAAGTTAGCGACAATTATCTCAAACAAGAAGGGAACCTGCACTTTTCTAATCTCAGCAGGGGTGTTTCAGACCTCTTCAGAGAGTCCACTGCTTCCACAAAGAGTGGAAGGACAATTCCTGTCTTTGGGTGAAAATATTGGTCCTCCATAGATACAGTACAGTACAGTCTCCCTGTAAAGTTAGCGACAATTATCTCAAACAAGAAGGGAACCTGCACTTTTCTAATCTCAGCAGGGGTGTGTCAGACCTCTGCAAAGAGGCCACTGCTTCCACAAATAGTACGTTAATGAAAGGATCACCAATTGGAAAAAAAAAAGAGAAAAAATAAAGAAAAATAATGCAGTGGCCACATCTAAGACGGAGCCAGACTTAAAGGAGAACTATGAGGTGAGTGCTTTTCACTCACCTCATAGTTCTAGCCGACCTGTGACAATGAGACCGTCACCGGTCGGCTCAGTAGATCGGGAGGTGAGCGAACACATACCGGGTTCGCTCACCTCTCAATCCTGTCACAGCTCTCTGCCGTGACAGGGGAGGGGCTGGATTCCCCCTCCCCGCTCTGATCCTCCAGCGCTGACTGGCGGAAACGGACGGGGGAGGGGGCGGGTACAGCTGGCTCTGCCTCTAGATAGGAAGAGCCAGCTGTCAGTCACGCATCTGGGTGGATCCAGACATAGCTGTCGGGATCCGTTTCAGCTGAGGCGTCTCAGTATATAGGGAGCTGTAGCTCTCTATATACTGAGCTTAGGGTGACAGGAGGACGCTAGTTTGTGTCCTCCCGTTACCCTAAGGAGAACTATGGGGAAACGCCCTAACCCCATAGTTGTCCTTTAAAAAGATCAGGACAGGCCATAAAAGCTGTTAGATGCATGCAGGGAAAAAAGCAGCTAAGAGGGGGGTGGGGGGATTGCAAACTCAAAAAAAATAGGTCCGCACGGCGAAGAAGAAGTAGCTGCATGCAAAAGGAGAAGGCAGTAAGCGACACTCAGAACTGCTTGAAAACACTCCCCAATTATGCGAATCTCACAAAACCTATTGTACTTTCCATCGCAATGAATGTCCTTATTTAGAACTTTTGCATTCGAAAAACCAGAAATAAAGAGTCAGCCCGAGAGACCTGTGCCGATGTCAGCCATTATGCGGAGGAATGCAATTTACATTCCATTCTCGTATATTAACCTCGTTCATCGAGGAAGAATTACTTTGGGTAAAATAGGGAGAATATTGGAAAACGGGACACGAGGGGCAGTAAATAAACAGGAAAATGTATTGATATAGTCAAGAGGCGCCAGACAATCTCATTTTATGCGCGCGTTATGTATTGTCAATTTGTAAGTCATCGAGAGGAACTCTGATAAACGCTATTTGCATCTAAAGTGGCCGCTGGAGATTAGAGGAAAAATTGAAAAATTTAATTTCCTCAAAATTTTGGCAAAATTTGGTGAATTTTTGGCACAAATGCATTGGCGTCAGTATGAAAAGGTGAAATAAAAGTGACTATAAACCCAAACACAGAGCTTTTCCTATTTGTTTCTTTCTACTTTGTTATATCTGTTAGATAATTGCAAAAAAAATAAACCTGCTGAGTCTGCCGGAAATCCAATGAGCTGTGCTGCACTCTTATTAGTTGTTAGCAGTGTCCCCGGTTCTTCCTGTGGACTACAGAACCTCTCACCCCCTTCAATATGGATAAGATGAGAGGGGTAGGTAGTCCTAATACACTTCCTGTCTTTGAGTGACAACGTTGCTCTTTAATACAGTGCATTACTTACTCCCTGTTAGGTCCGAAACAATAATCTCAAACCAGAAAGAAACGTAAGCTTTTCTAATCTCAGCAGGGGTGTTTCAGACCTCTTCAGAGAGTCCACTGCTTCCACAAAGAGTGGAAGGACAATTCCTGTCTTTGGGTGAAAATATTGGTCCTCCATAGATACAGTACAGTACAGTCTCCCTGTAAAGTTAGCGACAATTATCTCAAACAAGAAGGGAACCTGCACTTTTCTAATCTCAGCAGGGGTGTGTCAGACCTCTGCAAAGAGGCCACTGCTTCCACAAATAGTACGTTAATGAAAGGATCACCAATTGGAAAAAAAAAAGAGAAAAAATAAAGAAAAATAATGCAGTGGCCACATCTAAGACGGAGCCAGACTTAAAGGAGAACTATGAGGTGAGTGCTTTTCACTCACCTCATAGTTCTAGCCGACCTGTGACAATGAGACCGTCACCGGTCGGCTCAGTAGATCGGGAGGTGAGCGAACACATACCGGGTTCGCTCACCTCTCAATCCTGTCACAGCTCTCTGCCGTGACAGGGGAGGGGCTGGATTCCCCCTCCCCGCTCTGATCCTCCAGCGCTGACTGGCGGAAACGGACGGGGGAGGGGGCGGGTACAGCTGGCTCTGCCTCTAGATAGGAAGAGCCAGCTGTCAGTCACGCATCTGGGTGGATCCAGACATAGCTGTCGGGATCCGTTTCAGCTGAGGCGTCTCAGTATATAGGGAGCTGTAGCTCTCTATATACTGAGCTTAGGGTGACAGGAGGACGCTAGTTTGTGTCCTCCCGTTACCCTAAGGAGAACTATGGGGAAACGCCCTAACCCCATAGTTGTCCTTTAAAAAGATCAGGACAGGCCATAAAAGCTGTTAGATGCATGCAGGGAAAAAAGCAGCTAAGAGGGGGGTGGGGGGATTGCAAACTCAAAAAAAATAGGTCCGCACGGCGAAGAAGAAGTAGCTGCATGCAAAAGGAGAAGGCAGTAAGCGACACTCAGAACTGCTTGAAAACACTCCCCCCCCCCCTTGTGACTGGAGTTGCTTGTTCAAATTCACCTTTCCGATCACATCGCCGGCTACTTTATTTAATAATCAGCTCTGCGGAGAGGTGTGTTATTTCCCCGGCTCCCCGCAATATGAATGCAAATTTAAATTTAGGAAACAATCACTGTGATGAATTAATACGAGCCGAGAGGAGAGGCAGCGGGCTGGAGTGGCCCCTCCAGGGGGAGAATCTGTTTAATTCTCCTGGAAATTGGAAAGCGTGTTTGCTCCTGGAGAGCGCGCGTCTCGCCATTCACCTTGGGATTATGGAGCGGCGTCTTGAATGGGGAGGTTTGTAATGACCTGATTCAGGGTGGAATTACATGGCTGCTAGGACGCCGTACGTTTTGTTGGCCTCGCTTGGATACTAAATTAAAGTGTGTTGGCAATAATGCCGTATCTCCGCATATTCATTCCCGCCACAAATGCTCACATCCAGCTTTCACGTACCATAGAAAGGAAAATGTATCGCCGGAGCTGCCGGTTCTGCCCAAGCTTGCCGCTATCATGGAATTCAATTTCTTCTTATCTTGTCATTTCTGCTTTAACCTTACAGCTGTATTCCGAGATAGAAACTGTTTTATATGCAATGTTTCCTGCCGCTATTCACTGACCAAAATGTGTCACGGCGGGATCACAAATAATGCTTCGGCCCTTGACAGTGTCTAGTGTTTGAATAGGCTGCATTCTCGGTGATGTCACCGGTCTCTAGTGAATGGATAGCCTGCATTCTCAGTGATGTCACCGGTCTCTAGTGAATGGATAGCCTGCATTCTCAGTGATGTCACCGGTCTCTAGTGAATGGATAGCCTGCATTCTCAGTGATGTCACCGGTCTCTAGTGAATGGATAGCCTGCATTCTCAGTGATGTCACCGGTCTCTAGTGAATGGATAGCCTGCATTCTCAGTGATGTCACCGGTCTCTAGTGAATGGATAGCCTGCATTCTCAGTGATGTCACCGGTCTCTAGTGAATGGATAGCCTGCATTCTCAGTGATGTCACCGGTCTCTAGTGAATGGATAGCCTGCATTCTCAGTGATGTCACCGGTCTCTAGTGAATGGATAGCCTGCATTCTCAGTGATGTCACCGGTCTCTAGTGAATGGATAGCCTGCATTCTCAGTGATGTCACCGGTCTCTAGTGAATGGATAGCCTGCATTCTCAGTGATGTCACCGGTCTCTAGTGAATGGATAGCCTGCATTCTCAGTGATGTCACCGGTCTCTAGTGAATGGATAGCCTGCATTCTCAGTGATGTCACCGGTCTCTAGTGAATGGATAGCCTGCATTCTCAGTGATGTCACCGGTCTCTAGTGAATGGATAGCCTGCATTCTCAGTGATGTCACCGGTCTCTAGTGAATGGATAGCCTGCATTCTCAGTGATGTCACCGGTCTCTAGTGAATGGATAGCCTGCATTCTCAGTGATGTCACCGGTCTCTAGTGAATGGATAGCCTGCATTCTCAGTGATGTCACCGGTCTCTAGTGAATGGATAGCCTGCATTCTCAGTGATGTCACCGGTCTCTAGTGAATGGATAGCCTGCATTCTCAGTGATGTCACCGGTCTCTAGTGAATTGATAGGCTGCATTCTCAGTGATGTCACTTGTCTCCAGTGAATGGATAGGCTACATTCTCAGCCATTGAAACCTGTAATAAAAATCTTCTCAGTTTTATTTCTTTGTTTTAACAAATTGCATTGATAATGAACTTCATTTCCTTTTCCTGCGTTCTATTGTTTTGCTGAAGAAACATAAGAATTTCCGTGGATCCGGTGGATACTTTTGTACAAACCGCAGCCTCTTGTTTGGTTAACACGCGATTAACATTGAGACGTTTCTCCTGGAATAAAACCTCGCCGCCGATAACCCGCCCTTTTGTTCCAGGGTTTAGTATAATTACAGCTCTTAATATTTGTGTGTTGAACAATATGATTATTTGAGACGTGTTTTCAAACAAGTGTCTTTGTCGGGGTAAACATGATTTTTATGGAAATGCAGAGCGGCTCTTTATTGCGTTTTTTAAGCACAATATATCCATTACCTCTGTGTTACAACCATTATATTCTCAGTGTGTCGTGTTATTACAGACGCAGGATTAGCTGCATCTACAGCAGAACATTCAGTGATTGATCATGTGACGTATTTGACCAATTCTATGTACACCATTTACATACAGCACGACGGGTATTCAAAACCCAACACCGGGAAGAATTTTGTATGGAGCGGGGGAGGTGTACTAAACTCCCTGCTGCCCCAAGGTCGGGCCTTGGTTGGCCTTGTGGGAAGTCCGGCCCTGTGTACAGCGGATATCAGACTGGGAGAGGGAGAAGCAGCACAAGAAGCCAATCAGTTCATGTGCTGACAAGAGGCATGCTGATAGGAGGAGAGAGAGAGAGTAGTGACAAAGAGATGAGCTCATCCCTGTGATGCTGGGGGCAAGTCTGGGATGAGCTGGGCTCAGAACAAGTGGGTTGAATTGTGCTGGCCATTAGACTGAGGGCATTGAGAGGGAGAAAAAAAGTACCGTGGGGGGAATCTCTGGATTGAAGGTGAATATTGCAGCAAAATCTGGTTTTGTTATTTTGTCCCTTAATAGACTGTTTATTATTATCTTGTAATTTGTGATTGAAGTTCTGCTTTCAAAGACACCCATACTTTAGTTACATATTATTTAAGTTGCACCCCCTCCCAACTCCTGCACCCCCACCCAAGTGTTGATTTCCTAGGTTCCCCGTAGCTTTCATTGGTTCCTCCTGCTGATCCCCAGGTCACTATGTATCCTGTACCGAGTGGAGGTCAGAGGGAGGAACCACTAAGAGCTGTGGGGAAACCCAGGAGATTATAACAGAAGGGTCAGTTCTGTGAACTTCAGTGGAGATTTCCTAGTGAACAGAAGGTGTTCTGGTGTCACGGGCTAAGAGAACAGTGAATATTCCCTTTCTTAGGTTGATGGGAAATTCTATATCATGAAAGGACCAGTTTAAAAGGATAAGTGCACTTTAAAACCAAGTGCATTGATCCTTTTTACCTCCTTCTTCTGACCTATCCTAAAACCACCCCTCCACAGAAGTACACTTACCTTGATCTGATTGCCGCTGCATCCGGTGTTTGTTTATATCCAGTGCCGCAAGTCTTCACTGGCCTGGCTGCACCAGTGCAATGCAGCCCCATAGACTTCTATGGGGTCGTGCCCCGAGACCAGAGACAATGCGAGATGGTCCCATAGAAGTCTACAGGGCTGTCGCTGCCAGGACAGTGAGATTTGTAGTGCTGGGGGTGTAAACAAACACCGGAGGCAGCGGCCATCAGATTAAAGCAGAACTATGAGGTGAGTGATTTTCACTCATCCTCATAGTTCGAGCCGACGTGTGACAATTAAACTGTCACACGTCGGCTCAATAGATCGGGAAGTGAGCGAACACATAACGTCGCTCGCTCACTTCTCGATCCTGTCCCTGATTGTCACTCACAGCTCCCTGTAGGGATCCCCTACCATGTCCGATCCTCCAGCACTGAGTGGAGCTGGCTCTGCCTCTAGATACTAGGCAGAGCCAGCTGTCAATCACGCAGCTGGGTGGATCTCGACAGTAATGTCAGGATCCGTCCCGGCTGCGGCGGTCTCAGTACATAGAGAGCTGTAGCTCGCGGTATACTGAGCTTAGGGTGATGGGAGGAAGCTAGTTTATGTCCTCCCGTGACCCTGAGGAGAACTATGGGGGAAAGCCCTGACCCCATAGTTCTCCTTTAAGGTAAGTATGCCTCTGTGGAGGGGTCGTTTTATATTATTTTGGGGTAAAAAGGATCAATCCACTTCATTCTAAACTGCACTTATCCTTTCAATGACTTTTTAATTCCAAATCACCACCGTTGAAAAATGACCCATCACCGGGGGTTTTATGACATGCCCCAGCGCAGATCGCGGCGGCGGCGTGCTTTGTCTTAATTTTTCACAAATCTAGAGAGACATAAAATGTAATAGGCAGGGGATTAATCAATAGCCGTACGAAGTCCGGGAAACTTCCCATCAATACACTGCTTAATACAGACAGTCTACGATTAGGCAAATAACTCACGGCGGCGGATCTTGCGAGGATGATGAAAAATAAAGCGAGATTTATGGTCGCTGGTTCTCATTATGGCGGGCGAGACAGAAGGAGAAAAAAAAAATCACAGGTGACGTGAAATATTCCAGAATTCTTGTCTCACCTTAATTGATGAAATGCTTCACACGATCGGAATATTTAATTCCGGCGATCGCTCTTGCCAAGTTTTTGCCGCTGACGGGAATAATTCGGAATGTATTGAAGGAGCCAAATTCCTCCCTGGGTGCCGCGACCGTTTGTTTGTGAGTGATAAACCGCGGCCAAGTTCTTATTTAAAGGGATTGCACTTCAATGTTGTAACTGCTCGAAGGAAAACGATTGTCTTTTCAATGTTACTTTTCTTTTTTCTTTTGTTTTTTTTGCAAAAGGGGTGTAGCTATAAGCTTTAAGTTGACCATAAGCCCAACCTTAATCCAAGCTCTTTACAGTTTGCCGATTGGGTGAATGATTTGGCCAGTTCACCTGCCCGCTGAACCTGCCTCTGTGCCCTCGCAACTTATGGTGTTGTGTGGCCCATTGGTTGCTAGGATGCTAGCGGGCAGGTGAACCGGCCAAACTGTATTGTTACTTGCTTGGTGCACTATAATAACCAGTGATACAGTGGGACGACCAGCGTCTTGGCAACCAATGAAGCTGTGCAGCCTCACAGTGTGATGGGTTGCTTGGATGCAACTGGGCACACCATTACAACCTTTGATGCTGTGGGGCCACAGCTAATGAGTAATGATGGGTTGCTTGGATGCAACTGTGTGCACCATCATAACCTATAATGTTGTAGGGCCACAACTAATGACCAATGATGGGTTGCTTGGATGCAACTGGGCGCACCATCATAACCTATGATGCTGTGGGGCCACAACTAATGACCAATGATGGGATGCTTGGATGCAACTGGGTGCACCATCATAACCTATGATGCTGTGGGGCCCCAACTAATGACCAATGATGGTATGCCTGGATTCAACTGGGCGCACCATCATAACCTATAATGTTGTAGGGCCACAACTAATGACCAATGATGGGATGCTTGGACGCAACTGGGCGCACCATCACAACCTATGATGCTGTGGGTCCACCACCATCTGAGCAACTAGTAAGACTATGATGTTGTGGGGCCACAACCAGTGACCAATGTGAAGGTCAGCCAGCATCATTGTGTTGCTAGGAAACAGGTGGCCTTGGGTTCGGTTCAGTTGGACATGGATTTCTGGCTGGGTGTGGCCAACACTCAAGTGAACGGAATCCAGTCCAGTTTGTTCACCACTGTTTGGTGGTTGGTGCGGCCCGTTCTTTGAAGTAACAATGAATATCATTAAGTTGGAGTTTACATCTAATTCAAGAATGAACAAGCTCTAGCGTGTCAGCTGCTGATAGGTTGTCACCATTGGGTAGTGCGCTCCTCTGTACCCATTACACAATCTTGGAACAGACGAGGCACAGTGACTAGATCACTATCACATGGAAGGAATTATCTTACGTGATGCTCGTGTACAAAGTCTCAGCATGCGTTTCTGGTCATTGGGCGTCCGCGTTGTATGTGACACCATTTGTATTCCTGCTGCTTCTCGCTGATCGGGTCACATTGACAAGCTGCATTATTTGTGCAATGCTACAAACACAAATCACATATTTATGACCTGCGTGCACCACGTGACCCCGAGCGGGAAACTAAGCGAGGAGGAGGAAATGAGGTTGATACATTGTAAGAAAGGTCAGGATTGGTGGAAAGGAATGAAAACACCCGACCTGTCTATTGAAATTCCTGCTGTGGGTGGAAGAACACAACCAGGGATTCTTTCTATTCTTTCAATAGAAATATATACCAATGAAAACCATGTGCTCCCCGTGAGTTATCAGTTATATGGAAGTCGGAATTCTGGCACCCTGAAAAATGTTATCAGACATCTTCATTCTCTCTCTCTCAGGGGGTACCTGCAGTGGCGTCACAAGGGGGGTGCGGCCCGCACCTGGGTGACACCTTTGCAGAGGTGACACCAAAATGACTGACACCACTTTCTAAAAAGTCAGGCACTCGGTCATGGACCGAGAGCCCGACAGTGTCAGGAAAGAGGAGGGGACCCGGCGGCATACCTCATCACGTCGGGTGAACATCCCCTCCTCTCTCTGCCGGTGTCCATCACCTAGATGGCTGCCGGCAGACGTCAATCAGAGGGCTGCGCATGTACGATGACATCATACGCACGCGCAGTGACGACACGGCGGGGTGTCACCCGGTGTGGAGACAGGGTGACCCCCGGCCTCAGGGCGCCCCTGGGTACCTGATTTCATGATTTTGGTTCTGGATTTTTAGGTTGAATTCTGAACAGCCAAGCAGCTAAATACATGGAGGAAATATATATGTGGAAGTTGTTTCATCTGCCAAAAGGATTGCTTATCTGTCCATGTAATCCCAAGATTTACACAGCCCTGCCACAGAGCACAGCCCCGTCTGGCTGATTTTTCTCAGCCACAGTTCAATAAAGCTTACAGGCGGGGACGGATTTCCCACAAGGCCAACCAAGGCCCGGCCTTGGTGCAGCAGGGAGTAGAGGGGCAGCAGGGGTGTGGAATTCCCGACGCCAGGGTAATGCAGTTCCAGGCGTCAGGCGGGTAGTTGTTTTCTACATTTAGCCCTGCTTTGGGCAAGCAGAGCTAAATGTACAGCGGGGAAGCCGCCGCTTGTTTTATACAAGTGATCCCGGCGATGTCGCCAGGATCACTTGTATGCATTGGGGAGGGGGGGGGGGTTTGCAGGTAGGGGGGCGTATTGAGGAACCTGGCCTTGGGGCAGCAGAAAGATAAAATCCGGCCCTGCTTACAGGTCCATCCCCCTGACCTGTGGTTGGGCAGTCAAAAAGGAGAAGCAGCAGACTGATGTGTCACTTTGCTCTTTCCTCCTATCAACACGTCCCTTGTATTGCAGCACAACTAACTGGCTCCTTGTGCTGCTTCTCCCTCCCCAAGTCTGAGCTCAGCTGTACTCAAACTGCTTTCATTTAAAAAATAATAGCTACAACCGATGCCACCCTGGTAGTTCTCGTGAAAATGCCAAGTATCGGCACTGGTATCTGAACATCCCTACATATAATGAAGTGCTTATTATTGCGAAGCTCCATGACATATACATCAGCATTCATCCTGCTATGGCTGTGCGGTTTACATTGTAGTTCTATTTTGGTTGTGCATGCGGCATCGTTACCTTCGGGCACATAGACCGTTTACTGCATAATATTACCTGTCAATCAATATATGGACGGCTTCACGTTTCTCAATTTCTATGGATTTCAGATTGGACAGTCATAGATGTGCATCTCCGCTCGTGCGCTTGCTTCCACCTATACACACGTTTTGCTTGGAGGTCCTTGGATTGAAATGTTCTGAAGTCAGAATATTCCAATGCAATGAGAACAGTTTGTATGCTTAAAGGAGAACTATGAGGTGAGTGCTTTTCACTCACCTCATAGTTCTAGCCGACCTGTGACAATGAGACTGTCACAGGTCGGCTCAGTAGATCGGGAGGTGAGCGAACACATACCGGCGTTCACTCACCTCTCGATCCTGTCACTGCTCTCTGCCGTGACAGGGGAGGTGCTGGATTCCCCCCTCCCTGCTCCGATCCTCCATCGCTGACTGGCGGAACGGTCGGGGGAGGGTACAGCTGGCTCTGCCTCTAGATAGGCAGAGCCAGCTGTCAGTCACACAGCTGGGCGGATCCAGCTGCGGCGTCTCAGTATAGGGAGCTGTAGCTCACAGTATACTGAGCTTAGGGTAACGGGAGGACGCTAATTTGTGTCCTCCCGTTACCCTAGGGAGAACTATGGGGAAAAGCCCTAACCCCATAGTTCTCCTTTAACCCCTGTGGTATTGTGTGGCAATCCCACAGTAGAACTGGGGGTTGTAGTCAACCGGGACTCTCAGCCAGAGGGACTGAGCAGTTCCAGGAAACAAAATCTCTTGCTGGGAAAGAGCTGATTTTGCAGTTCTCTCCGGGTTTTCTGGATTTGGCATGGGATCCTGGAACTGGGAGATTTCTAAGAGAATTGGGAGGGATGAAATCTCCATTCCTGGGTCCGGGGTTTAGTAGTGGCCAGCACCTAATTGCACACCTTTGCACAGCACTTGTGAGAAGGGTGCTGGCTAATGTTCTGGGCTCCAGTTGGGAAGAGGAACAGAGGTGTTCAGGAGTAGTGATGGGCTCGGGCGTGTTCGCAAGCGCCTCGTGCCGAGCCTGCCCGGAAGCTGTTAGCGCGCAGGGCCAATCACAGGCACAGACATTTTCCCAGTCCGCAGCTGCAGAGATCGGGAAATGTCTGTGCCTGTGATTGGCCCTGCGCGCTAACAGCTTCCGGGCAGGCTCGGCACGAGGCGCTTGCGAACACGCCGGAACCCATCACTTTTCAGGAGTCAGGGGGGAGCCAGGTGGCTGTGTGTGCTAGAGGCACAGGGAAGACAGCCGAGGAGGCTTAAGGGGCCCATACACTGTACGATAATCGCAAAGTGTATGGAAGGCGTAGTATGTTGTGTTGATGAACGAAATAAAAGACTGTCCTGTTTATGTGTAAGTCGGCTTCAAGACTGGTCCTTGCGCTCATCCTATGTGCTCAATTCCCCAAATATCACACCCCATGGAAATCACTAAGAACTAGGGCTGTGCAAATTAACGATTCATTTCTCGATTAATCGTTAATCTTTTTGATCGATAAAAATTTCCTTAAAACTTTCTGCACGAGCGCCAGCCAAGGCATTGGCCTATACACATACAGCACAGCGAGAAGTCATACAATGAACTAGGATCACACTAATCCAGCACGTTATTAATCTCAAAAATATCACACCCCATGGAAATCACTAAGAACTAGGGCTGTGCAAATTAACGATTCATTTCTCGATTAATCGTTAATCTTTTTGATCGATAAAAATTTCCTTAAAACTTTCTGCACGAGCGCCAGCCAAGGCATTGGCCTATACACATACAGCACAGCGAGAAGTCATACAATGAACTAGGATCACACTAGTCCAGCACGTTATTATTCTGAGTTGCCCCTCTCAAGCGGCGGCCATATTGAGTGGGGCACGTGAGATGAATAACGTGCTGGATTATTGTGATCCTAGTTCATTTTATTACTTCATTGCTGTGCTGTATGTGTATAGGCCAATGTAGTTGGATCTGTATGTGCGTTATATTTAATCTAAATGAATCGATGTAAAAATGTTTTGGATTAATCGAACACGAAAATTTTAATCAGTAACAGCCCTACTAAGAACCCCAATAAAAGTATCTACATTGACAATCCCTACCTACCTTACGATACTCGTACAATAATCTCGGGAAATCCCGCGATCGTACGATTATCGTAAGGTGTGTGGAAGCCGTGCGACCTCTACTACTGTAAGGTCGCACAACTTTAAACTTACGAACATGTTCGTAAACCCGCCGAGCATCATACGATGTTCGGCGGGTCTGTAGCATGTTCGTAAGGTAAAAGCCGGACGGGCCGGTGTGCGCAAGCGCACACTGCCCGTTCGGCATTGCGGTCATCTGAAGCCCGCCCCTCAGGGGGCGTGGCTTGCGATCATCGCAAGTACGAGCTGCCTATGCAAGATAGGCAGATCGTACGTTTTTTTAAGTACCTTACGTAAGGTGTGTGCCCAGCCTGAGACCAAGGAGTTCTTGGAGATGCTCACCAGGATAGCGGCTGGATATAAAGTGTAGTCTATCCAATCACTGAAGAATTACTTCCACAAATTTTTGTCCAATTGTTGGGGGAGTTTTATTCTTTTTGGATGGTTATCCTGCGAGCTTACAAATTTCCCTCAAATATTCACAATGTATACGATTGCCACCTGAAAGAACATCTCAATCATCACAGGGACACGGACACAAGACAGGTGCGACTCGTTTCCTTCCGGATTAAAATTCCTACGAACTTTCCGAACTTCGGACGTTCAGGCATATACGAATTTTCGAAATCCCAATGCATCCGAATGTGTCCAAATCCGAATGTCCATTTCCGAAATGTCGGATCCCGTCTTAATTTTGTTTAAAAACTAAACTGAATCGGACATGTGAGCAAAACAGAAGACGTGTATCCAAACCTCTGTTTTTAACCTTAGTGGTGAGACAAGTTTCTTTTACATGCTGACTTATGAGTGTGCCAGGAAAACTTTTTGCTATTTTACTGTTTAAAGCCCATTCCGTGTGCACCTTACTGTAAAGCTGGTGACGAATTGATGAGTGCGTTTGTCATCTGTTTTGCTTGACTGATTTGGTGCAGTGACGCATGGGGGGTCTCGCTGCCATTGGGATGTGCGGGATCCCTTGTGCGTCTCTGTGCCTTTAAGGGGGTTCGGCTTCCTCCTGACAAACCTGCACCCAATTTTATCTTCTGACCCATGTGCTCCAAGATGGAGGCTCTGATAGTTTAGAGCAGTGGTGGCGAACCTTGGCACTCCAAAACTACAAATCCCAACATGCATCTGCCTCTGGGAGATATGTCTGCGGCTTGCAATGCCTCATGGGACTTGTAGTTCCAAAACAGCTGGAGTGCCAAGGTTCGCCATCACTGGTTTAGAGTTAGGACCGCACTATAAGAGGTGCCTAGGTGCGGCTGTGCGGCTTTCACATTTTCTGCAGAAGACGTGTATCCAAACCTTAGCGGTGAGACAAGTTTTTTTTACATGCTGGCTTGTGACTGTGCCAGGAAAACTTTTTGCTATTTTACTGAATTGGACATGTGACTTCTCTGGCCAATCAGATGTGTTTTTCAGTCTAATGCATCCGAATGGATCTGAATGCGAATTCCAGGAGCCTCAACTTTAGTTTTATGTAGATATGGCTCCCAATGTTGCCGCAACATTGGGAGCCATATTCGGGGCGTCCAGCAGTGGTATTCGGTATCGGCGGGTACAGAAAAAAAAGACATTTCGGTACTGAAAAACTGGTATTAGTGCGTCCCTAATAAGCGTATTCCTTCCTGATTTAATTCCATATGATTGTCCAAAGCCCTGAAGAAGGGCGAGTCCGTTCCCATGAAACCCGTTGTATCTGTATAAGTGCATTCCTTCCTGATTCCATTCCATGTCATTGTCGAAGCCCTAAGGGAGGGCGAGTCCATTGCCACAAAATGCGTCGGCATGTATCTGTATCAGTGTGTTTATTTCAAATTCCTTTACTTATAATTGTCCAATCCCTGAAGAAAAGGGAAGTCCATTCCCGTGAAACGCGTTGGTTGTATCTGTGGTTTCTGTTCAATAATCGCTATAAATGACCTATCAAGCGCGACAACCATTGTTTTACTAGGCCCTCCTACCCACCTGTACTGGATTTGGTCTTCTGATGAGTGATCCACGCATCAGGATCAGAGGGGCAGCAGCCTTATCCACATCTACACACACCGCAACTGGTACTACAGGTTTACCTCCTTCAAGGAACACACCCCATATTTTTGGTTTTACATCAAAACCACTGGTTGAGCACTACAAGTTAACTGCAAGTGTGCTCAGCCTTTTGGTTGTGCTGTACGGCGGAGCTGGGTAAACCTCAGGACCGTATGGACAGCAATGCAAACCCCCCCTCTATCTATTTCATGTGTTCGTCCGTGTTTCAGTTTTAATCCCCCAAAAATGGATTCAGATTATCTTCCTGGTTCAATACACTAACCCCCCCCCCCTCCTCCGTGCCCCCCCGTCTACTCTTCACGTATGATAACACTGATCAGCATCACAATGGCCTAACAACCCTCTACACGCACAATCCACATACATGCGGAATCGGGGGGTGTGGGGGGGGCACTCGGCACATTTCATGCAGAATATTCCGCGAGCATAAAACTCAGACAATCTACGGAAGGCAGCTCGGGGAATTGGCGAGGCGGGCGAGTGAAATTGGTTGTCAGTCACAGAGACTGGGTCATGCAAACTAATTAGTTCTGAGAGTGAGTTCCTTCCGTCTAAATCCGTCGCACAGCAAACAAAGCCGAATATTCACATATGGAAAGAACATTCCGGAATCAGTCCGCGGCGCCGCAAAGAGTAAATACAGACGAGGGGAGCGGCGGAATATGTGATGGATGTTCTGCTCAGTGATGTCAAATCAAGATAAGTTCCTGGCGTCGCAATACACAGCATCCCCTCCACCGATCACAATACAAAGCCGTCCATGAGCTCCATTCTACTGGCTGTGCCAAGGGTGGGATGATGTCATCAGTCTGCTGCAGGCAGGAGGAAGCATGTCCTCAGTCTCCCCTCCCCCCAGTGATCAGGATGCTGCAGGCAGGAGGAAGCATGTCCTCAGTCTCCCCTCCCCCAGTGATCAGTCTGCTGCAGGCAGAAGGAAGCATTTTCTAAATCTCCCTTTCCCCAGTGATCAGGATGCTGCAGGCAGGAGGAAGCATTTCCTCAGTCTCCCCTCCCCCAGTGAGCAGTCTGCTGCAGGCAGGAGGAAGCCTCTCCTCAGTCTCCCCTCCCCCAGTGATCAGTCTGCTGCAGGCAGGAGGAAGCATTTCCTCAGTATGCCCGCCCCCAGTGATCAGTCTGCTGCAGGCAGGAGGAAGCATGTCATCAGTCTCCCCTTCCCCAGTGATCAGTCTGCTACAGGCAGGATGAAACATTTCCACTTTCTCCGCTCCCCCAGTGATCAGTCTGCTTCAGGCAGGAGGAAGCATTTCCTCAGTTTCCCCTCCCCCTCCAGTGATCAGTCAGCTACAGGCAGGAGGAAGGAAAACCAGCATCCCCTACAATGGACACCCACCTTAAGCCCTCTCCCACAAGTCTCCCTAGTACCCCCGCCCACCAACTCAGGAAGCAGCCACTCCCAATGCAAGTCTACTTTAAAATTTCAGCTGGTAAGTGCAGTTTTAGCATTCAGACAGGTTTCAAGTAATTGCGCTAGCAGAGCGAAGGAGAAAAAGAAGAAAAAAAGATGCGCCGGCAGCGTGAAGCTGTGATTATCCCCTTACCGCAATCTCTACGAAAAGTTGATACGCTTAAATTCAAAGCCTTTTTTATGCCTCCATGTGTAATTTTGTCATTATGCAACGGCTTCTATTCCAGGCTGAGAGGGAAAAAAACCTCCTCGCGGCTCGGAAACAACCTGCGGAATCGCAGGGACACAATTGCGCGTGATTACGGCGCTCTTGTTGACAACACTTTCCGGGATGGCATCTGCATGCTGCGTGTCAATCATCCGGCGACATTTGATTTCCAACAAAAGCTTTTAGTTACTCTAATTGTGAAAGTGATTCCGCCTCGGCGACGCGCAGGTAGACGGGCGCCGCGTGATCCTCATTAAAATGCATTGCGGGGGGTGGGGGGGGAATCAATGCGGAACAGACAACGCATTGTTTAACGCGGAACTCGCGCTCTCTTTGTCTCCCATTGATGTCTGAACTTCCTATTGTGCAAAACAATCGTTAGGTGTGAATATCGGGCGCTGCGATGCAGAGGAGGAAACGGGAGAATTCAGAATGGACAAAATAATTACAATGTATCCATCATGGTGGAGGTGAGGTGGTCACACACGCAGGGCTGCAGACATTGACATCCATCGCATCCTTCCTGTAACATATCCGAGGATGCGACGCGCAAGGATGTGACGCACAAGTATCATATCCGAGGATGTGACGCACAAGTATTTGTATCCGAGGATGAGACACACATGTATTGTATCCGAGGATGAGACACACATGTATTGTATCCGAGGATGCGACAGAAGTATCATATCCGAGGATGCGATGCGCAAGTATTTGTATCCGAGAATGTGACGCAAAAGTATTTGTATCTGAGGATGCGACACACAAGTATCATATCCGAGGATGTGACGCACAAGTATTGTATCTGAGGATGTGACGCACAAGTATTGTATCTGACGATGTGACACACAAGTATTGTATCTGAGGATGTGACGCACAAGTATTGTATCTGACGATGTGACACACAAGTATTGTATCTGACGATGTGACACACAAGTATTGTATCTGAGGATGTGACGCACAAGTATTGTATCTGACGATGTGACACACAAGTATTGTATCTGATGATGCGACACACAAGTATTGTATCTGAGGATGCGACACACAAGTATTGTATCTGAGGATGTGACGCACAAGTATCATATCCGAGAATGTGACGCACAAGTATTGTATCTGAGGATGCGACACACAAGTATTGTATCTGAGGATGCGACAGAAGTATTGTATCTGAGAATGTGACACACAAGTATTGTACCTGAGGATGTGACACATAAGTATTGTATCCGAGGATGCGACAGAAGTATTGTACCTGAGGATGCGACACACAAGTATTGTACCTGAGGATGTGACACATAAGTATTGTATCCGAGGATGCGACAGAAGTATTGTACCTGAGGATGCGACACACAAGTATTGTACCTGAGGATGTGACACATAAGTATTGTATCCGAGGATGCGACAGAAGTATTGTACCTGAGGATGCGACACACAAGTATTGTACCTGAGGATGTGACACATAAGTATTGTATCCGAGGATGCGACAGAAGTATTGTACCTGAGGATGCGACACACAAGTATTGTACCTGAGGATGTGACACACAAGTATTGTATCCGAGGATGTGACACACAAGTATTGTATCCGAGGATGTGACACACAAGTATTGTATCCGAGGATGCGACACACAAGTATTGTATCCGAGGATGCGACACACAAGTATTGTACCTGAGGATGCGACAGAAGTATTGTATCCGAGGATGTGACACACACAAGTATTTGTATCCGAGATTGTGATGCACAAGTATCGTATCTGATGATGCGACACACAAGCAGGGCCAGATTTACTCTCTCTGCTGCACAAGGCCAGGTTCCTCAATCCTTCCCAAGTTGGCCAATTAGATTCCTTAGCTGGGAAGCCTGAAGTCCAAAGCTGGTGAGATCTCCAACCAAGGCACCCAATTAACCTGTGTTATAATGAATTGTAGTATATATGTATGTATATAGTATGCATGTATATACTATGCGTACTATACTATATGTATACTGTATATAATATTTATTTAGATTTAATTTAATACGGCGTGTTCATATTGCAACAATGATCTGTTATGTTTATGGAGACATAAACATGGCCCTTCATTGCCTCCATGACTCTGGACCAATGCTCCTGATGAGTAATGGTGGATGCTGGGAGCCAAAACGGACCGGATAGATAAATGGCGTTCCATGAAACTGGAACATTACAAGGAGGCAGAACATTCGTCTAGCGGCTGCAGGCAGAGCACCTGTAATGGCTGCGACGGGCCATACGTCTATCCCGGTCCCCTATACACTCCCATATAGGGCCCGATAAATCAAACGGCACCAACACGAGAACAAATTACATTTCACTCAGTTCTACGGACACAGTCGGGTGCGAGGAGGTTGTTCTGCGTCGCTTCCCGCTGCGTTGAAAAAAAGTAAGGCATGTCGTACCTTTTTTCAGCACGCACCGCCGCGTCTCCAATGCAATGCAGTGGTGGGAAAGTTTTTCTATCTATGACAAGACTGCACTGGAAATAACGGCTAGCGCAGCCCCAACGCATATGGCGCAAATGGACCCTAAAGGTTTTTTGATGGGGGAAGGGGCGGGTTAAGTAAAAGCAGGTTGCTGGGCCGCGGGTAATAACGCTTGTTTTATGCAAACGCAGAAGTCAAGAAAAGAACATTCCGGAGGTTAAAGTCAAACTGATTTTCAAAAACATTCGCAAGCTGACCTGTCGCCTTACAAATTCCCTTTTTTACCGGAGAAACCCTTTACCATTCACACCGGCCAAAAAAAACATAGGCCGCCGCAGTTTACCGCAATTGACGTTTGACTACCCTGACAGCACCGACGTGTTTAATTACCAAACCTGCGTCGCCGTGGCCAGGCGCCAAATCCTGAGACCCGACATATTATGTTAATCATAACCCGGGCTCGTGAAAGAAGTCTACTAGCCAGCCAAGCTCCGGAATCCTGACAGCTGTGGCATTTCCCCGCGTGCTGCGACACCGGGGAGGCGGCGGCGGCGGGCTGAGTCCATAAAGCGATATAGGTAGTGAACTGCCATCATCTCTCATTTGTTCCACACCTGCACAGCCTCACGCTGATGTCTTGTCGCATTTCATATGCTAGACGAGGTGCCCTTCGACCCGCCGCTCATGTCTGCTTCTGACGGAACACGGGTTTGGCGAGCGTAAGGTCGGCACGCAATTTACTTCCCGTTTAATAAATCAGGTTTGCTTCATCCGGATGCTGAATATATTATAAAGTTTATTGATGCAGCATCCATACATCTATACTAGGCGCTGATTTGTTTCATGGCGGAGGAATGAGAGATAGACATGAGCTGAGATCTTCCATTCCCGGGATCCGGGGGGTGGGGGGATTGTTACATTGTATCCAAGATTTCCTAATACATTGTTAACCATTATATGTGATTGGTGATGGACGCCGGCAGAGAGAGGAGAGGACGTTCACCCGGCGGGATGAGGTATGCGGCCGTGTCCCCTCCTCTCTCCTGAGACTGTCGGGCTCTCGGTCCATGACCCAGAGCGCGACTTTTTAGAGGGGGTGACACCAAAATGACTGTCAGTCATTGCGGTGTCACCCCTCCAATGGTGGAACCCGGGTGCGGGCCGCACCCCCCTTGTGATGCCACAGCACACACACGCGCTTGTTTTATTTAGACGACGTCTTCTTATCCCGGAGTTCAGATATAAGGATTTGACATTCACAGACGATGAATGTATAGAATTTGGGGGAAAGTCGGTGAATCTCAGAATGACACATTATAATATTTGTATGTGATGTGAGGAGACGGAATGGAAGTCATTGCGCCGCCGTCATCCTGAGTGTCAGGTCCCGGGATGGATAATAGCACCCTGCCATTAATGTGTTTAGAGGTGGTCGGTAATGAGTGTCAGCTTTGGCTGCTGTGTGCGCCGAGACGCATTTTGGAAATTCTGGAGGGCACAGCGAGGGGGGAGGGGGGAGCACAGAGAATAACTATAATCATGTTGTCAGTTAATGTCGCCAACATATTTATAAAAGGAAAGATGACTTCCTCTTCATCGGAGACACCGGTGACTCCACGCAGAATTAATCCAAGCAGGAAGCAGAGGGGAAGGTTTTGCATACGCTTGACTTCAGTGCATCTCCTAACGGAGCTTCGCTTCCTTTTCTCTACATCACTGGCCATGTTCTGCCACTCGGTGTGCGGCAGAGCTGTGCAATTTTCAGGAGCGGATGGGCAGAGAGGCTCTTCTCCATGTATGTGTCTCAAAGCTTCATTTGCAGTAGGGGTGGGGAACCTCTGCACTACAATTCCCATAATGCTTCTGGGAGTCATGCCTGTGGCTGTCAGAGTCTTGCATTGCCTCATGGGACTTGTAGTTGCACCACAGCTGGAGGGGCAGAGAATGCCCTCCCCTGGTCTAGGGGTAGGGAACCTCTGCACTACAATTCCCATAATGCCTCTGTCTCCAGGAGTCATGGCCGTCAGAGTCTTGCAATGCCTTATGGGACTCGTAGTTGCACCACAGCTGGAGGGCCACTTTGTCCTCTCCCGATCTAGGGTTAGGGAGCCTCTGCACTACAATTCCGATCATGCCTCTGGCTCCAGGAGTCATGGCTGTGGCTGTCAGAGTCTTGCAATGCCTCATGGGATTTGTAGTACCACCACAGCCGGGGAGGCCGGTGTACAGTACAGTACAGTACAGTATTCTGCACACCGCTACGGAATATGTCAGCACTCTATGAAGGATAAATTATACATCAGCGTAAAAGCCGCCAGGATCCCGACCGCCCGACTGTCTGCGTTATTTCCCCCATAACAAAGAAATCTAATTAGAGGGTTTGATTTTCCTTTGAACTGCGAAAGTTAAATAATCTCCGGCGATGGCGGAACCTACAGGTGCCGCGGATTTGCATTTGTAGGTCAACTTTAAGATTTTTTTTTTTTTGAAGCGCGGGAGTCGGGAGCCTTCGGGGCGCGCATTTAACGCTCTTCAATTTAAATTTTATTGGGAGGATGAAGCCGTCGGTGAGAACGAGAAAACAAAGCGATTAACTTTATGGTGATTGCAGCTCGGCGAGATTAACAAGTTGTTTTATATACAGGACGGCGACACAAAGAAAAAATACCCCGCAAGCTTCCGTTCATCGTACCTTGTGCGTTATCTGCGCTGCCGCTGATTCACCTAACCAACCGCTTAGTGTCTGTAACCCCTCTCTGCCAATCCCTGCACTGGCTTCCATCCCCCACCCCCCTCTACCAATCCCTTCACTGGCTTCTATCCTCCACCCCCTCTGCCAATCTAGGCTATATCTCCAACCTTGTCTCAAAGTATCACCCTAACCGTCCCCTCCGCTCTTCACAAGACCTCCCGCTTTCCAGCTTTCTTGTCAACTCCTCCCATACTCGCCTCCAGGACTTCTCTAGAGTCTCTCCCATCCTCTGGAACTCTTTACCCCAACCTGTCCGTCTATCTCCCACTCTGATTGCCTCTGGCGATCCTTAAGACTCATCTCTTCAGGGAAGCCTATCCCACTTCAACCTAACCGCTCAACCATCACATTCTCAAACAATTCCTCCCCACACAGCCACCTCCTCATGTATCACTTGCCCCTCCCTTTTAGATTGTAAGCTCTCAGGGGCAGGGCCCTCCCTACCATCTTGTCTTGAATTGTATTGTGATTGTAATGTCTTCCTTATATTGTAATGCGCTGCGCAAACCGCTATATAAATCCTGTATAATAACAATATCTCCCCAATCAGCCGCACGAAACAGAGGAACATAAAAACCCAACTTTATTGTTGTAAATTCCACACAGAGTTCAAAATACAAGATATACACCCCCATTGTATCTCTCCCACTCCAACCCCGCTGACGCGTTTCACCACCTGGGCTTAATCATTGGCGCTGCAGCTACCACCATAGTAGACTGCAAACTTTGTCATTAATCATTTTTACAAAAAGTTTGGAAGGTCCTCGATCTCTAATTAGATGAAAATATTTTTTAAAAATATATTTATTTATCCAAAAGAGTAGTTGATTCAATTAGATAAAATTCCTTTTTTTTTAATTAATGTATTTATTTATTTATACCTAAAGAGTTTTTGATTCTTGGAACAGACTTCCTGCAGAGGCAG